>NC_041386.1:381273142-381414101 GCF_002162155.2 Triticum dicoccoides
GGTAAAACCAAGGTTGGGCATTGCTGGAGGAGTTTTATTCAAGGCGAACTGTCAAGGGGTTCCCATTATAACCCAACCGCGTAAGGAACGCAAAATCTGGGAACATAACACCGATATGACGGAAACTAGGGCGTCAAGAGTGGAACAAAACACTAGGCAAAAGGCCGAGCCTTCCACCCTTTACAAAGTATATAGATGCATTA
This sequence comes from Triticum dicoccoides, assembly GCF_002162155.2. NCBI lineage: Eukaryota > Viridiplantae > Streptophyta > Magnoliopsida > Poales > Poaceae > Triticum > Triticum dicoccoides. Next base: position 381,273,346 of record NC_041386.1, read on the forward strand.
AGATAAACAAGATAATATGGTGATATCCCAACAATAAACAATGTTCCAACAAGGAACGATCTCCAATCTTCACCTGCAACTAGCAACGCTATAAGAGGGCTGAGCAAAGCGGTAACATAGCCAATAATGGTTTTCTAGGACATGGAGGGTTAGAGGTTTGACATGACAATTTGGGAGGCATGATAAGCAAGTGGTAGGTATCATAGCATAGGCATAGCAAAAGAGCGAGCATCTAGCAAGCAAAGATAGAAGTGACTTTGAGAGTATGATCATCTTGCCTGCAAAGTTGTCAGAGTTGACTTGATCCTCGCAAGCGAACTCAACGGGCTCCTCGTTCACGAACTCGTCTCCCGTCTCTACCCAAACAAAAACAACAAGCAAACAGAACACAATCAACCACGTGCAATGCTCAAACAACATGATGCAAACATGGTATGATATGCGGGATGCGGTATGGGATGCATATGCAAGATTTGACAAGGAATGATTGAACCTGGCCTCAACTTGGAAATCCAAGAGTTCCATTGGAAAGTTGAGGTGATTTCTGTTGAAATCGATATAAAGATCACATGAATCGGATGCACGGTTTGGAAATGGCAAGCAAAACAAATATGGCACCGGTTTGCGATAAATCAACAAGTGACCAACTAAATGCATCAAGATAAATATGCTACAGCACTCAAACATGGCAACAAAATACATGGCAGGGATCCACGCATGAAGCTTGACAAAATATGAACACTGAGCTACGGCTAATACATTCATTAACAGGTTCAAACAAGCATGGCAAAAGTGCAAATGACAACAGGTTTCAGACTTAGTGAAATTAACACAAGTCTGGAATTTATCATCAGGAAGCACACTTTAGAGCATGAAAAGTACATGCTACAGGAATTTAACATGGCAAAGCGAGGCATGGCATGGAGCTACTCAAAGCAGTTAACAAAAGTCCCTTAGTGACCTTGAGCCAAAAGGGATCAGAAAATACAATTGCAAGCATGTGAACATAGCAAAAACATAAACAGTTAATGAGTAGGCATGTTTACGAGCTCGATGCACTCACTAAAGAGCATGGCATGACAAACTAAGCTTACACCCATCAAGAATACATAGCATAGAAGCTAGGCATGGAAAGAATAACAACATAGCATGCACGGTTCAAAAGCAACATCCTCGGCAAAATCGCTAAACATCTCAACAATCTGCCAGGATTAATTTATAGCAAAAGTAGAGCTCGATTGACTCAAGCTAGGTTGCTCCATAAATGCAAACAAAGACATGGATGGATAGAGCACCACAATGTTAACAAAACATCCTTACTGATCATCCTCAAAAGAGGCACGGATCACTAGGAAACAACATGAACATATGGCATAACAACAAAATAAGGACAAGGACTTAGTGAAATTCTAAGTCCCTGAAATCAGTAATACCGATTACGCTACTTTTCAAGCTTGTGCTAGTCACCACAAATATCACAAAAATACATGGCAAGCACCTCCGTAAAGATGGCATGGCATATAACAAAACTCATGTAGAGCTCAGGATAATAGCATGCACACATTAATCATGGCAAAAATGACAAAAAGCTATTTGATGAAACAGATCTGACAAATTCATCACATAGCCCTCTTCCAACAGCATTTCGGGCATCAAGATGAGCTCAAATGAATAGATGTACTCGTCGAGACGAACATTTCGATATGCTACACGCACGAATTGGATCTATGATGAGAGAGTTATGACATGCCAAAGTTTGCAAAAAAATTAGTGTTCGGGGATGAAAAGTCAACCCTCGCGGATTCCAGATTTGTATCGGATCCGAGCGCACTGTAGCAGCGCAGCGCAGTTCCCGAGGTTGAACATCGCCGGAGCTTTGAGGTCGCCGGCGAGGTGGAAATCCGGCGAAGGAGGAGGCGGCCCGCTGGCGAGGTGGCCGCGGCAGAGGCGGCGGGGGACGGCGGCGGAGGTGGCGACCGGGGCAGCGAGCGGCATCGGGGGTGGCGAGGAAGCGATGTCCGGCAAAGGTCGGCGCTCGCCGGCGCGGTGGCGGAGCGGGCCGGGGCGGGGGCAGAGGAGTCGGGCGGCGCGGGCGAGGATCGGCGGCGGCGGACGATGGGCTCGCGGGGGCCCGACTTGGGCCTCCCGGGCCGGAGCAGTGGCGACGGGTATGGTGCCATGCGGCGGCGTATGACTGGCGGAGGCGGGATGTCCGGCGGCGGCGAACGTGTCCGCCCGCGCGGAGAGGAGCGGGGCTAGGGTTAGGGGGTGATTTGGTCCAAAATTTTTGAGGGAGAGACCTTTTTATAGGTAGGAGGAGCTAGGAGGCTCCAAATTGAGCACGGTTTTCGGCCACGCGATCGTGATCGAACGCTCTAGACGATGGAGAGGATTTTGGTGGGTTTTGGTCCAAATAGGAAGGGTGTTTGGCTACAACACAAACGAGGCCTTTCCGGTCCCTCGGTTAACCGTTGGAGTACCAAACGAAGTCCAAATGGCACGAAACTTGACAGGCGGTCTACCGGTAGTAAACCAAGGCCGCGTGGCAAATCTCGGTCCAATCCGGAAATGTTTAACCCCCACACACGGAAAGAGGTAGAAAGGAGCAACGGGTGACATAGGAGCGCCGGAATGCAAAATGGACAACGGGGAAAAAGGTCGGATGCATGAGACGAACACGTATGCAAATGCAATGCACATGATGACATGATATGAGATGCCTGACACAAACAACAACACACGGAGACAAAAACCCGACACCGAGGAAAATAAAATAACTTAGGCCGGAAACGGCAAGAGTTGGGATACAGATAATGTTGGGGATATTACTACTGGGCGTAAACCGGCCAAGACAAGCCGGATTAACTTCATCAGTAGTTGAGTGTGATAAAAGCCCATGAGGGCAGATGAGGGCTAAAGGCCCATAATCGGTTTATGGCCTATAGCTATAAACCGACGTCGGTATGTAACTTGTGTTATAAGTTAGGAATAGTGGAGACCGAACCGGACGCATCTATGAGCCGGTATCGGGACTCTGTAAACCGACGGGCGTCCCCATGTATATAAGGGGATGACCCGGCGGCGGTTCAAGGACAGACAACAACTCGAGACATAGGTGAAGCTTATTTGCTCCCTAGTCATTGAAACACCCATCAATTCCATCACAACTAGACGTAGGCTTTTACCTTCATTGAAGGGGCCGAACTAGTATAAACTCTCTTGCGTCCTTGTGTCCGCTTTAACCCCTTCAAGCTAACCCGTAGCGATGGCTCCACGACTAAGTCCTTTCTCTAGGACATCTGCCGTGACAAAACCACGACAGTTGGTGCCCACCGTTGGCGCCCACCGTGGGGGTATCGCACGATGATTTCCGGTTCTTGGAGGGCCGCTTTGAAGGACTCGAGGGCTACGTTGTAGGCCGGATGACTAAGAGTCGTCGCGGCAAACTCTACATCAACGACGTAGGCTGGGGCCTCGAGGCCGACTCAATTGAGTATGGGTACCGGGTCCCCTTTGGTAGCATTCACGTTTTCATTGGCATGATCGGTGAACCGGGCCCTGAGCCGGACATCTGCACCGACCTCGTCGAGACGGCTCAGCGTACGCAATCCGCCCGGGTTAAACCGGCCATGAAGCGTGCCTTCGTGGGAATGATCCATGGAGGGAGTTATGAGGATGGATCGGAGCTTCGCGGGGCAACTGCCGTTTGTTCCGGTGACGAATCTTCGACTGGAGAAACCGAATCTCTTTATCAGCTACAAGATGGCCGGATTGAGAGCTGTTCCGATGGCGACAGTATTCCGGACCCCTCTGATCTGCCTAACCGGGTTGGAATATTCATGACCGGAACACAAGCAGCGCTTCACTCTTCGACAGCCGCGGCAACGATCTCCGGTTCAGCAGCGGCAATGGTTGCCAGGGTGGGAGGCCCTGTGCGCCCATCGGCTCAGGTTCTATCAGAACTACTTGATGCATTGGCTGTGCTTATGGCAGAAGTTAATCCGCCAGATCAGGACGCTCACAACACGGAGATTGCAAAGGTAAAGGAACAAATCACCTAGGCCAAAACGGATCTAGCGGCTGAGGACACCAGGATGGCCGCAGAGCGGGCCGCTTTAGACGCACAGGCCTACAGGCTTATGTTGGATCAGAGCGCGTCGCATGAAGTCATGAGGAGGAAGCACCGGTCCCGCTTACCTCCGGTTTTCGAGGCCAGAGACCTTTTCAACACTCCAGGACCAAGGGCCAGTAATCCGCTGGAGGGGAACCGGGCAGAAGCCCCTGGGACCGGTGCACCGGTTCAGCCCCGTCAGATGGACCCGCCTCGTCAAAACACCGTTATACCTCGAGATGCTTTAACACCTCCGGGTCACTACTCCAACCCAATGGAGAATCTGGTTGCCGCTGCTGCACGACTGGAGGCCATTCCAGTTGAAGGTGACTCACCGCAAGAAGTAGAGATGCGATGGGTCAAGGAACTTCTGAGGACAGCTTTGGCCCAACAGGAGGCGTACTCGTACAGCCGCGACCGAATCCACTCGACCCCCCGTCCAAGCCGGAGCTATAGCAGACATATGGATGAACCAGCAGTGTCGAGTAATGAACGACGTGGAGCACCCCGTGGTAACAACCCGACGGGTGGTGCTGGTGACGCTCAGGCAGTGGTGAACCGGGCCCGAGCGCGTAGGGAGGCCGAGTTAGCCGCACAACATCAGGCTCGGCAGCTCACGCCGGTTCGTCCAACCATTTCGATCGAACCTGGTGTTACTTCTAGTTCTTTGGGGGTGCCTTGCCTCGTCCCCGCTTTATGCAACATGCGTTTGACCAAGGATTTCAAAGGCCCATGCAAGGTACCAAATTATACGGCGGATCAACCACCAGAGACATGGGTAGAGAGCTATGAGATGGCCATGGAGATGCTTTATGTGGATGACACGGCGTGTGCGAAATACTTCACCATGATGCTTGAAGGAACGGCCCTTACTTGGTTAAAAGGCTTGCCCGCTAATTCTATCAGTTCATGGGCCCAATTACGAGCCCGGTTTATCAACAATTTCAAGGATACCTGTAAACAGCCTATGTCGATAGTAGACTTAGCTTCATGCGTCCAGGAGGAAGGAGAGTCAACGACTCATGGGGTGCACTGGGTTTCACAAGTGTTGCACTCCTCAGACCGCATCAACACTGACACCGCAGTATTAACCCTAGAAGGCAACTACCGGTTTGGGCCCCTAAAGTTGAAATTGGGACGGATGAAGCATCATTGCACCGACATGGGGACCCTCATGGACGCTTTGGTAAAATATGCTGATTCTGATAGTACCAAGGATCCCGAATCTGATGATGACAAGACAGGGAAGGGGAAGAAGAACAACAGCTCCAAAGGTCAGCAGTATCACTAGGTAGGCAATGGCGGAGGAAGAAAGCGTAAAGCAGATGGCAACATGGATTTTGTGGCTAATACCAACGTACAGAACAATGGCCAACGGCGCAAGGGTAGGCCGAAAAATCGTAATGGAGCACCCAACCCCAACCCAAACCGCCTGAACTATCTGCTAAGCCAGCCCTGTCCAAGACATGGGACGAAGGAGGAGCCAGCAAACCACCTTTGGAAGGATTGCTTTATTATGCAGGAGTTCAAGAATTCTAATAATTTCCGGTATGATCACGGATCTGGCGGTGGCTCAGGGTCCGGGCTGGGTTACGGTGGAGGAAGTTCCGGTTCAGGATTTAATGGTAATCCGGGCGGACATAATGGTTAAAATAGTCAGAACAACCAGGGTGGTTACAACCAATAGCAGCAACAGTCAGGTTACCAAAGCAACCCAAAGCAGTTGAGTAATGGGCAGTACCATGTCTTTACCACTATCTTGGACAAGCGAGACCGGAAGGTTTAGAGGCGGGCAGTCAACTCTGTTGAACCGGCCACACCCCATTATCTACGTTGGTCTGAACAGCCAATCATATGGAGCAGAGAGGATCACCCACTCCAGGTCGATAATCCGGGTCAGTTGGCTCTAGTGGTGGCGCCTCAGGTGGGAGGTTATAAGTTCACCAAGGTGCTCATGGATGGAGGGAGCAGCATTAACATCCTATACTATGAGACCTTCCGTCGTATGGGACTTACAGATAAGAATCTTAAACCGTCCAATACAGTATTCCACGATGTAGTGCCTTGCAGATCAGCATATCCCGTTGGTAATATAGCTCTTGAAGTGGCCTTTGGGGATGATCATGATTCCAGGTCGGAGACATTAACGTTTGAAGTGGTGAAAATCCAAACTCCATATCATGCCCTGTTTGGGCGTCCGGCATACGCCAAGTTTATGGCACGGCCCTGTTATGTGTATTTGCAGCTCAAGATGCCGGGTCACAAGGGGACAATAACGATTCACGGAAGCCGCAAAATGGCTTTGGAATGCGAGGAAGGAGATGCGGCTTATGCAGAGTCGGTTTGTGCCACCGAGGAGTTGAAGTACTATAAAGACAATGTTGATCCGGCGGACATGACTCCGTTGAAGAAGCCAACTATGGAGCATGATCCAGCCCTGAAGTTCAAATCGGCAGCAGAAACTAAGCTTGTTGACTTCGTACCTGGCGATTCGTCCAAGCAGTTCAGCATTAGTGCCAAGTTGGATCCGAAATAGGAAAGCACGCTCATCGAGTTCATCCGTGAGAATCGGGACATTTTTGCATGGAAGCCCTCTTACATGCCAGGTGTACCGAGGCAACTCGCTGAGCACACACTTAATGTAGATCCTAAATACAAACCGGTGAAACAGTTCCTCCGCCGGTTTAACGAAGAAAGACGCAAGGCGATTGGAGAAGAGGTAGCCAGGCTCTTAGCAGCTGGTTTTATTGTTGAAGTTTTTCACCCTGAGTGGCTTGCCAATCCGGTGCTAGTCCTTAAGAAAAACGGCACCTGGCGTATGTGTGTGGATTACACAGATCTTTATAAAGCTTGTCCAGCAGATCCTTTTGCCCTCCCCTGTATTGATCAAATCATTGATGCTACGGTGGGTTGTGAGCGTTTAAGTTTTTTGGATGCATATTCTGGCTATCATCAGATCAAAATGGTAGTTAAGGACCAGGAGAAGACGGCATTCATAACTCCCTTTGGAGCCTTCTGCTATGTGTCTATGCCCTTTGGGCTCAAAAGTGCCCAGGCAACTTATCAACGGTGTGTACAAAATTGTCTTCACAAGCAGATTGGCCGTAATGTACATGCTTACGTGGATGATATCGTGGTTAAATCCAGGGAGAAGGAGACTCTGGTTGATGATTTGAAGAAAACCTTTGATAACCTAAGGACATACAAGATGATGCTTAATCCGGACAAGTGTGTCTTTGGTGTACCGGCGGGCAAGTTATTGGGTTTTCTGGTGTCCAACAGGGGAATTGAGGCTAATCCGGAGAAGATCACAGCCATCAGCTCCTTGGCTAAACCGAAGTGTATCAATGATGTTCAACGCCTGGCAGGCCGGATTGCCGCGTTAAGCCGGTTTATCAGCCGCCTTGGTGAGAAGGCGATCCCTTTGTATCAGATGTTGAAGAAGACGGATCAGTTCGTCTAGAGTTCTGCTGCTAATGAAGCATTTGAGGACTTAAAGCGGCAATTGGCCAATCCGCCTGTGCTCGCCGCTCCCATTGACAAGGAGACATTACTACTATATGTTGCTGCTAATGCTTGTGCGGTCAGCGTGGCTATTGTGGTGGAACGAAAGGAGGCAGGTCAGGAGCATCCGGTTCAACGTCCGGTCTATTATATCAGCGAGGTACTCATTGAGTCCAAGCAAAGGTATCCGCATTGGCAGAAGCTGGTGTATGAAGTTTTTATGGCAAGCCGGAAGCTTAAGCAATACTTCCAAGGCCACCCAATTACGATGGTCAGTTCTGCTCCTTTGGGAGATACCATCCAGAACCGGGAAGCAACTGGCCGGATTGCAAAATGGGCTATAGAGCTGGGGCCGTACGGTTTGAAATATGTGCCTCGGACAGCGATTAAGTCTCAAGCACTTGTTGATTTCATCAATGATTGGACGGAAATGCAAGCACCTGAAGAAAAGCCGGATCATACGTATTGGACCATCCATTTTGACGGATCCAGGCAGTTGGCAGGCTCGGGGGCTGGAGTCGTATTAACTTCCCCACGAGGTGATAAGTTTTGTTATGTTCTCCGTTTAATGTTCCCTTGTACTAACAATGCAGCTGAGTATGAAGCCTTGCTCCATGGTATTCGGATGGCTAAGGAGATGAATCTAAGTCGAGTTAAGTGCTTCGGTGATTCGGACCTTGTGGCTCAGCAAGTGTCTGGCACTTGGGACTCCAAGGACCCACTCATGGTAGCATATCGTCGTGAGGGGGATATTGTTGCAGGTTATTTCAGAGGCTATCAGGTGGACCACGTGGACCGGCGGAAAAAAGAAGCGGCAGACGCTTTAAGCCGGCTGGGCTCTCAGCACAAACCGGTCCCACCCAATGTTTTTCTGGATGTGCTGCACAACCCGTCGGTGAAGATCCCTAGTGAAGAGGATTTGGCCATTCCTGATCCGGAGGCTCAATTGGTGGCAGTGCTTCATGTTATTCCGGATTGGACGCTTCCTTATCTGGCGTACAAGAACCGGGGCGAGTTTCCAGAAGATGAGATTCTGGCCCGGCAGATAATCCGGCGATCCAAGTCCATGGCTGTCATCAACGGTGAGTTGCATCATTGCAGTGTATCAGGAGCTTCTCAATGTTGCGTGTCTCCTGAAGAAGGCCGTGAAATTTTGCGGGAGATCCACGAAGGAGATTGTGGTCACCACGCCGGTTCAAAGTCTCTGGTGGCTAAAGCGTTTCGCCATGGTTTCTATTGGTTAACTACAAATGCTGATGCGAAGGATCTGGTCAAACGATGTGATGGTTGCCAAAGGTTTTCAAGACGTGCTCATGTACCGGCTCAAGAATTGAGGATGATTCCAATTACTTGGCCATTTGCGACTTGGGGGCTGGATATGGTTGGGCCTTTCAAAAGGTCCAAAGATAAGAAGACCCACCTCCTGGTGGCGGTGGACAAGTTTACAAAGTGGGTGGAGGCAGAACCTGTTAGCAAGTGTGATGCGGCCACGGCGGTTCAGTTCATCAAAAAGGTGATTTTCCGGTTTGGCTTTCCGCACATTATTATCACAGATAATGGTACCAATTTATCCAAAGGTGCTATGAAGGAGTTCTGCGAACGGGAGCACATCCGGCTCGACGTTTCATCAGTGGCACATCCACAGTCCAATGGTCAAGCAGAAAGAGCTAATCAAGAGATCTTGAGAGGCATCAAGCCCCGGCTCATGGTTCCTTTGCAGAGAACACCGGGTTGTTGTGTAGAAGAATTACCATCTGTGTTATGGAGCATCAATACAACACCCAACAGATCAACAGGATACACACCGTTCTTCATGGTTTATGGAGCGAAGGCGGTTCTCCCCAGCGATATCCGTCATGACTCACCTCGTGTCACAGCTTATGTTGAAGCGGACAACGAGACAGCACGGCAAGATGCTTTGGACCGGTTGGATGAAGAGCGTGACATCGCAGCCGCCCGGTCGGTGATTTACCAGCAGGATCTTCGTCGTTATCACAGTCGCCGAGTCAGAACCAGAGCCTTCCAGGAAGGAGATTTGGTGCTTCGGCTCATCCAAGATCAGACTGATATGCATAAGCTATCCCCACCTTGGGAGGGGCCTTTCGTGGTCAGCAAGAATCTGCACAACGGGTCGTACTATCTGATCGATATTCGAGAGCATAAGGACTCACGTACATCAGAGGAAGAGACTAACAGGCCGTGGAATATAGATCATCTTCGGCCTTACTATACCTGAGCCATTGGCTATACTTATGTACATACAACGTATATATTATGATTAAGTATAATAAACCGGAACCTCAGCTAAAGCGGGGTATCTGCTCTTTTACATCATGTGAGGTTACACAGAGTTGCTCTAAAGCGGCCTCCGGTTTACCCCTTGAGTTCGCTTTGCTAAAAGCATCGTGTTATATCACTTGGAGGATTGGTCGTGTCCGAACGAATACCATGCCTCTTGATAGGCGAAAGCCACTAGATCACTTGGGGACCTGGTCTTGTCTGAACCAGTCATGCCTCTTGATCGTCCTAAGGCCAAAGAATCACTTGGGGGCTTGGTCGAACCCGAACCATGACCACGCCATTTGGTCGGCATAAATGCCACAAGAATCACTTGGGGACCTGGCTAACTAGAACCATAGTTACACCTAACGGGAGCTTGGTCGTGTTTGACCATCGTTACGCCATTTGATCAGCTGAAATAAATCTTTTTTGGCAAACGTTTTTGTCATTGCTTTTGCTTCATACTTTTCGTTGAAGTTTTTTTTTGCTTTTTACTATGTTCTTTAAACCGACAAAGTTTTTTAACCAATCAATTGACAGAACACAGTTCACGTCAATCCAGAGACTATTTGTTCGGTTTGATCCTTGTTGTTAACATCCTCTTATGGAGTAACACGGTGTTCATTATAACCCGGCACGGTTTACATGGTAACCAGTGTCATATACATATACATGAGTTGTTATTTCCTCCAACAGTGTGGGTTTGCAAAAGCTCCGCTTCAAGGTTGGCCAAGCCAACTTCACACTCAATGGTGGCAGGTATTATGTATCTCAAAATTTTTGATCATATACTTAAAATTTTGTTTTGGATGTTTTGACTTTATATATACAATCATCATATTCCGCCTGATGGTACAACCGCGGTGGCACTTAACGAATTTCTTATTTCAGAAAGTATTTTGGAAAGTTCATTACCACAAGAAGAACAAGTTATGCGCGAAGGCATATCAACATCGAAGGTATCAGCTAGCCTGTTACAAGGCGACATGGTGCCCATAATAACATAATTGTTTTTCACAAAGGAGAGACAGTTTTAAAACCGTCTTCTGGTTTAAGCTTGGCCACCAGCCTGGCCTGATGGTTGTGGGTCATCTTGCGCCGCTTCAGCTTCCGTTTCTCTATCCAATGGCTGGAAATCCATAGTTGTCCAATCGATTCCCATCAATGCTTGAAAAACATATTCGTCATGGATTAGCGAAGACGGGTCAATATAGGGAGCGTAAGTATGCTTACGGATTGGAGGGATCAGGTTTTCCGATTCATGGATTGGTGCAGCTATTCGCTTGTTCTGGCTGTCATATTGGGCTTAATAATGAGACAAATCTGCTTCCTCAGCCAGTTGACAAGCTAGCGGACATACCTCTTGGTTTATGGCTCGCAGATCCGCTTCACCAAATTCTGACCCGTCTTCCTTCAAACTGGGATAACCCTAAGCCGCTTCAATAGGATCAAAATCCGGCACCCAGGCTTTTGCCCGGATTAAAGCATTGATTGCACCGGTTCGAGCAGCAGATTTATTCAGCTCTTCAACCCCGGCAGGAAGCACTGACAGTTTCATCAAAGTATCTTGAATCAAAGTGGTCGCCGGTTTGTTATGAGACGCGGTACAGATGATCCGCTGGGCACTAGTATACAATTGTTCAACCAAGGTATAGGCGGCTTTCAATTTCTTCTGCACATCTGACCCCAAGTGACCAATGTGTGTCCCTGAAATACCATAAAAGGTTAATAAACCGGCGACTCTGTAAGAAGGCAGAACCAATTCAGAAGGCAAGCTGGCTTACCAAAGATAGTAGTGGTCATGGCATGAACGTGCCGCTTTATGCTGCTCAGTTCATCCGTCACTGGTTTCAGTGCAGACTCGGCATCCTCTGCTCGTTTGATCAAAGCGGACTTTTCAGTGGCCCAATCCGCCTGTTTCTTCTTGAAGTTCTCCTTAAGTTGTTCCATGGCGCTTAAGGCACTGGCCAATTCCTATTTTGCCTTGGAGGTTTCAGCCTGTTGGGTTTTCAGGTTTTCTCGCAGATCGATGACTTGGCTTTCTTTCGCCTTCAGCTCCGCCTGCAGGCATACAGATATATGTTTCAACAAATCGGTAGAAGGATTCAAGTACCAACCACATAACAAGTTATGCACTTAGCACTTGGGGGCTAATGCATATTCGATCTTCATCTTTCAATTGTTTACAAAGTCCCAGGCTCAATACAAGTATTCAACTTGTCACTTGGGGGCTAATGCATATTCGTTCTTCATCTTTCAATTGTTTACAAAGTCCCAAGCTCAATACAAGTATTCAACTTGACACTTGGGGGCTAATGGCTATTTGATCATATGTATTCTGATGCGGCAGTTTCAATTACTTAAAGTACCGGTTTAACTACGCTAAGTTGAACCGACCCTTGGGGACTACATCAGCAAATTTCAAAGCATCAAGATTCATATTATTAAGTCCCGGTTTGAAAGAATATTTCAAATCAGCCCTTAGGGGCTAGGAGAGTCAGCAAGAATGAAAGCATACAAGCAGGAAGGAGCATATGGAAGTTACCTCATATTTATCCTTCATCATGTTAACCAGACTGGCTTCATAGTCACGGCTGGTATACAGCCGGTTCAGATAGCCGGAATGGATATCTTGGGCGTTCAGAGCAGCGTAAGCCGTCAGATCAGCAATCCACTTGCCTTTGCCAAACGCAGCTAATTCTTCCTTGGCAGAATGTTTGGATAAAGCGACAGGATTTCTTGGCTCAGTATGGCCAGTGCCAGTAATGACAACTTCATCATCATTGGTACCGCCGGTTTGCACTGGAGCTGTTGGCTTGTCAGTAGGTTTTGCGGGACCGGTGGAGCTTTCAACCCGGAGGGAACTTGTGGGCTGATGGATAGGACCTGAGGTGTCAGGAGGTATTTCCTCAACAGTAAGGTCATCATCTGGCTGCGGTGGATCATTGGGAATATCCTCAGGAATAGCCGCTTCAAGATTGGGTGTGGTGCCTGGTTCAAGAATGGCATCATCTTCGACCGCTTTATCCAGGTGGGCCTTCTTGCTCGGCCTAGGTTTGGCCCTGAGAAGAATAACAAAATTAAATACAACATATGTTCTAAGGCAATATACTACAAACATCACAATAAATATAGCTTACCCAAGCACCATTTTGAGCGGTGGGAGCTGAGTAGCCGACGACTCGCCAGAAGATGAGTGGGAAATAACCTGATAATCAGAGTTAGACGGATTAAGAGGTTGACAAAAGCAGCCCGCTTTAGGACAAGCACTGACAAGCGAATTAGAGACCTCGGAATGACGTTTCCGAACCGTACTGTTCGGTAAACCGGCAGAGGTAACTACCTGGCCGCTGTGCCGGTTGGTGCGGCGAGCTTCATGTTGTTGAGTCTTCATAAGAAGTTTAGGATCCAAATAAGCAAGAGGATGAGAAAATTTAACTTTCTGGTTTGCCTGACGGATTTTTTGTGAAGGCAAAGTTTCTGAATCGAAAGAGAGAATAATTACCTCTGCAACATCCGCATGGCTAGCTTCAGCATCATCCTGACAAATATCATCATCAATAAGATGCATGAAAAATAAACCAAGTGAGTCAAGCTCTACCTCAAAGTCCGGATTATCCACCTCGTCATCTGGGGCCGGATTAGAAGATGCAGTGTTTCTTTTCCGGTGGGCAGTCTTCTTCATAGCTTTAGTTTTTGCCGGGTTTCTCTTTCCGGGTTATCTGTTTTCTCTGGTTTCTCCTGCGGCAGCTTTTTGCTCCAAAACGGATCATTGCCCTGGTTATGCAGACACTGATATTAAAAACAATGGCCAGACATATCAATAACAGATTCAGCAAAGAGAAAAATCAAAGTCTTACAGCTGGCGGTTTGTTTGTGGCACAGAAGGGAAGCAGGCCGGTTCTAGCACAGATGTGCTCCGGTTCATTCAGTATCTTACGCACAGCCTCTGTGATTTCTTCACCGGAGAGCTGGAGTCTTGAATGTCATAGTGGGTCATCCACACTATTAGTATATTCGCACATGAAACCGGAGCGCTGACTAAGGGGCAGTATGCTCCATGATATCCAACAGCGAGCAAGGTCAACCCCTGTTAAACCGTTGGCCATAAAGGCCCTGAGCTTTAACAGCTGAGGAGCATATTTGCTTCTCTCCTGGGCAGTCAATCGTTGAGGAAAAGGATGGGTATTGCTAAGCCGCTCCGGACGAAAGCCATGCAAGGGATTCTCACCAGCAGGGGAGGTGTCTTTGTAGTAGAACCATGTCTGATTCCACTCCTTGGGGTGACTATGCAGCTTGGCGTGAGGGTATGTGACCTCTTTCCTTTTTTGAATCGCCATATCACCCAACTCCGTATTAGAGCCACTAGTAAACTCAGTACGGCGGTTTAGATGGAAAAGATCTCTGAATAATTCCACTTTGGGCTCCTCTTGAAAGAACACCTCACAGAGCACTTGGAAGTGGCACATATTTGTAATAGAGTTGGGGCCAGTGTCTTGTGGATGGAGTTGGAAATCAGCTAGAACATCCCGGTAGAATTTAGAACCGCGCAGTTTAAAACCCCGGGCTAAGTGGTCTACGAAAACAACAACCTCTCCTTCTCGAGGTGTGGGGGGTCATTCTTTGCCAGGAGCCCTCCAATGGACGGTGTCTTTGCTGCCCAAGGAGCCAATCAGGACTAAATCGTCCAGTTGATCCTCTATGACGCGAGAAGGGACCCAATTGCACTCATACACTTGCTTGGCCATGATGAAATCTAGAAAGTACATTGATATGTGCAATGTTAAACCGGAAGCAGATCTATCTAAACCGGAGTTTATGAAGCAACAGCATCCCGGCGGTTCAACAAGGGGACTAATGATATATGATAGATTGCTTTTTCAAAGGTGAACCGCCTATGTGGTAAAGAGGATACAGATTTAAGGCAAGAATGACTAAGGAAGGTAAAAACAGATTTCATAAGGTCGCAGTGAAATTTTGGATCTACTGTAAGACAGGAAAATAAAAGGATTTAGACCTAAAAGGTTGATATCAAAGCAATTCACAAGGGACCAGATCAGTGTTTTATGCGCATAAAGGTTTGCTTTGGTAACAGAAGATAAGCCATTACGGAGAATACATCAGGTTTGAAGTTTTATTCATGGGCTAAACAAGAAACAAAGGAAGAACAGCGCCAGAGTCTCGATGAACTTCGACGAACAAGGAAACCCTAGAACAGATCTGCGGGGGAAAGGAAAGAAGATTTACCGGAGCTGAGAAAGAAGCGGAAGGTCGCCGCGATGCTCCGGTGTGCTCAGGCTGATGTAGCGGCCAAGGTTGATGCAGAGGTCGACGGTGGCGGCGGAGCTCCGAAACTGGGCGACGCAAGGAAGATGAAGCAGAAGGGGTCGGAGGGAAAGAGAAAGGAAATGACCCTTCGGTCCTATTTATAAAGAAAGGGATATATCAGGCGCGAGAATCAAGGAGCCGCGAGTTTGGAAACAAAGCTATGGTCTTAATTGTCACAGGCTTGTTAACAGGATAAGGTTCTTTATAACCAGTGATGTCACACCGGTCTACCGCGAGCAGAGAAGATGACATCACGGCGGTTCAACAAAATACAAGAAGATGTTCAAGATGAAGATTTTTGCTAAGGATTGACATGAACCTGTTCAAATCAATTTGGGGCCTAATGTTGGGGATATTACTACTGGGCGTAAACTGGCCAGGACAAGCCGGGTTAACTTCATCAGTAGTTGAGTGTGATAAAAGCCCATGAGGGCAGATGAGGGCTAAAGGCCCATAATCGGTTTACGGCCTATAGCTATAAACCGGCGTCGGTATGTAACTTGTGTTATAAGTTAGGAATAGTGGAGACCGAACCGGACGCATCTATGAGCCGGTATCGGGACTCTGTAAACCGACGGGCATCCCCATGTATATAAGGGGACGACCCGGTGGTGGTTCAAGGACAGACAACAACTCGAGACATAGGCGAAGCTTATTTGCTCCCTAGTCATCGAAACACCCATCAATTCCATCACAACTAGAGGTAGGCTTTTACCTTCATTGAAGGGGCCGAACTAGTATAAACTCTCTTGCGTCCTTGTGTCCGCTTTAACCCCTTCAAGCTAACCCGTAGCAATGGCTCCACGACTAAGTCCTTTCTCTAGGACACCTGCCGTGACAAAACCACGACAGATAAGGTAAATTACATCCGGGGTGTTACAACACTCCAACACTACGAAAGGATCTCGTCCCGAGATCTAGGATAGGAAAAACGCCGGGTACTCAGAACGGAGGTGATGCTTGCGTTCCCAGGTGGTTTCACGGTCGGAATGGTGTGACCACTTGACTTTGAGGAATTTGATTGACTTATTGCGAGTCTTGCGCTCAGTTTCTTCAAGAATAGCAACTGGGTGCTGACGATAAGAAAGGTCTTCTTGGAGATCAATGTCTTCGAAGTTGACGGTGCGGTCAGGGGTCTTGAAGCACTTGCGGAGCTGAGAGACATGGAACACATCGTGCACGTTCGCAAAGTTGGAGGAAGCTCGAGTTGATAGGCGAGATCGCCTCTCTTGCTGACGATCTTGAAAGGACCCACATATCTAGGGTCAAGCTTCCCTTTGATACCGAAGCGACGAGTACCTTTCATTGGAGAGACACGGAGGTAAACATGGTCTCCGATCTTGAAAGCCAAATCACGATGCTTACTATCATAGTAGCTCTTCTTGCGTGATTGCGTTGCTTTGAGGTTATCACGAATGGCTTTGAGGTGATCAAGTCATTTCCGAGAAGTTGATGTTCACCAGTCTCTGACCAGTTAAGAGGATTACGACACTTCCTACCATAGAGAATTTCAAATGGGGCCTTGCCCGAACTCGCTTGATAGCTGTTGTTGTAGGAGAACTCGGCATATGGAAGACAATCTTCCCACTTCATACCGAAAGAGATAACGCAAGACCTGAGCATATCTTCAAGAATCTGATTGACATGCTCGACTTGGCCGCTAGTTTGAGGATGAAAAGATGTGCTGAAACGGATGTTGGTGCCCATGGCCTTCTGAAAAGAATCCCAAAACTTCGAGGTGAAGATGCTGCCACGATCTGAAGAAATCAACAGCGGAATGTCGTGCAGAGAGACAATCCGAGAGGTATAAAGCTCCGCCAATTGAGCTGCTGTGATAGACTCTTTGATAGGCAGGAAATGGGCCACTTTAGTGAGTTTGTCGATGACAACGAATATAGCATCATTGCCACGCTTGGACTTTGGAAATCCCGTCACGAAGTCCATCTCAATGTGGTCAAACTTCCATTCTGTAATGGCAAGAGGTTGGAGGAGACCAGCTCGTCGTTGGTGTTCTGCCTTCACTCTTTTGCGGACATCACATTCATTCACGAACTGAGCAATCTCGTGCTTCATTCGAGTCCACCAATACGCCTGCTTGAGGTCATTGTACATCTTTGTGCTCCCAGGGTGGATAGAGAGGAGTGAATTGTGAGCCTCCCTCATAATAACTTTACGAAGGTCACCTTTAGGCACAACAATGCGATCCTTGAAGAAGAGAGTATCCTTGTCATCAAGGCGACTACACTTGTACTTGGATTGACTCTTGGCAATCCCAATCCTCACCTTCTTCACCATAGCATCAAGAAGTTGAGCCTCGCGAATCTGATCTTCCAAGGTAGGAGAGACTTGAAGGTTGGCGAGGAAACCTTGAGGAACAACTTGCAGATTGAGTTTGTGGAAAGCCTCACAAAGCTCGGGTTGGTAAGGCTTGAGAATCAGACTGTTGCAGTAAGATTCCTGCTCAAACATCAGCAATTACATTGGCCTTGCCTGGAGTATATTCGATTCTCGGATTATACTCTTGAATCATTTCGACCCAATGAGTCAGCCTGAGGTTGAGATTAGGCTGAGTGAAGATGTACTTGAGACTCTTGTGGTCAGTGAAGATGTCCACTTTCCTTCCCAATAAGAGATGTCTCCAAGTCAAAAGAGCATGCACAACTGCCGCCAACTCGAGGTCATGAGTGGGGTAGTTCTTCTCGTTGGGCTTCAACTGGCGAGAGGTATAAGCCACAACTTTCTTCTCTTGCATCAACACTGCATCAAGACCTTTAATAGAGGCATCACAGAAGACCTCGAACGGTTTGGATTCATCAGGAGGAGTCAGAACTGGAGTAGTGACTAATTTCTCTTTCAGGGTGTTGAAAGCGATGTCACATTCAGGATACCAAACGTACTTGACGTGCTTCTGGAGAAGGTTTGAAAGAGGCTTTGCGATCTTTGAAAAGTTCTCAATGAACCTTTGACAGTAGCTTGCGAGACCAAGGAAGTTGCGGAGTTGCTTCACGTTCTGTGGTGGTTCCCAATTCACAATTGCAGACACCTTCTCAGGATTCACCGCTATGCCCTTGGCAGAGATGATATGACCAAAATAGAGAACCTCATCGAGCCAAAACTCGCACTTTGAAAACTTGGCGTAGAACTGATGTTCTCTGAGCTTATCCAGCAGCAAACACAAGTGCTTGGCATGATCTTCCTTGTTCTTGGAAAAGACCAAAATGTCATCGAGGTAGACCAAGACGAAGTCATTTGTGTAGGGGTTGAAGATGAAGTTCATCATGCGAGAGAAAGTCGGCGGAGCACTGACGAGGCCGAAAGACATGACAGTGTATTCATATGAACCATAGCTTGTTCTGAATGTCATCTTGGGGATATCTTGCTCACGAATTCGGATCTGGTGATAGCCCATACGGAGATCAATCTTGGAGAATACTTGAGCACCTTTGAGTTGTTCAAACAGCTCGTTGATGTTGGGAAGTGGGTACTTGTTCTTTATAGTCTTCTTCTTCAATGGACGGTAGTCAACACAAAGTCGGTCCGTTCCATCATTCTTCTTCACAAAAAGAACTCCACAACCCCACGGAGAAGAACTAGGTCGGATGAGACCCATACGCTCTTGTTCACCGAGTTGTTTCTTCAGCTCCTTCAACTCTTTGGGTCCCAGCTTGTAAGGACGTTTGCAAACAGGTTCCGTGACAATCTCAAGATCGATGACGAATTCAACTTGCCGGTGCGGAGGCATTCTTGGAAGCTCTTCTGGAAAGACGTCTTGATATTCACAAACGACTGGAATTTGAGAGATGGCATCCAGTTCATCCTTCTCATTGAGACAAAATAGACGGATGGTATTATCCCAAGCGGCAAAGACAATTACATCCTCAGATGAATGAGTCAACTGAATCTGCCTGGTTGCACAATCAAGCTGAGCCTTGTGCTTAGAAAGCCAGTCCATTCCAAGAATAAGATCAATATCCGAGTTACCAAGAACCATTGGAGAATCCAGAGACTTGAAATCACCCATCATGATAGAAATATCCGGAATCTCGTAGTTTGCGAGCAAAAATTTACCCAGTGAGACAACTGCTAACGGTTTATGCAAAACTTGAGAAGACAACTCATGCTTAGATGCAAAAGGTTTCGAGATGAAACAATGCGATGCACCAGTGTCAAAAAGTACTTTTGCAGGAACATCGTTGACAGGAAGGTTACCCATGATGACATTTGACGAGTCCTCTGCCTGAGCTGCATTCATCAAGTTGACCTTGGCGTGCTTGGGGTTATGCTTGACCACAGCTGTACTTGCCGATCTCACAGGAGGAGGAGGAGGGAGACGCCTCTGATTGAAGCATTTTTTTGGCATAGTGACCCTTCTGTTGGCACTTGTTGCACGTGACCTCTAAAAGCGGACGGTGATACGGAGCACTTGATCTTGGATCTTGAGATGAAGTCTTGTTCTGAAAGCCATGGTTGGGTGGGTGGGAAGATCCACTGCCACCTTTGCTCTTCTGCTGATAAGGCTGACGGAACGGAGGAGGAGGAAACCAATACTTTTGCTGCTTAGCCACTTGAGTTGAGGAAGAAGGAGTTGCATCTTTGACTCGCTTCTTCGAAGCATCGCACTTCAGTTGAGCAGTCTCTTGCTTCATTGCCATGTTGTAGAACTCATCGTACCTCTTGGGCTCAAAGAGGATGAGAGGTAGCTGGATTTCTTCTCTGAGACCACCCCTGAACTGGTATATCATGCTCTTCTCGTCAGGGACGTCCTCCTTAGCAAAACAGGCGAGCTTCTGAAACATTTTGTTGTACTCATAAACAGACATAGTGCCTTGCTTCAGGTTATGGAATTCTTCACGCTTGCTTTCAACCACACTCTAAGGAATATGATGAGCTTTCAAGTATTGACGGAATTCATTCCAGGTAATCACACGGCCTCCTATGGAATCTTTGTACTGCTGAAACCATTCTGCCGCTTGGTCTTTGAGTTGGAAGGAGGCGAACTTGACAAAGTCCTCAGGCCTGATGGTACTACAGTCGAAATGCTTACATATGTCCACGAGCCAATCATCTGCGTATGTTGCCTCAACACAATTGCTGAAGGACTTTGGCTGGTTAGCAAGGAACTGGTTGAGTGTACCAAACTGATTCTGATTGTTGCCATGGCCCTGGTTCCCATGTTTGCACTCTTGAAGAAGTTGCATGATCAGCTGCGTGTTTGCATTTGTAGCGGCCATCACAGCTTGCCATGCCTCCGGAGGTGGAGGTGGTGGTGGCGGATCAGGATTCGGAGTCGTGCGCGTTGGAGGAGCCATCCTGAAGAGGTTGACATCCGTTAGCACATTGACAGACAAATATTGAAGCTGAATCAAACGGGTTGAAATTGCAACATATAGTCTTCACATCCGAACAAAATGAACGAATGCATTCAAATTGAAATGGTCACATATCCATAAATTGACAAGCCACTTAGAATTGAGGTAGAAGAATAAAACCAACAAGGTACATACAAGAACGAATACTTGGTGAGGATTTCCCAATCCCAAACCAAATATCCGTGGAAGAAGAACTAGAGCTACAAGAATTCCCACCTATGAAACTCCCGAACCTTTCCGGTTATGCAATCAGGTGTAGGGTATACTAGGGAAGCATAATATCTCACCCAAATCTAGCAAATCCTACATCCAGCTGTATCCATCCTTCAACACATAACCGAGAAACCTTCGGAAATCATTTACCTCAACCTTCGAAAAGCATCCGTAATACAAGTTATGGAAATACTCCCGAACTCCCGCCCCAGTACTGGGTGTCGTCGAGGTTATCTCACCAACAACTGCATAAAAGAGATTTTTGATGTCGGCGAAACTCAGGTATTCCAGAATCTCAACGATAAAATTGTGACGACAACACCTCGGAGCTCAACTCCCTGGGACACTGCCACAACCCCTAAATGACAGGAGGCACCAAGAACAATGTTCTCGTCACAAATCGATCGGAACGATTCCAAGATACCCGTGTGATCCGAATTTTTTTTAGTGAAATTTGAGAAGAGAAGAGTCAAAACTCTACGTCCGGATGCCTTACCAGAGCGATGAAGGAACTGAGGAGTAAAAAGAATTCCTAACTCTCCGATATATATAATTCCTAAAAGACTCAAAACATTTTTCTAGACTCAACAACACCAACGATTCGATCAAGCATGGGGCTCCTAAGGTCGGGGAAGGCTCTGGTTACCAACTTGTAACGCCCTCGATGCGGTTATGCCTCTAAGTCGTGCTTAGACACGTAGGAGATATAGCCGCATCGAGGGCGTTACATGATGATACACTGAGAATGCATCCAGGAAGCACAACAGGTCACACTCGGCGGTGGAGTCAATGATCTGGTCGATGCGCGGGAGTGGGAACGGGTCTTGAGGGCAGGCTTTGTTAAGATTAGTGAAGTCGACGCACATCCGTTCCTTCCCGCCTTTTTTTGGCACCACGACAGGGTTCACCAGCCATTCGGGGTAGCAGACCTCTCGGATGCCACCTGCCGCTTCCAGCTTGCGTGTCTCTTGGACGATGAAGTCCTGCTTCTCAGTAGACTGCCACCTCACTCGCTGCTTCACGGGGCGGATGTTGGGGCATACCCTTAGATGATGCTGGATCACCTCCCTCCGGACCCCTACTAGCTAATTGGGCTCCCACGCGAATATCTCCTTGTTCGCATGCAAGAACCTCACCAGGGCTTCTTCTTGTTCCGGGTCAAGGCCGACTCCTATGGTAAAGGTGGCTCCTGAAGACCCGTCCTTGCTGACCGATACCTGATTGGTTTCCGCCTTGTCCTGGGTGAACAACTGATTCTTCTTGGTGAGCGAGGCCTCCCCGGCCGCGGGAACACCGGCGTCGGCGGGTTGTGCTGCTGCCGCGGTCTTGGAGGTGAGCCTGAGCGCCATCACGGCCTCCTTAGTGTCCCCCTAGATGGTTAGGATAACCTTGCTCCCTGGCATCTTCATGAGGTTGTAAGCTGGGTGAGTCGCCGCCATGAACTGAGCGAGAATCGGGTACCCGAGGATGGCGTTGCACGGGAGACCAATGCGAGCGATGTTGAAGTCCACCAGCTCGGTGCGGTAGTTGTCGCGTGTGCCGAAGGTGACAGGGAGGCGGATCTGTCCCAGGGAGTGGGCAGCTCCACCAGCCACTCCCGAGAAGGGCTTACTGAGGCCAAGCTGCTTGAGTGCCACGTGGAGAAGGCCGAAGGCTTCCATGGAGAGCAAGTTGAGGCCAGCACCACCGTCGATGAGGGTCTTGGTGACAGCCACGTTGCAGATGGTGGGTGTGCAGAGCATCGAGAGCATTCCAGAGCGAGTGGTGGGGTCGGGGTGGTCTTCTAAGCCGAAGGTAAGGTCCGCCTCTGGCGTTGCCCAGCCAGGCGGAGCCCCCGGGCGCCTGGAGGTGGCCCTGATCTGACGGAGGAACAGCTTGGCGTGGCGGTGTGACGCTGGTGCTTGAGAGCCACCAAGCAGGGCCGCAACTGCGTGGTGTGCCGGTACCGCGTAGCGAGCAGTGAAGAGGTCGCGGAGGTCCTCCCGAAGATGCCATCATGGTTCCGGGAAGGTTGAGCAGCCAGGCGCGTGGCTCGCTGGCGAGGGCCATGGGAAGCTAGTTTTCCATGACCGTAGCGCGGCGGCATCTCCCGCCTGAACATGGGCGGCCACTACACCCGCCGCAGGGCGGGGGCCAGGGCTCAGAGCCCCCTGGCCCTGTTGTCAACACTGACCATCAGAGTCGGCGGCAGGACGCCTGCCATGTGGGCGAAGCGCAGTGGCGACGGAGCGCAGATCGACGGATGGGAAGCTACGTCGCACCCCTACCTGGCGCGCCAAATGTCACATGTGGGGTTCCGGCAAACCCTTAAGGTTCAAACACTGGGGTGCGCGCGAAGTCTTTTCCTCCCACCGATCTACGGCCTAACTCATTAAGACCTCGCGGACGAACTCGCAACACAGAAAGACACAAGATTTATACTGGTTCGGGCCACTATTGTGGTGTAATACCCTACTCCAGTGTGGTGGTGGTGGATTGCCTCTTGGGATGATGATGAGCAATACAATGGGAAGAACAACCTCCTGAGGTTGAGGTGTTCTTGTGCTTGGCTAACTTGTGTGGGTGAGAGTGATCTAAGATGTCGTCCCCCTGCCTATGGTGGTGGATAGGTCTACTTATAGAGGCCCTAGTCCTCTTCCCAAATCTTGAGAGGGCAGGGAGCCAACAATGTTAACAATGTTAACAAAACATCCTTACTGATCATCACCAAAAGAGGCACGGATCACTAGGAAACAACATGAACATATGGCATAACGACAAAATCAGGACAAGGACTTGGTGAAAATCTAAGTTCCTGAAATCAGCATTACCGATTACACTACTTTGTAAGCACCTCTGTAAAGATGGCATGGCATATAACAAAACTCATGTAGAGCTCAGGAGCATATCATGCACACATTAAACACGGCAAAAATGACGAATATCTATTTGATGAAACAGATCTGGCAAATTACAAACATAGACCTCTTCCAACAACACTTCAGACATCAAGATGAGCTCAAATGAAAATGATACAATGAGACGAAATGATGTACTCGTCGAGACGCAAATTTTGATATCCTACACGCCCGAAACGGAGCTACAGATGCAGAGTTATGGCAGGTCAAAGTATGCAAAATAATTAGGGTTAGGGACGAGAAAGTCAATCGAGGGGGGATTTTCAGATCTGAGATCAGGATCGGGTGGCACGCAGAACGAGGAACGCCGGGGAGCTCGTGGCCGGAACAGTGGTGCCGGAGAAGAGGGGCCGACGAGGGGGAGGTGCACCGGTGACGAGGAGGCCAGACGACAGGGCGGCGTTGCGGCTCACCGGGCGGCGACGGTGGCCTGGGGACGCGGGAACCGGCCGGCGGCGGAGCGGGCAAGAACTGGCGGAGTGACACGTGCCGCGAGGCGGTTGGGTGCGGGCGACGGCGGCGCTGACATGGCAGCCCAGGATTGGCCGGGGCGACGTGGAGGGGAGCGGCGGACATGTCCAGCGCAGCGCAGATGCGTCCGGACGCGTGGAAGAGGAGTGGATCTAGGTTTAGACCCGAATTTCAGGGGAGATGCACATATTTATAGGTAGAGGGAGTTAGGAGAGTCCAAATGAGGTGCGGTTTTCGGCAACGCGATCGTGATCGAACGACCGAGATGATGGAAAGGTCTTAGGTGGGTTTTGGGCCACTTTGAAAGGGTGTTGGGCTGCAACACACACGGGCCTTCTCGGTCCCTCGGTTAACCGTTGGAATATCAAACGAAGTCCAAATGACACGAAACTTGACAAGCGGTCTACCGGTAGTAAACCAAGGCCACATGACAAGTCTTGGTCCACTCCGAAAACATTTAACGCCCGCACACGAAAAGAGGTAGAAAGGGACACCAGGTGACATAGGAGCACCGGATTGCAAAACGGACAACGAGAAAAAAGCTCGGATGCATGAGACGAACATGTATGCAAATGAAATGCACACGATGACATGATATGCAATGCATGACACACAATCAATGAAAACGCAACAACAGCGAATAACTGGAGGACACCTGGCACATCGGTCTCGGGGCGTTACAACACTCCACCACTATGAGAGGATCTTGTCCCGAGATCTAGAATGGCACCGGAGGGAAAACGGGAGAGAAAGAGAAGAGGTAAAACTAAGTTGCTTCTTTGACAAACGAGTGAAACAAAAGAACCTTGCAAAGGTTAAGCCATATAAAGAAAGAATGCAACGAAGAAGAACAAAGTTGAAAGCACTCCGGTAGGGAAGAGGAACAAGGAATTACAAATTAGGACAGCACTTCGGTTGAAAAGAGATGAAAGACTTGATAAAATGAAAGAGCTTGAGCAAAGGGGCACAACACTCCAGTTAAAAGGATAAGCATGACAAGGACAAGAAGAAGGTTTGAAGAGAGCAGCAACACAATGCCTCTGGGAGAGAGAAATAGAAGATAGATGATTGAAGTAGGAGAATGGAGAAGAAAATGCCAACTTCTGCCACAAAAGAGCTTGAAAAGGCATCCTTAGGAGAAAGGTCGAACGGAATTGTTGGAAAACCAACAACGAAAAGAATAAGCTTGATATGGTCTTATGGAATACATCTTAAATTATGAGGTGACAACCTTGCACTCACGGGAAAAAAAATTGGATTGATAAGAACAATGAGACGAGAAACTTTTTTCACTGGGAGGATAGATGAAGAACTTGGGTCATTTATGAGCACCATAGGTAGCAACAATCCTTAGGGAAGGCTTTAGGTGAAATATAACCCAAGACAATTCCAACGAATAGGTTGCTGGATTTAAAATACCTCATTCTTAACAATGTGTGAATCATGAAGCATGAACTCAAATTATCAAGAATGACATAAAACCACCTCCAATGATACGGAAGAAAGAATTGTACTCCGGATAGCAAGATGAAGAATGCTTGAGCTCATTAGAAAAGAATCTCAATGAACACTTGGAGAAGGGATATAAATCCTTGATGAACCATCATGTAGAACCTTCATGAAGAATTCCGGTAAACAAAAGAATGATCAAACGGAAGGAAAGAGAAGTTGAAAACATGAAGTGAAACCTTGTAATGATTTTAGAAGGAGCTTCGCGATGAGACAAAACAGAAAGGCTTGGAACTCCGGAAAAGAAAGATGAACAGATGGAAACAATAATTTGATGAGCCTCCGGAATAGGGGATTGAATTCACTCGATGAAAGAAGAATAAGAATTACATTATGCTTATCCTTCACCAATTAAAATGATGACAATCAATGGATTTGACATATTACTTATTCTCGTAGAAAAGGTTAAGAGAGATATAACATAAACTTGGAAAAGTCTTGGACGGCCCACCGGAAGGATTGGAACATCGAATAAATTGATAAGTAAGAGAACTCTTGAACGAACCACCGTAAGAATTAAAATGACCGAGGAAAAGATAACGACAACACCGGGAAGAATTAGCAAATGAACTAAGAAGCTTGAGAGAATTTAGATACATGAGAACGAAGCGATCACGAGCTGATAAGAGAATACTTGAATGATGCACCGGTAAGATTGGAGGAGGATGACTGAAAGCTGAGAATGAATAAACCTGAAATGATGTACTCCGGATAATCAAACTGAGAAGACTCTTGAATTGCTCCGAATAGGTGAAAAGAAATCTCACAACCGAAGAGAATTATGAGAGGATGACAACAAGCTAGAATCATGAATCTTTGAAGAGAATGGAGCAAGATTGGGAGAAAAGTCTTCTTCGGTCTTCAAATGATGAGAAAGACGACGAGAAACACCACCGTGAATTGTTGAGACACTCCGGAATAAAGAAGAATAGAAAAGATGAACCAATGATGAAAATAATTTGGAAGATCTTGGAGAAAGACATTTGACTGATGATAACTCATTCTTACGTCAAACTTCAAAAAGAATTTTAAGGATATCTCCGGGAGAATTAGAAGAGTCAGGTAAGATCCTGGGAAAAGACCTGTGGGTTAGGGCCCACTCAAAAGATACACAGTAGAACGATTTACAAGAGAGAAAGCACCGCATGAATTAAATGGCTTGAATAAGATAGCATTCCCGAAAGATCTTGAAAGAATGAGAATAAACTCCAACATCTTCTGAGGTATCTTCAGCACTCCGGAATAATAGAATAGCGAGCGGTGAAAGATTATGAGGTGCACCGGCATGAGAAGGTATTTGAAACAATGAAAAAGGATATGATCAACACCAAAGCTTGATTTGAATCCACCGGAGAAGAAAACTAGTGAAGAGTGACGAACTTGAAGCTTCATTGGCATCTTCCTGAGAATCAACGGTTAAGAACATTGACGTAAAATAATGGAGAGACTTCACAACAATAAAATGATACTTGAATAAGAAATCTGGTTCCTTGAAGAAAAGGATGGGAGGGAGGGAAAACAAAGGCAACTTGGAGACGGATGAAACAAACACCATTCAGAAGAAACTGATACTTGATCTTACGGATGTTGAAATGATCGGCTTCACTTGAAGAGAAAACACACCGGTTGAAAAAGAATTAACAAGACAATCTCGATTGTCATGAAGGATTTGCATTCACATAGAAATGTGAGAACACCACTTAGGAAAGGTATGGAATCAACATTTGACATTGAAGCAACTCGAATACCACAACTGAAAACAAAACAAAGGATTGGCTTGCAGAATAAGCCGGAACAAACATATGATAGAGATTTTGTCCGAAGTTTCCGTGGTGGGGCCTACACGAGCTGGATCGTACAACACCATCATGTACAAGGCAGTGCACATGACATACGAAGCGTCCCCGAGTCGGCATAGCCAAGGACTCTTTAAGACACAACGAGACAACTGTAAAACCAACCGTGAATAGGCGGACCACTAGACGTCGAACCCCAATTTCATATCATCCATCTGTCGGAAAGATATCCTAAGAGCTACTTGAATTCCTACTTATAAACTCCCGAAATTTTCCCAGTTATGCAATCAGGTGTTGGGGATACAGGGGAAGCATAATATCTCACCCAAACTAACAAATCCTACATCCAACTTTATCCATCCTTCAACACATAAGCAAGAAACCTTCGGAAATCGTCTACCTCAACCTTCGAAAAGCATCCGTTATACAAGTTATGGCAATACTCCTGAAATCCCGCCCCAGTACTGGGTGGCGTCGAGGTTATCTCACCAACAACTGCATAAAAGAGATTTTCGATGTCGACGAAACTAAACTCAGGTATTCTAGAACTGCAACAATAAAATTGTGACGACAACACCTCGGAGCTCAACTCCCCGGGACACTGCCACAACCCCTAAATGACAGGAGGCACCAAGAACAATGTTCTTGTCACAAAACCATCGGAATGATTCCAAGATACCCGCGTGATCGTAAATTATTTTTAGTGAAATTTGAGAAGAGAAGAGTCAAAACTCTATGTCAGGATGCCTCACCAGAGCGACGAAGGGACTGAGGAGTAAAAAGAAGTCCTAACTCTCCGATATATATAATTCCTAAATGACTCAAAACATTTTTCTAGACTCAATAACGCCAGCGATTCGATCAAGCAGGGGGCTCCTAAGGTCGGGGAATGCTCTGATACCAACTTGTAACGCCCTCGATGCGGGTATATCTCCCACGTGTCGAAGCACGACTTAGAGGCATAACCGCATTGAAAGCAATGTCGCAAGTGAGGTAATGTTCACAATAACCCATGTAATACATAAGGGAAAGAAATACATAGTTGGCTTACAATCACCACTTCACACAATACTTGAATTAAAGCATTACATCAACCAGATACAATCAAGGTCCGACTACGGAACCAAAATAAAATAAGACTACCCCAAATGCTACACAGATCCCCGATCGACCTCAACTGGACTCCACTACTGATCAACTAGAACGGAACAACACAAAGGACAAGATATTCATCGAGCTCCTCCTAAGCTTGGTTGCGTCATCTGCATGGACTCATCGGCACCTGCAAGCTAGTTTTGGAAGTATATGTGAGTCACGGGGACTCAGCAATCTCGCACCCTCGCGATCAAGACTATTTAATATTATAGGAAAGGTAAAAGGTATGAGGTGGAGCTGCAGCAAGCGACTAGCATATATGGTGGCTAACATATTCGCAAAAGAGAGCGAGAAGAGAAGGCAAAAGCACGGTCGAACAACTATGATCAAGAGGTGATCCTAGAACAACCTACGTCAAGCGTAACTCCAACACCGTGTTCACTTCCCGGACTCCGCCGGAAAGAGACCATCACGGTAACACACGCGGTTGATGTATTTTAATTAAGGTCAACTTCAGGTTTTCTACAACCGGACATTAAAAAATTCCCATCTGCCCATAACCACGGGCACGGCTTTTGAAAGTTCAAATCCCTGCAGGGGTGTCCCAACTTAGCCCATCACAAGCTCTCACCGGCAACGAAGGATATTCCTTCTAGCGGGAAGACCCGGTCAGGCTCGAAATCCCGGTTACAAGACATTTCGATAGGTAAAACAAGACCAGCAAGACCGCCCAATGCGCTGACATCCTGATGGGAGCTGCACATATCTCATTCTCAGGGCAACACCGGATGAGTGCTCCGTACAACTAAAACCAGCCCTCAAGTTTCCCCGAGGTGGCGCTGCAAAGGACTCTAGTTTGGACCAACACTTAGACAAGCACTGGCCCCAAGGAGGGGGGGTTAAAATAAAGATGACCCTCGGGATGCGTGACTCCCAAGGGAAAAAGGCTAGGTGGCGAATGGTAAAACCAAGGTTGGGCCTTGCTGGAGGAGTTTTATTCAAGGCAAACAGTCAAGGGGTTCCCATTATAACCCAACCGCGTAAGGAACACAAAATCCGGGAACATAACACCGATATGACGGAAACTAGGGCGGCAAGAGTGGAACAAAACACCAAGCATAAGGCCGAGCCTTCCACCCTTTACCAAGTATATAGATGCATTAATTAAATAAGAGATATTGTGATATCCCAACAAAATATCCATGTTCCAAACATGGAACAAGCTCCAATCTTCACCTGCAACTAACAACACTATAAGAGGGGCTGAGCAAAGTGGTAACATAGCCAAACAACGGTTTGCTAGGATAAGGTGGGTTAGAGGCTTGGTTCAGCAATATGGGTGTCATGATAAGCAAGTGGTAGGTATCGCAGCATAGGCATAGCAAAAGAGCAAGCAACTAGCAAGCAAAGATAGAAGTGATTTCAAGGGTATGGTCATCTTGCCTGAAATCCCGAAAGGAAGAAGAACGAGTCCATGAAGAAGACAAACAGACATAGACGAACGGGTCCTCACAAATGCGAAGTTATTGGAACACACCCGAAGAAGCAACACCGGAAAGAAGCACACAACATAGTAAACAACCAACACACGAACATGGAATGATATGCGGGATACGACATGTGATGCATATGCATAATTTGGAAAGGAATGATTGAACCTTGCCTCAACATGGAAATCCAAGAGTGCCACTCAAAAGGTGAGGTGATTTCGGTTGAAATCGATATAAAGATCACCGGAATCGGATGCACGGTTTGGAAATGGCAAGCAAAACAAATATGGCACCGGTCTGCGATAAACAGCGAGTGGCCATCTAAATGCATCAAGATAATTATGCTACAAAACTCAAACATGGCAACAAAATACATGGTAGGTATCCACTCAAGATGCTTGACAAAAGGTGAACACAGAGCTACGGCTAATTCAACCATTAACAGACTCAAACAAGCATGGCAAAAGAGCAAATGATAACATGTTTCAGACTTAGTGAAATTAACACAAGTCTGGAATTTATCATCAGGAAGCACTCTTTAGAGCATGAAAACTATATGCTACAGGAACATATCATGGCAAAGCAAGGCATGGAATGAAGCTACTCAAAGCACTTAACAAAAGTCCCTTAGTGACCTTGAGCCAAAAGGGATCAGAAAATACAATGGCAAGCATGTGAACATGGCAAATACACAAATAGATTAAGACTTGGTGAAAAACTGGAGCATGCAAAACAGATTAGCAAGTAGGCATGTTTACGAGCTCGATGCACTCACTACAGAGCATTTCATGACAAACTAAGCCTACACCCATCAAGAATACATGACACAGAAGCTAGACGTGGCAAGAACAACAACATAGCATGCAGGGATCAATAGCAACATCGTCAGCAAAATCGCTAACAAGTCAACAATCTGCCAGGATTCACGATATAGCAAAAGAAGAGCTCGATTGACTCAAGCTAGGTTGCTCCATAAATGCAAACAAAGACATGGATGGATAGAGCACCACAATGTTAACAAAATATACTTACTGATCATCCTCAAAAGAGGCACGGATCACTAGGAAACAACATGAACATATGGCATAACGACAAAATCAGCACAAGGACTTGGTGAAAATCTAAGTCCCTGAAATCAGCATTACCGATTACACTACTTTGCAGGCTTTTGCTAGTCACCACACATATCACAAAAATACATGGTAAGCACCTCTGTAAAGATGGCATGGCATATAACAAAACTCATGTAGATCTCAGGAGCATATCATGCACACATTAAACATGGCAAAAATGACAAATATCTATTTCATGAAACAGATCTGGAAAATTACAAACATAGCCCTCTTCCAACAACATTTCGGGCATCAAGATGAGCTCAAATGAAAATGATGCAATGAGATGAAATGATGTACTCGTCGAGGCGAACATTTTGATATGCTACACGCCCGAAACGGGGCTATGGATGCAGAGTTATGGCAGGTCAAAGTATGCAAAATAATTAGGGTTAGGGACGAGAGTCAACCCAGGGGGGATTTTCAGATCTGAGATCCAGATCGGGTGGCACGCAGAACGAGGAACACCGGGGAGCTCGTGGCTGGAACAGTGGCGCTGGAGAAGAGGGGCCGGCGAGGGGGAGGTGCGTCGGCGACGAGGAGGCTGGACGGCAGGGCGGCGTTGCGGCGCACCGGGCGGCGACGGCGGCCTGGGGACACGGGAAGCGGCCGGCGGAGGAGCGGGCAAGAACTAGCGGAGTGACACGTGGCGCGCCGCGGTTGGGTGTGGGCGACGGGGGCGCTGACATGGCAGCCCACGATTGGCCGGGGCGATGTGGAGGGGAGCGGCGGACATGTCCGGCGCGGCGCAGATGCGTTCGGACGCGCGGAAGAGTGGATCTAGGTTTAGACCCGGATTTCTGGGGAGATGCACATATTTATAGGTAGAGGGAGTTAGGAGAGTCCATATGAGGTGCGATTTTCGGCCACGCGATCGTGATTGAACGACCAAGATGATGGAGAGGTATTAGGTGGGTTTTGGGCCACTTTGATAGGGTGTTGCGCTGCAACACACACAAGGCCTTCTCGGTCCCTCGGTTAACCGTTGGAATATCAAACGAAGTCCAAATGACACAAAACTTGACAGGCGGTCTACCGGTAGTAAACCAAGGCCACATGACAAGTCTTGGTTCACTTTGAAAACGTTTAATGCCCGCACACGAAAAGAGGTAGAAAGGGACACCGGGTGACATAGGAGCGCCAGATTGCAGAACTGACAACGGGAAAAAGCTCGGATGCATGAGACGAACATGTATGCAAATGAAATGCACATGATGACATGATATGCAATGCATGACACGCAATCAATGACAACGCAACAACAGCGAATAACTGGAGGACACCTGGCACATCAGTCTCGGGGTGTTACAGCGCGCTTGCTGAACTTCTCATGATCATTCTGTGAGAAGACGAAGACACGAAGGACCTGGTGAGGTGACATCCACGGTGCCGGCCCGTGAGCTAGAGCTCAGTCCCTTAGATTTATCAACCCTACAGGGACGGACCTGAGCACGGGTTCCATGCTGGTAGCCCCCTCTCGTGGGACGTTCAAGGGGAGAGCTGGCAATGCACGAAGCCCGCCGGAGCGACTTCAGAAGTGATACAACATCAAGCGCAGGGTTAATAACCACAGTAACTCATGAAAGCATAATTGGTTCAAGGTACATGAACGAAATGACACAACTGCAAAGGGTGAACCCTTAGCAGCCGGAGGATAATGCAGCCCGAGGGGTGCCCTCAGTTGAGCAAACCAAAAATTCACCTGGCACCATTGTCATAGAAGCGTCGAGGAAGCCGGTGAGGCGTGCAGGGAGGTTCGCTCCTCACGAACCGGATGGCTCCGGAGGCTCAAGAGGCTCGCGAGGCCTGGTAGGCTCGCGAGGGTCATGGGCCTCCTGAGACACCACTGCCAAGCATCGGGCCTCGTGAAATGTCATCGCTCGTTGCATGAGGCGCTGGTATGAGGCACCAATGTTTAGCAGGCCGAATGGCATGCAGACGTAGTTGCAGGGGTAGCCCTCACTCCGGCCGACGCATGAAGGCCAAAAGAGGTCTTGCGAGGCGGCCCTGTTGAGGCCGGGCATGTTGACACAGACGCGCAGCTCGCCACCCGGGTCGGGGGGTGGCAGCTGCACTGCCGGGAGCTGCGGGACGACATATGTTGTGGATAGCTTGCGCTTCCTGAAGCTCCTGGATCACCTTGGTGATGAACTCCCATGCTGTTGGCGCCTCGCGCCATGCTCCTTCCTTGTGGGGTCGCGCTTCAAGGCATGCCTCCAAGTTTTGCACGAGCACCTCCCTCATCGTGCTGCTCAGGTCAGAGGCTTGCCAGATAGAAGCCCCCGAGCCGTCCTGAGGGAGGTGTCGAGCGGGTCTTCCTATGCGCGAGGAAGATGCGCCTTTGCGGCAGGCGTGGCACCCGAGGTGTCTCCGGCAGGCGCCGTCTGAGGCTCGGGGCGGCTCTTGGGGAGTAGATGCTTCTTATTCGTGGGGGTAGCCTCAGGAGGCAGAATGCCACCATCGTCACCAAAATTCTCAGCCGCCGCAGCACGGTAGGCACGCTTGAGGGACCAAACCACGCCCTTTTCATCACAGGCGACCGTAATGTTACGGCTGCATCCTAGCATCTTGAGGACATTGTAGCCATGGCGAGTCACCGCCATGAACTTGGCAAGGGAAGGGTACCCAAGGATGGCATTGTACAAGAAGCCGATGTGGGGCATGTAGAAGTCGATGAGCTTGGTGTTATATTTGTCGCACCTGCCAAAGGTGACACGGAGGTGCACTTGCCCCAGGGGGACAGTAGAGCCGTCCTTCACCCCTGAGAATGGCCTGGTGAGCACGAGTTGATCATAGGGCACTTGAAGCATCTCGAAGGTGTCGACGGAGAGCACATTGAGTCCAGCACCGCCATCGATGAGAGTCTTCGTAACTGAGACATTGCTAACGATGGGCGTGCAGAGCATGGGGCATCTGATGTGATCCTTGGAGTCGAACGTGATGGCATACTTCGACCACCTGAGGGGCCGCACCGCCTCAAGCTTTGAGGGGGCCGCATTCACCTCACGAGAGAACTGCTTGAAGATGCCTTTTGATGCGGGAGCCTGGGCACCACTAAGGATGCAGGCAATCACGTGAGGTTCCTGAAAGCCCTCATCCCTAGCATCCTGATGGTTTTCGTCATTCCTCCTTGGTGGTGGTTGCGGTGGAGGGAGCCCGGTGTTGCCTTGTGGATGGACCTCATGAACCCGGTCATGCCAGGGACCGTCCTGAGGCCAATTACACCATCCACCCTCATGAGGCTAGTCATGCCAGCCCTGACAAGGGATGCGGTTGTCCCAATGGCCTCAGCTATAGCCTCCTCTGCGGCCAAAGCCACGGTCACCGCGCTTAGGACGGCAGCCCAGGCGCTCGTCCCGGAGCGCCCTGAGCTCCTGGCAGTCATCGGTGTTGTGGGTGTGAACATTGTGGAAGACGCAGAATGGGAAACTATCCTTGGCAGGCTCATCGTTGTCGTGGCCACGCTTCATTTCGGGCTCTACAGCCAGCACGGTGGGACCCTTGCGCTTCACTTCCTTGTCCATGGCCTTCTTATCTTTAGGGTCAACATCTGGGTGCTTGATGAGGGAGAGGCGGCGCTCTTCAGCCCTGACACACCTATCCGCCAAGTTTAACATCTCCAGACCCGAGCAGAGGTCATCATCGACGGTGAGCTCCTTGCTCATCTTTACGTTTGTGACGCCCTCGGTGAATGTCGTGATGATGGCTTCGTCTGAGGATTTCGGGATCTTTAGGCAAACCTAGGTGAAGCGCTGAATGTACTTGCAGAGAGTCTCGCCCGCTGCTGCTTCAAGTGCCACAGGTCGTTGATGGTGAGGGCACATCACGGGTGCCTTGGAACTTGGCGATGAATCGCTCGTGGGGCTCATCCAACAAGGAGATCGATCCCTCTGGGAGGTGCATGAACCAGAAGCGTGCGCCGTTCATGAGAGCCATGGGGAACCAATTTGTCATGACCTTGTCGTTGCCATTCACCGCATTGATGCTCAGCGAGTAGAGATGGAGGAACTCGACGAGGTCAGGGATGCTATCATAACGCGGTGGCAGATCTGGCTTTAAGTTGCCGGGCCAGACGACGGGACGAAGCTCACGGGTGAAGGTGCAGCAGCCCGCTATGCTCACGGGAGTGGCCCGCGTGAGGAGAGCATGGTCCCGAAGCCCATGCACCGCAGCCTCCAGTGCTGCCTAGTTTTGGTGCTGAAGCGGCAGTGAGGGGAGCGCACGTGTCTCGTGCTGCAGCTTCTGCACCACCTGGCAGCTGACCTCATCCTGGGCCAGCGCTCGTGCTCCATGCAGCGGGTCGCGCGGACGTGCGTCACGCCTCGGCTCGGTGTCTGTACCGCGTAGAGGAAGACACTGTGGCATGCCGTGAGCCACGTCACCCGCACGGGGTGGCGCGGGACGGAGCGACTGGGAAGGCGTCGAGGTCTCGCCTATAGCATTGACGAGCTCAATGATGCGACCATGCCAGGCATCATAGCCCTCGTTGACCGGGTTGTAGTGAAGCAGCCTACACACCATGAGAAGCACGGCATGGGAGGACAACGCCATGGCAGGAGTGAGGGAAGGCGTGGTGGTGCGGCCATCACACTAGACGGAGGGCGGCAGCTAAGAGTCCTGATGCTCATGAGCAGCAGGGTCAGTGCAATGTTGGCTGTGGGAGAGGTCGAGCACCGAGGGGCAACAAGGCCTGCAGGTGTTGCTTGGGCGACGCGCGCAGCCTGGCGCTCGGTGCGAACTCGATGGACGTCGGCCATGGGAACGACAAAGCTAGAACGGAGCGAGCAGAAGGGAGAACTTCGAGATGCCCTTACCTGGTGTCGGTGTCAAAACTGACAGCTCTCAAGTAGGGGGTCCCGAACTGTGCGTCTAAGGATCGAAGGTAACAGGAGGCAAGGGACACGGTGTTTTACCTAGGTTCAGGCCCTCTTGATGGAGGTAATACCCTACTTCCTGCTTGATTGACTTTGATAAGTATAGGGGTTACAAGAGTTGATCTACCACGAGATCATAATAGCTAAATCCTAATTGTCTAGCCTGTATGATTACGATTGTGATTGCCTCTGCGGACTAAACCCTCCGGTTTATATAGACACTGGAGGGGGCTAGGGTTGTACAGAGTCGGTTTACAAAGAAAGGAAACTTCAGATCCGCATGCCAAGCTTGCCTTCCACGCCAAGGAAAGTCCCATCCAGACACGGGGGGAAGTCTTGCGTCTTGTATCTTCATGGCCCACCAGTCCGGCCCACGTCACACATCCCGGATGCCTAAGGACCTGTAATCCTGGACTCCCTCAGTAGCCCCTGAACTAGTCTTCAATGACGACATGTCTGGCGCGTAATTGTCTTCGGCATTGTAAGGCGGGTTCCTCCACCGAATACTTCAAAGTATCTGAACCTAAAAGCTATATACGACACTCACATCTTCGGTCTTTGGTAAGGTGAATTCTTCAAACAGCTTTGTTCTTCATTAAACGTTGTACCCTTCGGCTTATGTGCCTCCATTGCCTCAGCTTCCACATGGTCAATAAACACGAATGGCCCAACCATTTTTTACAAACAACCCCTCGACAGCGTACGGATGGAGTCTATTAAAAGAGATCAAATCTCAAATACCTTTCAACACCAGGCAAAGAATCCTTTGAACTTGCCTATAGAGTCCACACACTCATGGCCAGCGCTCCTAGTTCTTCCTCCCACCCCAACGGCCCTCAAAAAGGTAATTTGGAGAGCTGCTTTGTATCCCATGCCCAGCTGACCAAGCTCTACGTGCAGGGCTATCTCCCACCAACGGATCTAGTCCCCGTTCGAGCGAGATTAACTTCCTTTACTGGTGAAGCCCTGGCGGAAAATTTCCTGTATCCTTCAAAACGGGAGTGAGTGTGCTTCGTTTCCTTTCTCCTAAGAGGCGTTGGATTTTTAATCCATCGTTTCCTCCGAGGCCTCCTGGAGTTCTATTGCCTTCAACAGCACAATCTCAGTCGGGCTCCATTCTGCACATTGCGGGTTTTTTCGCTCTTTGTGAGCTGTTCTAGGCTGCGAGGCCCATTTAGAGCTATGGAGGAAACTTTTCTGGCTCGTACCTCACTCCCAAAAAAGGGATCCATATTCGAGGTGGGCAGCACCAAAGTATGGCGCATAGCCGGAACATGATAACTGTCTAGCACTCCGAAGAAGGCATCCGAGGAGTGGCCCTCAGAATGGTTCTATATTGAAGACGTCGTTCTTTCGGACCCAATCCTAAGTGGCCTACCTGAATTTTCCAATGGCCCGTTAAAGAAGCTCCACAGCTGGCGCCGCGGTAGCCTCGAGGAGGAAGACAGTGTGGAACTTAAGAAGTTAATGGACAAGATAAAGGTACTGCCCTAGTCCGGACTGTCCATATTTGAAGTCATGGCAATTTCCATAATGTGCGGTGTCCAACCACTCCAATCCAGAGGACTCCCCATGTGGAACTACAACGGGGAGGAGGATACATCCCGCTATGGGCGCAAGGGTCCGAATAACCTCACCGCCCTGGCCGCCATGTTGGCTGATCTTTATAAAGGGGAGAAAGAAGAATTTACTCGCCTCAAGTGCCGAGATGGGTTTTCCATGTACAACCCCCCTAGCTGGGTAAGCTTTTAATCCAACACCTCACTTAATCTTCTTCCTGAGTCGCAATTAGTCAATCTTAACATGACCATTTTTACCAGGAATGGAGAAAGGCTACTGCGGGGATCTATAGCCCGCTCCGCAGCCGGAGGACCATATTCGGGACCTGGATCCCCAATTCGAAGAGGATCCAGCTATATCCATGGAGCTCAAGGAGGGTTTTTTTATCAAGCGATCTATGGCGGCACATAAGTGGCCATCGAAGCCGATTACCCTGGCCTTCTTCCGTCTTCCCATGTAAGTGCCCATGGAGCATCTCCTCCAAAAGAGCCTTCCCATTGTGCCTCACCCGCTGCACTGTCTCGTGCTTCAAAGGGGCGACACTCGTCTCACCACACGTATAGAGATCGTCCCTTAAGAAGGGTACGCCGACACAAGGCGGATCTTCGAAAAGAAAGGCGGACGACGATTCTTCCAAGCTCCGACCTTCATAAAAAAGGTACAGCTTCTGATACGCCCTGCGACAAACATACCGAACCATGACCTTTCTCTCCTCCCACATATTTCAGGAAGAGCACTCATCAGACTGTATCCGGAGACCCTACCAAACACACGTCCATCAATCCGACCCTGGACCCTGCCTCTAGGGCTAAAGTCGATACGGGTGCCATGCCGGATTGTCCTCTCTCCGACGATTCGGATAATGTATCCGTCACTAACTCCGAGGTGGAGAGTGCCATGAACCATCGGCACCCGAGGACAGCTATGCGCGATCCTACCTTTACTGAAGAGGCATTCAATGCCTTTAGTTCGACGGACGCATACATCAAAGCTGCTTGGGATGGGCTTGCTGGGGCCACTCGCCAGCTTTCAAAGGATATGCGGGTAAGATCATTTCATGTAGATTTAATAGCCATATACCAGCAGCCCTCGATATTTCAAAACAGTTGAAGCAATGTCATCAGTTACTCATAGAGAAGAACAACATGCTATCTCGGGAGCTGGAGCAGTGTTGGACCCAGCTGACTGCTGCTACTGCCGAACTGGAGAAGTCCAGGGAGGGACCGATTGGTAATGTTCCCTTCTATCCGGAAAAATAATCATGTGCCAATAATGTGTATGCAAATGAGCACAGTTTCGTTTTACAATGGCAGGATCGGCGGCGCAGCTGGAAGAGAAACTGAAGCCCACGTAGGCGGACAAAGAACATGCCGAAAGGCAAGAGGCCGCTGGTCAACATGTACTAACACAGACCAGGGACGAGAAGAACAAGCTATAGGAAGTCAACACCCAGCTCAGCAAAGAGCTGAAAGATGTGCAAGCCCAACTAGTAGACACCTTGAAGGAGAATAAAAGCTGAGAGGCGGTGTATTCAGTATGCCTTTTAACTTATTATCGTATAATTCGCTGATGCAAATCCTAACAATTTTATGTCTGTAGGTGTGTTGACTGGGCGGCCCGAAGAAGAGGTGTCCAGATTTCAAGGCGACCAACTACAAGAGCTTTCCAAGGTGCATGAGCGAGCGCGGAAGGCAATGAGGAATATCCTAAGGCTTTATGGCCAACCGATTCTCCTCCAGGAAGTATGGAGGACCTCGTGAATTTATTCAAGGGAGCTCGGTGCCGTTTTGGTCTATGGAAGATATCTGCATGCCGAGCAGGTGCTCGGGAAGCCTGGGCCATGGTAAGAACATGGTACATCGGACTTGATCCCAATCATATGGCCCGGGTCGGACCTCGAGGATCCGACAAACGGGAAATTTCGGTCAGCCTTGTGTACGACCAAGTGAAGGTGTCCGCCAAGTTCTCCCAACAAGATTGTAAACTAGACAACCTGTTAGAGGGTCTAGAGGAAGAAGATGTTTTTGAGTCTAAGTAGCAATGTACTTTTCTCAACAAACTTGTCTCCAGCCGAATTTGTAAAATGATTGTCATGGCAGACTTTCTGCTTAGACCTCCGAAAACCATAGGTTTAGAAGTGTTTCCGAATAATATACCATAGATAAACACCAAAGTATGT
Source organism: Triticum dicoccoides (assembly GCF_002162155.2). Classification (NCBI taxonomy): domain Eukaryota; kingdom Viridiplantae; phylum Streptophyta; class Magnoliopsida; order Poales; family Poaceae; genus Triticum; species Triticum dicoccoides. The sequence continues at coordinate 381,313,134 of NC_041386.1, forward strand.
TCGGAAACCAGGCAGTCCGGTCATCGTTGCTTGAACAGACAAGTTCTATTTGGGGAGTTATGTTATATTACATTTGATTGTAAGAAACATCTTCCAGAGAGAATAGTTCCGTTAAGGGTTCCTTTCCCTTGGCTAGTATGCGGTTCTTTGTGCATACCGAAGATGTGATGCTAAAAATCACAGTACGCATGTTCGCACACGAACACATCACCGTGTACCTTCAACACCGAGGGTGATGCACCGCAGCTCAGGTCGAAGGAGACCTGTCCGGAAGCGCGGTACGCAAGCAATTCGGCGGGTGCTTTTCTGGACCTGAAACCCCACGGGCCCGGGAGGGGCCCCGTCTGGACGTGCAGCGGCTATGGGCTGCCCTAGGTCGGTTCGCCCGCCCCTAGAGCCTCGAGAATCGCTGCCCTTCAACACGAAGAACAAACGAAGAACGACAGAGAAAGAACAAGGGAGGGATGTAAAACTAGGATAAAAAGTAGATGTGTTTTGCGATTGTGTGTTGTTGTTCGATCGGCCGTCACCCCTTGGGTATATAAGAGGCGGCTGGACTTCCCGTGCAAGGAAAAGTTTTGGATTCACGTCCAAAACCTTAGTTAAATTCGGATTGGTTTTGTCCGAACTTTCCACAACTGTTCGGTTTAAACTGGCTGCACCTTGCGGGTCTTTTTTTGTGGTGGTAAACGACCTCGGATGAAAACGAGCCCAAAAGCAATCTTGACCGTTTCGACGAGACGAACAACTTTCATGTAGAACGTTTTTTGATCCGAGGTCTTCTTCATGGCCAAATTGCTCGCATAAAACAGCTAAATATTCACGCGGCTCATACACGTGTATGGTTCCGGGCGTCATATTTTGCCCATTGGAGGGTCGCACTGTGCGGGCTCTAACTTTTGCATACGACCTCGGATTGGGACGATCTTTATATTAAAATCGATCATTTCGACGAGACGAAGACAACCCGCGCAGTAATTTTTCCCATATGAGGCCATCTTGTGGGCGTAATCAGCCGAATAGTGTTCTGAATACAAAATCTGAGTACTTCGAACACAACTTCGGCCTTAGAGATGAGACCAGATGACTATGGCCCAAATATCAAAGTTTTTCCTTTTGACGGTACGGAACTTTCTCACTTTGAGCACTTCTCCATTTGAGGCCATCTTAATTAAGTTCTTCGTTGTGCCAAAATCTGGTGTTAACATGCCCCCCTGTTTTTCGGCAAACTTCTGTGCCGAAAAATAACTTGCACGATGCTTTTCCTAAGGACGATGTCAACACTCCGTCGGCCATTTTATGTGCTTAGGGCGATAATTTCTATATCGGCCATGTTTAACTTCTTGTTTACATCATACCCTGGAACCTATTACCACCAATCAGCTTTAAAGAGATGGGAATGAACCCGTTCCTTGTAGCACTAAGGAAATCAAACTCCGAGAGGTCATGCCCTGTTAAGCAAGTAACATCCGGATGATTCCAATCCACCGATGCATCAGCCAAAGCAACACAAGCCGAATTATCCGCGTGAATGACTTCTACCTCATCACCGACCCACTGTATTAAGAATTGATGCATGGTAGATGGCACACATTGGTTAGCATGAACCCGATCGCGGCCTAATATAACATTATAGTTACCATGCACCTCGGCAATGAAGAATGTGGTGGCCAAAGTTTTGCTTCCCACGGTGAGTTCCATGCACACCACACCTTTGCCCTCTATATTTTCTTTAACCTCAAATCCATTAAGTACCATATTGGTCTTCATCAATGCATAATTATATAATCCCAACTTCTTGAAGACCGAGTAGGGCATAAGATTTACCACAGCACCACCATCAACGAGCATCCTAGCAACTGGCGATCCGTTAATATGACCTTTGAGGTACAATGGCTTCAAGTGTTTCACCAGTTCTTTTGTCTTCTCGAAGATAGCGTTCTTTGGACCAAAATCCAGTTGAGCCACCTCCCCTTCTTCACCTATAGCACGAAACTCGAAAGGTAAGTAATACACCATATTAATATCCATACCTTCCCGACTGGCATAGAGTAGTAATCCACCATCTCATCTTCATCCCCCAATGTGTATATTGGGCTTAAAGTTTCCTCAATTGAAGGGGATTTTTCAGGTGGTGTGGAAAATGTAATAGGGGTCGCATCATCCTCTTTTGCTGGTGAAGGTGTTGCTGTAGCTAACGTAGAAGCATCTGTGTTTTGTTTTTGTTTAGGCCTCCACACTTGTTTTTTGAGTGCCATGGGCCGAATTTCACTTAACAATTCATCCCCTTTGCCTCTCCTCTTTGTGCTCTACCTTCTCGTGGTTCCTCATGCGTTGTAATCTCCTTTTCATGGTCTTGGTTAAACTGCAAGGACACCACTTAGGTTGAGTATATTTGGGATCCCTTGGTTTGGCCCTGCTTGTGCTTGCCTCGTGATCACTAACCATGGAACCCTGCTGAACGATAACAATATCACAATTAGAAGTAGCCAGATTACCAATAACCGGCTTTTCGATCTCCTTTTGCTTGTCACACTCTGCAATTTCCGCATTACGTGACTGAACACGCCACACTTTTTTGTTGGACTTACTTGGAGAAATTTTTGTTGGCTGATTAGCACCACAGCTCAAACGACCTTGCGTGGGATAATAAAGCCTCTTGCGAGCAGGCCTTCTAGGTGCTGCCCACCCCATATGAAAAGCATAAGGAGCCATTGGGGGCTGCCACCATCCTCCATTGAAGTCTCTCATGTAATATGGCGCATAGGAGGGTTGTGAAATCCATGGTGTCGGTGCCCATGGCCATATGGCCTTGCATAGCATCGAAACTCTTGTTCTGGAGGTGATCTTGAACGTTTTGAATGTAATGGCCGATTAGAGATAGAACCGGCCGCTTGACTTGCATATTTGGATAGCAACATATCAAAAGTTGGCCTGATTCGCTTGCGCTTAGCTTCACTCTTTCCCCACTTGCCAACTTCTGAATTCTTGGAGTTGATAAATTTAACATGAGTATCTTCTTGTACTTGTGGTTTCCCCCTGAGTGTAGGACTTTTTATGGTGATTTTCAATACTTCCTTGCCATCGGGTTGCTTATCAAGCACAACCTCTCGTCCCAAGACTTTGTCGCCCTCCTTGCCTTTCCTGGGTTCACCAATAAGAACATTATCTTTATTAGCAGATTCGGCTATGCTAGGCCGAATAAACATTTTCTTTCCCTCCAAGTCCATGGTGTTCATCGGGAAGGGCTGTTTATCAACTTGCATCTCAGCAAAATTCAATTGTCCATCATTAATGGCCGATTGTATTTGTCGTCTGAAAACATTGCAATCGTTAGTAGCACGAGAAAATGAGTTATGGTACTTGCAATAAGCATGCCATTTCAGCTCCTCAAACGGCGGTATGGTGTGTGATATTCTAATCATCTTATCTTGCAAGAGAGCATCAAAATTTTTATCACACTTTGATATAGCAAAAGTAAACCTCACTTCCTCATCATGATTCTTGCGAATCGGATTAAGAGCATTGCACATATAAGGTTTGGCCTTTGAGGACAAAACAAATTTGGTAGTATAGACATCAACCTCATCATCCGAATTATCATCATTGTGTTCAACCATATGCATTCTAGGACGATCGGTTGTAGACCTATGGACCTCTTTACTTCGACTCTCTTGGGCCAAACCTTTTTGTAAGACAAGGTTAATGCTCAAAAACTCATAACTTTCTAGCTTGACATCGGTGTTTTATATCTCTAAATCTCTTGACATAACCGTTGACCGATTCATCATGTTTTTGCCTAACCAATGTCAGATGTGACAATTTCAGCTCATTATCACCCCTATAAAAATGATCATGAAACTTTTGCTCTAATTGCGACCATAAGAGAATTGAACCATGTGCTAAAGCAGCAAACCACGAAAATGCGGTGCTAGTTACAGACAAGGGAAATAAACGCACTTTCAACTCTTCTATGGAACCTGCTTCACCCAACGTGCTAGATACTGACTCACATGCTCCCAAGTCGTTTTCGTACCCTCACCACTAAATTTAACAAAATCAGGAACCTTATAACCTTGAGGGTAATAAATTGCATCAAAGTGTTCAGGATAAGGCTTTTGGTACACACGACTGTTTACTTTCGGCTCGTTTCCGAAAGTTTCTAGAAACATATTATGCAAATCCTCCCTTAATTTAGCTAAAATTGTATCCGAGGTAGATGCGGATGTTTGTGGCAATGACATAGGAGCAACCTAAGTACTAGCTATTGGTGCAAATTGTGGGATGGGCGCCGAACCATAATTCGGCAGAAGACCAAACATGCTTGCGCCTATGGGTGTTGCGACAAAGTGATTTGGCATTGACGCCGAATTGGGCACACTCATAATAGGATTAGGATATGTAGGTGCGGCCACAAGCTGGTTGGTTTGACTAGGGTAAAAATTTAACGACATACTATATTGTCGTTGTATCGGAGGTGCCAATGAAATAGGTAAAGTTAGACTAGGGTTTTCAGATACACCAATAGTACCACTCGATGACGCAGGCGTGTTTTTCTTAGCATTATTATTTGCCATAAAAGAATTGTATGTCATCACATTACCCTTACTAACAAGACTCTCAATCACAACCACTTGCTCTGGAGAAAAAACTTTACTCACAGTGATCTCATCTTGTTCGTCAAGGAGAGGAGGGAAATTGACGTTTCCAACAGGAGTGATGTTGCCTTGACGGTCCTTCTTGAAACTTGAAAGAAAAGCTTCCAAATCCTCCTCCTCGCGCTTCTTCTTGAGTGCCTCAAAAGCTTCTTCACGCTGCTTCTTGCGCGTTTCGTAGGCTTGGCGATGTTCATCCGATAGTTCATCAAGACCGGGCTTAATGATGTTATCGGCGTCAACTTCTGAGAGCTTGGGGAGATTTGACATGGATGACGACGATTCTTGATCTTTCTTCCCAGTGGAGTTGCCAAAAAGTGTGTTCGCACATGAACACGTCACCGTGTACCTCCAACGCCGAGGGTGATGCACCGCAGCTCACGTCGAAGGAGACCCATCCAGAAGCGCGGTATGCAAGCAATCCGGTGGGTGCTTTTCAGGACCCGAAACCCCACGCGCCTAGGATGGACCCCGTCTAGACGTGCGGTGGCTATGGGCTGCTCTAGGTCGGTTCGCCCACCCCTAGAGCCTCGAGGATCGCTGCCCTTCAACACGAAGAACGAGAGAGAAAGAACAAGGGAGGGATGTAAAACTAGGGTAAAAAGTAGATGTGTTTTGCGATTGTGTGTTGTTGTTCAATCGGCCGTCACCCCTTGGGTATATAAGAGGTGGCTGGACTTCCCGTGCAAGGAAGGTTTGGATTCACGTCCAAAACCCTAGTCAAATTCGGATTGGTTTTGTCTGAACTTTCCAAAACTGTTCGGTTTAAACTGGCTGCACCTTGCGGGTCTTTTTTGTGGTGGTAAACGACCTCGGATGAAAACGAGCCCAAAAACAATCTTCACCGTTTCGACGAGGCGAAAAACTTTCATGTTCAACGTTTTTTGATACGAGGTCATCTTTATGGCTAAATTGCTCGCGCAAAACAGCTAAATATTCATGCAGCTCATCAGACATACCCACACATTTGTCTGGTTCAGGGCGTCATATTTTGCCCATTGGAGGGTCGCGCTGTGCGGGCTCCAACTTTTTCATATGACCTTGGATTGGGACAATCTTTATATTGAAATCGATCGTTTCAACGAGACGAAGACAATCCGTAGAAACTTTTCCCATATGAGGCCATCTTGGGGGCGTAATCACCCGAATAGTGTTCTGAATACAAAATCTGAGTACTTCGAACACAACTTCGGCCTTAGAGATGAGACTGGATGACTATGGCCCAAATATCAAAGTTTTTCCTTTTGACGATACGGAACTTTCTCACTTTGAGCACTTCTCCATTTGAGGCCATCTTAATTATGTTCTTCGCCATGCCAAAAACTGGTGTCAACAACGCGTTTATACTCTAGGGTTTTGTAGTGCCATGAGGGAAGTTCGTGTTTTACTCACCGACCAATGATTTTGTTAAGAACGCTAGCTTTCATCTTCACCCCTCTAAGTTACATGTCCAGATGACCCGGCTGTAACAATCACATAGGTGCTCCCTTTATGCCCTAGCCGAACAAACGAGAACATAGGGCATAAACGCTGGAGCCAGGCAAACGAGCTTGGTAAAAACTTAAGTCATAAAGGTGCGTATAAGGGTGAAGAAAAGACATATATTGATAGATGACACATATATACGGTGAGCTTGATGCTCGAAAAATAAAAACAAGAATAAGCTTCTTGTGAAAAGAAGCCCCCAGGTATTGTGGGGTAAGTACATTTGAGGCTGCCTACCCTTCAGGTGTGCAGTTTATCCGAACACGAGCTAGAAGAAATGAGGCAAAAAGGGAAAACTGTAAAAAGGAGAAAAGACAGAACGAGAAAAAAGGTATATGTGCGGACTTAGGCGTAGAATGTTCGGAGCCTTGCGGCATTACATGGGTTTGGCTCCAAGTGATTGTCCGAAGCATTACGAAGATGATAGGCTCCTCCAGTGAGAACTTCATCTATAATGAAGGGACCTCCCATTTGGGCTTGAGCTTGTCCTTTTTCTTTTCTGGTAGGCGTAAAACTAGTTAACCAACACTGTAGGTCTTTGCCCGTACTTCTTTGCTTTGGTATCATCGAGCCTGCTGTTGATAGAATGCGGAACGGGTCTTCATGACATCACGCTCCTCCTCTAGGCCGTCTAGGTCAACCTGCCGATCGAGATCGGCTTCTATCTCTTCATACATGCGCACTCGAGGTGAGTCATGAATAATGTCGCAAGGCAAGACTGCCTCTGCACCGTACACCATGAAAAAGGGTGTATATCTGGTCGTGCGATTGTGCGTGGTCCGCAGCCCCCAGAGTATGGAATTGAGTTCCTCGACCCAGTGTTTGTCTGAGGGTGGTATACGGAGGCGTAATCAAGCTTGATTCCCAAGTTGGCGCACCAAGTTTTCACCTCGTTAGCTATAAAGTTAGAGCCGTTGTCTGTAATAATACTGTGTGGGACACCATAATGGTGTACGACGCTGGATATGAAGTCTATCACCGGTCCGGCTTCAGCCATTTTAACTAGTTTGGCCTCTATCCACATAGTGAACTTGTCGACCATTACCAACAAGTATTTCTTCTTATGGCTTCCCCCTTTAAGAGGTCCGACCATGTCGAGCTCCCAGACCGCAAAGGGCCAAGTAATGGGGATTCTTCGGAGGGCAGTGGGCGGCAAATCACTTTGGTTAGCGAAAAGCTGGCATCCAACAAAGTGCTGCACGAGGTCTTGTGCATCTGCCCGGGCTGTGGGCCAAAAGAAACGTGTGCGGAAGGCTTTTCTTACAAGGGCCCGGGCTGCGGCATGATGGCCGCCAAGACCAGTGTGTATTTCAGCCAAGAGTTGTCGTACCTTATCTTCGGAGATACATCTTTGGAGGACCCCGGTAGTGCTTTTCTTGTACAGTTCTCCTTCATGAACTTTGTAGGCTTTCAAACGTCGAACGATATGGCGGGCCTTAGTCTGATCCTCAGGGAGCTCATTCCCAGTGAGGTGGGCAAGGAAAGGCTTGGTCCATGGGGACATTACAGCGATTATTTCATGGCCCGATGGTGTTATTTCGGTGCCTGAGCCCCCGATGATATCAGGACTGTGTTCGGAATCGGGGGCTATGATCGGCTCTGGGTCGATGCTCCCGTTCTCGTCCTGCCACACCACATATGGTTTGAAGAGCCTTTCCACAAAGGTTTTAGGCGGGACGGGGTCGCGTTTAGTGCCCATGCGAGCAAGGATGTCCGCGACTTGATTACTCTCTCGAGCCACGTGATGAAACTCGACACCCTTGAACCGAGATGATATTTGGAGTACGGCGTTGCAGTAAGCAGCCATCTTCGGATCTTTTGCGTCGAAGTCTCCGTTTATTTGGAATATTGCGAGGTTGGAATCCCAGCGCACCTCAAGGCGTTGTAAGCCCATAGAAACAGCCATCCAGAGACCATGCAATAGGGCCTCGTATTTGGCTGCATTATTAGAGTCTGTATACAGTATTTGGAGCACGTGACGAACTGTGTCTCCTGTGGGGGATGTCAAGACGACACCAGCTCCTAGTCCAGCTAACATTTTATAGTCGTCAGAGTGCATCACCCAGTTGGAATACGTGTCGTACATTCTAGGGATTTCGGCCTCTGTCCATTCGGCGAAGAAGTCAGCCAACACTTGAGATTTAATGGCTCGGCGTGGTTTGTACATTATTTCAAATGGTAGGAGCTCAATGGCCCATTTGGTGATCCTGCCGATGGTGTCCCGATTGTTTATAATATCATTGAGTGGTACTTAGGTAGCCACCATGATTGAGCATTCTTGGAAGTAGTGTCGTAGCTTGCAGGATGCCATAAAGACCGCATATGCTATTTTCTGATAATGCGGGTATCGGGATTTGCATAGTGTAAGGACCTTCGATACGTAATATACTAGTTTTTGGAGTCGGAATTTATGTCCCTCCTCTTCTCATTCGACAATGACCACCGCTCTCACCACCTGGTGAGTTGCCAACATGTAGTGCAGCATTGGTTCGCCGACATTTGGTGCGGCCAGGATGGGCTTGCTTGCTAGCAAAGTTTTTATTTCCTCCAATCCGGCTATTGCTGCGTCTGTCCATGTAAAGTGGTTGGTGCGTCGGAGCAGTCGTTAGAGTGGTACTTCCTTTTCTCCTAGCCTGGAGATAAAGCGGCTCAAGGCTGCCACGCACCCAGCTAATTTCTAGAACTGTTTGGGGTCAGTTGGTGTTGCCTATTGTGATAGGGCTTGGATTTTGGTTGGGTATGCTTTGATTCCTTTATTGGAGACAATAAACCCGAGCATTTTTCCGACGGGAACACCGAAAACACACTTTTCCGGATTGAGCCTTATGTCATATGTTTGTAGGTTTTCGAATGTGAGGCATAAGTCGTCCACCAATGATTCTACGTGCTTGGTTTTGATGACTACGTCATCTACATATGCCTCCAAGTCTTGCCGATTTTCTTTTCCAGGCATGTTTGAATCATGTGTTGGTAAGTGGCACCGGCATTCTTGAGCCCGAAAGGCATAGTGTTGAAGCAGAAGGGGCCGTACGGGGTGATGAATGCCGTTGCAGCTTGGTCGGATTCCTTCATTTTGATTTGATGGTATTCGTAGTATGCGTCGAGGAAACACAGCGAATCGTGTCCCGCAGTTGCATCGATAATCTGGTCGATGCGAGGTAGTGGGAAAGGGTCTTTAGGGCAGGCCTTGTTAAGGTCTTTGAAGTCGACACACATGCGCCAGGATTTATCCTTCTTTGGTACCATGACCAGGTTTGCTAGCCAGTTTGGATGTTTGATCTATCTGATAAACCCGTCTTCGAGAAGCTTGGCTAGCTCCTCCCCCATAGGCTATTGTTTGGGTTCGGAAAATTTCCGAAGCATTTGCTTGACCGGCTTGTATCCATTTAGTATGTTGAGACTATGTTCAGCCATCGCGCATGAGATTACTGGCATATCCGAGGGGTACCAGGCGAATATGTCCCAATTTTCACGCAAGAACGCGCGCAATGCGGCATCGACCATCAGGTCCAGTTGTGCCCCAATGGAAGTTGTTTTCTTGGGATCCGTCGGGTGGACTTGGAATTTGACTATTTCATGCACTGGCTTGAAAGAGGTGGATTTGGACCTTTTATCAAGGATTACGTCGTCACTATCCATTTTGGAAACAGTGCGGCGAGTTCCTTGGCCGCTAGGGCTTCGGATAGTGCCTCAAGGGCCAGGGATGCGGTTTTATTTTCAGCGCGGAGTGCTATGTCCGGATCACTGGAAATAGTGATAGCACCATTCGGCCCGGGCATTTTTAGCTTCATATACCCATAATGAGGGATAGCTTGAAAGCGTGTGAATGTGTCTCGCCCTAAGAAGGCATGATATTCGCTATTGAAAGGAGCCACCTGGAAGATTATCTCTTCAGACCTATAGTTTTCTGGTGTGCGGAATACCACATCTAGCTTAATTTTTCATGAGAATCTTGCTTCCCTGCTGGGAATGATTCCCCTAAAGGATGTATTGCGCTGCTCAATTCGACTCATGTCCATTTGCATTTTATTGAGCGTGTCCTCATAGATGAGGTTCAGTCCACTGCCATTGTCCATTAGCACTTCAATGAGCCAAAAACCATCCACAATTGAGTTGAGGACCAGAGCGGCTGGTGCCCGGACTGAGCGGGATCTTGGTTCGTCATCGGCATTGAAAGTAATTGTTGTATCATTCCAAGCGTTTATTGCTGCCACACGTAGACTTCGGCAAGGTCGTGAAGCGCCCATTTTGCGCCGATTATTGGATGAGAAGGTCTCAAAGACAGTGAGTACTTCGGGATCGTGTTCCGAATAGTAATTTTCTGGTGTAGTGTTGGTGAGGATACCCTCACCGCTCTTGGCCACCTGTTGGAGTATCCAACATGCCCGTAGGCTGTGCGTTGGTTCGGTGTTCGGCGTAATGTGCATTTGACAGGGCCTGTCGAGCCATTCATCGAAGATAGTTCTATATCTCGTAAAGGGCTTGAATATCTTATCCACGGGATGATGATTAGGTGTCGCGCGAGGGTACACCCTTTTTGCCCGGCCTAGAGATGGCTTAAAGGCCTGCGGTTCCCAGAGGGCCGTTTGAGTTTTCCAGGCGCTTTCCATTGCGCAATACTTCTGTACTATGTGTGCCAAATCTGCAAAGTGCAAGACACGATGGCGATTGAGGCCATTAAGCATTCCCTCGTCCGTACAGTTGTTGCAAAATACTGAAATTGCGTCGTCGTCACAACAGTCTTTTATCTTGTTTTTAACAAGGAGGAATGTAGCCCAAAAGTGATGGACCGTCTCCCGAGGTCGTTGCCACTAATACATTTTGTCGCATATGTCCAGAGGGCCAGAGTTGCTTCGAGAAAATTTCTTGTGGTGGGTGGGAGGGCTCAAATTCACACCCTGACCCCCCGTGGAATCCGGAGTTTGAAGAGTTTCCGAGGTTACCGGCCCAAGCTCCGGAGTGTCCGGGGACTTCTCAGGCTTAATGTCTGATTTTGTGTTCGGAGGATAGGAAGTGTCTTCTCGAGGGCAGGTATTCGGTTCTCCGGGTTTGGAAATCCGAACATAGTTGGTTCTCAACGTAGGAGAGGAGTTATTGTCAGCCTGTTCGTCCACAACCGCTGCCTGATGGGTGATCGGCGGAGATTTAATTTCTCTCTAGTCGGATTTAAGCCTGATCCAATCATAGTCAGTCGAAACTCCCAAGACAGCGATGCGATCTAGCAGCTTGTTCAAAGACGATAGATCTGCCGGATCCATCTTGTCGGAATATTCGGGGCTGATACGGAGGGGATTTTCGGTGACTTAAGGGGTTGCCTTTGTCTTAATGGCCGGACGGGCACCCACGGTAAAGTCACCGAGCCGAAGGGTTTGCCCAGGGATTAGGGCTCCTTCGGAAGTGATATTGTCATTGATAACAAGGCGAGCCATTGGTCCTTCATTCAACGCCACAGAGGAACTCCCAATGAAAGCACCAATGTCGGTGTCAAAACAAGCAGATCTCAGGTAGGGGGTCCCGAACTATGTGTCTAAGGATCGAAGGTAACAGGAGGTAAGGGACACGGTGTTTTACCCAGGTTTGGGCCCTCTTGACGGAGGTAATACCCTACTTCCTGCTTGATTGACTTTGATGAGTATAGGGGTTACAAGAGTTGATCTACCACGAGATCGTAATGGCTAAACCCTAATTGTCTAGCCTGTATGATTATGATTGTGATTGCCTCCACGGACTAAACCCTCCGGTTTATATAGACACTGGAGGGGGCTAGGGTTGTACAAAGTTGGTTTACAGAGAAAGGAATCTTCAGATCCGCGCGCCAAGCTTGCCTTCCACGCCGAGAGTCCCGCCCGAAGATGGGGGGAAGTCTTCCGTCTCGAATCTTCACGGCCCACCAGTTTGGCCCATGTCACACAGCCTGAACGCCTGAGGACCCCGTAATCCTGGACTCCCTCACCTGGCATGCCAAATGTCGAAATCAAGGCTCCGCGGACCCAAACAAAGTTCAAACTCTGGGTGTGTGCAAAGGATCTAGCCTAGCTGTAGCTCTTTGCTCACTACCTCATGGCTTGTCCTCGTCGGGTTCGAGGGAATGGGAAGAACTGGTGGATGTGGCGGTTTACCCAGGTTCGACCTACCTTGCGGTGTAAACCCTACTCCTGCTTTGTGCTGGATTGCCTCAAGTGGAGGATGAGTATGAACTAGTACAATTGTGAGCCACCTGGGGAGAGCTCAATGGTTGAGGTTCTCTCCCTCTCTATAGTGGAGTCTAACCTATATTTATAGTGTCACTGGTCCTCTTCCCTGATAGCTTAGGCGGGAAGGGATTCCACAGTGGCCAATTTGAAAGGGGACATGACTATAGCCTATCCTGACTAAAGACGGTCTTCATCTACAAAGCTTCTGGTCATGACGCAGTGGTGGGCTCGGCAATGACCTCCTTCCTACCGAGCCAATGGTCTTGGTCTTGTTGCACCCGAATGGAAACATCTGGTGTATTCCTTTGGAGCCCGCGTACATCCTTACCTCCTTAGCACCAAAGAGGAAACTATCCTCTGCAGGGCCCGCCTGGCCTTGGTCGTCCTGGCTCACATCATCGTGCTCCTCGTGAGGTAAGGTGCTTGCATAGAGATCTACGCTCCTCGGGAGGCAGCCTCTGGAAGCCGCTCCTTGGGAGGCCTTGGTGTCGTTCGCCTTGCGAGGCGGGAGGACCTCACGATGGTCTTGCTGGTGAGTCCTTGGAACAGGGCCGCGCCGGGCCGTCGATGGGGCCACGTGCTGGGACGCAGGCAGGCGGGCCTGGGTAACCCCGATCCCAGAATGCCGACAGGTGGTATCACCGCCCATCCCGCCATCTCTCAGTGGCACTTGGATCTTCCGCGAGCCGACAGGCGGCTTGGCATCCGGTTCGCACGGGACCGCGCCTCAGGCTAGGGAAACGGACGCCGTGTCGACGGGCCCCAGATGCCTACCTAGCGCGTCCTGACCTTCCTAGGCCTCTCGCATGGCCGCGAGCATGGAACAAGTTATTGGTTGAGCATTGGATCTCGTGCGCATCCGTGGTGCTTCCTGTCATGGCCTTCTTCATGACGCGAGGGGCGTGCTGAACTTGCTCGAGGCAGAGCTCTGCGATGTCGACTCGCACCTCGAGGCCTAGCAAATGTGCCTGCCGCGCGGGTAGCGCTAGATCAAAGTAGCAGTTAACTTCAAGGAGGCTCGCTCGACATAGCAGTTCAACACGAAGCTGGTCGCTCGAAGGACGAGGAGTCCTCCGCTGCAGCAAAAGAAACCTGCGACCGCGCCTTCAAGGAGGCTGAGGCCGCGGATCGGCGGCGGGAGGCCGCCAAAATGCGTGAGCGGGAGCTCCTGGCCTCAACCGCAGTCCTGGAGCATCAAGCCCAGGAGCACGAAGCCATCATGCCCACTCCTGTAGAAGGAATGTTGGCCCACAAAGCGAGGCTCCGGGCCCTTGAAGAGGCATTGGAGCTGGTGGCGTCTTAGCAGAACCTAGAGAGCGATTAGCTGGAGGTGATGGAGTGCCAAGTGATGACTGCCGAGGCCGCCTTGGCTTCTCAGCAAGCAAGGGTTCAAGCAGAGGATGACGAGGGAATTGTGGGGCCCCGCCATGCCCTAATCATGGACCATCACCAGAAACTGAATCTTCAAGAGACTCGCTTCCGGACCCGGTGCGACGAATTGAATGGCGAGATTGATGGCCTCAAGAAGCAGCTGGCTGGGGCGAAAAAGTGCCAGAAGGCTTCCCTCGACGCACAAGCTGCGGCTGAAACCAAGCTGGCTTCACTCTATTGGCAAGTGGGGGATGTTGCTTCCCGTGTGGAGCGGGCGACAGAAAAGGCGAATCAAGCTTGGAATCTACAGCACACGCGTTCCATGATGATTCAAGACCTTGAGTGGAAGGCTAGTTTCACACTACGCTCCATCTGTAGGGAGAGTGTCTCCAGCCCGCTCATGCCTAATGACGTCGGGTACCTCACCTTCTTCACCAGGGTCGTGGAGCGGCTTGGAGGAAGCACGGAGATGGTGTGCAGGCTCGTCGACGTGGAAAGTCGTGACCTCCTTGCGCAGGCGTCGACGCGTGTTTTCATGCAACTTCTTCGCTCTGACCCAGAGTTCAACTTCGAGACCGTGATCGACCCCGCCCCTAGTGTAATCCGCGATGCCCTAAGGGAGTGGGTGGAGGATCACGTAGATGATATGATTGCCCTTGACAGCCACAAAGATGTGCATGAAGCCGAGGAGCATGGGGCTGGCACCAGCGGTGATGATGGTGCCTCCCCTTAGGACGCCTTTCTTCCATTTCTTGATAACATTTCGAATGTAACCCCACGGGGATGTAAAGGGTACTTGGTGGAAACTCTTTTATGATGTATGAAGTAGTACTGCACTCCCTTAGGCTGCCTTTCTTTTTGCTTATTCTGCACCCAAAACCCCCGAGCAAGGGTCGATTGTCACTTGTATGCTGGGTCACGATGCCCAGTCAAGACTAGGAGATGAGTGCTCCTAAGGTCAGGGACCTAGGACAATGTGTGCTTCTTGGCTCACTTAAGAGTGTCGCATGAGGACTGAGGCACCAAAATCTTGGTGAGGTGTGCGTAGGGGAAGGCCCGCATTCGATGCGGCTGGGGTCCTTCACGCCGCTAGGGCTGGCCTGAATGCGGACACCGGCCTAGCCCCCACTCGCAGGACGATTGGGAGGTGGGCATCAGGCAGCCTTTTTGTCCTCGCGAAAATACGAGAAAGAAAACACCGCCAGGAAAAATCCTAACCCCTTTCTTAAAAGTATGCAAAAACTCTAAGCTTTATTCAAGGAAATCACAAATGGTTTAGAAGAAGCAATGGAAACTGCTACGTCTGGCGCCTGCACTAGTCTTCCCACTAGCGCGGATCATGGGGCCTCCAATTAGGTGTGGGCATAGTTGTTGTTCGACCATTCCGGCAGCATGGAGCATGGGGCTTCCACTTGGGCGTGGGTGGGAGCTCCCGCAAGGCCGTGGAATGGTGCATCGGGAGATTACGGGGCATGTACAACCCCACTCATTATTTTGTGAGAGTGTCACGGTAGAACTTGCAGAGATGCTGGATGTTCCAATCATTCTGCACGGGGACCCCAACCTCCATCTCCAGGCGCGCGACACTAGGCCTAAAGACGCGAGCGGCCCTGAAGGGACCCTCCTACATGGGCGAGAGCTTATGAAGGCACTCCCTGGAGACGACCCGCCTAAGGACGAGGTTTCTGATTTTGAGGGTCCAGGAGCGGACGTTGTAGCTGTGGTAACGCTGCAAGGACTGTTAGTACCTCGTGGCGTGGAGGGAAGCTTGGCGACAGGCTTCCTCCCCGAGCACGTGATCGGTTCCCTATGCGGCGTCCTGGCACGCCTCGTCAAATGCCAAGACCCACCGGCAACCATGCTTGATCTCAAGCAGAAGGACCGCCTCAGCCCCGTAGAAAAGGAAGAATGGGGTTTCACCACAGGGCTTAGTCTTGGAGGTGCGGATGGACCACAACACGGACTACGACTCGTCCAGCCAACACCGGCCGCAGGCCTCGAGCTTCTTCTTGAAGTTTCTAGCCCTGAGGCCTCTAAGGACCTCCACGTTGGTTCGCTCGGCCTGGTCGTTGCTTCCTGGGTGCGCCACTGAAGTGTAGCATATCTATGTTCCAAGGTTAGCACAATATGACCTGAAGAGATTGCTTGTAAATTGGGAACCATTGTCGGTGATGATGCGGTTGGGGACTCCAAGCCGGCTCATGAGGCCCTTGATGAACTTGATAGCCGAGCCGACTAGGATGGTGCGCACAGGTTCCACCTCCACCCACTTGGTGAATTTATAGATGGCTATGTAGAGGCAGTGGTAGCCTCTGGCGGCCCGAGGAAATGGTCCCAGTATATCCATCCCCCAGACTGCAAATGGCCATGAGGGCAGAAACGTCTGGAGCCCCTATGCTAGCTGGTGAATCTGCTTTGCACGGAACTGGCATCCCTCGCAAAATCAAACCAATTCGGTGGGGGCGTGCAGTCTCATGGGCCATTAGAACCTGCTATGAAACACCTTGCCAACAAGAGTGCGTGACAAAGAGTGGTGCCCATAGTCTCCCCCATGGATATCAGCCATCAGCTCATGCCCTTGATCTTCTGGAATGCATCTTAGCGAGATGTCGCTAGGACGCCTGTGGTACAGGCCATCCCGCAAGTAGTAAGCGGTGGCATGGTTGGCCAGATGCTCCGCGTCCTCCTCCTTTTCCGGCAGGGTTCCATGGAGCAGGTATGCATCGAACTCCTTGGTCCAACTGTCCTCCTGACACGTTAATGCCAAGAGGAGGAAGGCTCCTGAGGTCAGGCCACAGTCCAGAGCACCTGTGAGTGGCCTGGGAGTCAGCTCCTCCTAAGGCAGCATCGTGCCTATCGTCGGGGGCGCGGCTGATGGTCCGAAGAGCCTTTCTTCAAAGACACCATGGTTTTGGGGTTCGCAGCGTGATGCTTGATTGGCGATGTCAGCCGCTTCCTTGTTCGCGCCCCTCAGGACAAGCTTCAACTCCAAGCCCAAGAATTGTTTTTCAATTTTCCGTACCTCCTCCAGATATGCCGCCATGTGCTCATCCTTCGGCTTGTACTCCTTATTGGAGAAGCTGGCGAGGAGCTGAGAGTCGCCCTTGATGGTGAGGTGCTTGACACCTAGGGTAACCGCGGCTCTGAGCCTAGCGATCAAGCCCTTGTACTCCGTGGTGTTGTTGGAGACCTTCTCTTTATGCTAGAAGCAACGCTGGAGGGTGTTGTAGAGTTTGTCGTTGGTTGGGGAGACGAGCATGAACCCGGCTCCTATGCCTCGCTGCGCAAATGCTCCATCGAAGTGCATGACCCAGCCGTCAAGCGCCTCGTTGCCCGGTGCCAGGCACGGTGCTCGTGCAGCTCCTAGTCGTACGTGTCTGTCCATTCCGCCATGAAGTCGAAAAGCATTGCTCACCTGGTCACCCTGGACTAAATTCTAGCTAGAAGAATTGAAGCTCGATGTTCCACTCGGCGACCCTGCCAGTAGCATTGGGGCTATGCAGCACCATTTTCAGGGGGTAAGTGGAGATGGAGTTGCCCTGGAAATAATGGCGCAACTTCCTTCAGGCGACTATGAGCTTGAGGAGGAGCTTCTGTTGCATAGGGTAGCGTGCACGCATCCCTGAGCACGATGATGACGAAGTACACTGGATGCTCGACGAGGTGTGGGGCGTCGGCGGCAACCTTCCCCGCGCGGGGTGCACAGGGCCTAGGGGCGTCGAAGGGCGACAGAGGGGCGGAGCCCAGACGGGGAAACTTCGGGTGACAAGGGATCGGGGGGCTTTACAAGCCTACATGGGCCATCAGGCCTCCCTCGGGCGCTAAAGCATTCCTCTAGGATCGCCACGACCGCTGCACTGGCCGAATGCGGGGTGGCTGCCAAGTAAAGCACCAGGCACACCTGGGAGCGGGGCGCCACCATGATAGGCAGGCTAGTGAGGTACTTCTTGAGATCTTCAAAGGCTGCCTCAGCCTCAGGGGTCCACTCATAGGGACCTTTTTCTTCATTAGCTCGAAGAACAGCAGTGCACGCTCGCCCAGCATGGAGATGAAGCGCCCCAGGGAAGTCACGCACCCTGCCAACTTCTGCATTTCCTTGAGGGTCTAAGGATGACGCATATGCTCCATCATGCTCTTCTCGTCAGGGACGTCCTCCTTAGCAAAACGGGCGAGCTTCTGAAACATTTTGTTGTACTCATAAACAGACATAGTGCCTTGCTTCAGGTTATGGAATTCCTCACGCTTGCTTTCAACCTCACTCTGAGGAATATGATGAGCTTTGAAGTCTTGACGGAATTCATCCCAGGTAATCACACGGCTTCCTCTGGAATCTTTGTACTGCTGAAACCATTCTGCCTCTTGGTCTTTGAGTTGGAAGGAGGCGAACTTGACAAAGTCCTCAGGCCTGATGGTACTACAGTCGAAATGCTTACATATGTCCACGAGCCAATCATCTGCGTCTGTTGCCTCAACACAATTGCTGAAGGTCTTTGGCTGGTTAGCAAGGAACTGGTTGAGTGTAGCAAACTGATTCTGATTGTTGCCATGGCCCTGGTTCCCATGGTTGCACTCTTGAAGAAGTTGCATGATCAGCTGCGTGTTTGCATTGGTAGCGGCAATCACAGCTTGCCATGCCTCCGGAGGTGGAGGTGGTGGTGGCGGATCAGGATTCGGAGTCGTGCGCATTGGAGGAGCCATCCTGAAGAGGTTGACATCCGTTAGCACATTGACAGACAAATATTGAAGCTGAATCAAACGGGTTGAAATTGCAACATATAGTCTTCACATCCGAACAAAATGAACGAATGCATTCAAATTGAAATGGTCACATATCCATAAATTGAGAAGCCACTTAGAATTGAGGTAGAAGAATAAAACCAACAAGGTACGTACAAGAACGAATACTTGGTGAGGATTTCCCAATCCCAAACCAAATATCCACGGAAGAAGAACTAGAGCTACAAGAATTCCCACCTATGAAACTCCCGAACCTTTACGGTTATGCAATCAGGTGTAGGGGATACAGGGGAAGCATAATATCTCACCCAAATCTAGCAAATCCTACATCCAGCTGTATCCATCCTTCAACACATAACCGAGAAACCTTCGAAAATCATTTACCTCAACCTTTGAAAAGCATCCGTTATACAAGTTATGGCAATACTCCCGAACTCCCGCCCTAGTACTGGGTGTCGTTGAGGTTATCTCACCATCAACTACATAAAAGAGATTTTTGATGTCGGCAAAACTCAGGTATTCCAGAATCTCAACGATAAAATTGTGACGACAACACCTCGGAGCTCAACTCCCCGGGACACTGCCACAACCCCTAAATGACAGGAGGCACCAAGAACAATGTTCTCGTCACAAATCGATCGGAACGATTCCAAGGTACCCGCGTGATCCGAATTTTTTTTAGTGAAATTTGAGAAGAGAAGAGTCAAAACTCTACGTCCGGATGCCTTACCAGAGCGATGAAGGAACTGAGGAGTAAAAAGAATTCCTAACTCTCCGATATATATAATTCCTAAAAGACTCAAAACATTTTTCTAGACTCAACAACGCCAATGATTCGATCAAGCAGGGGGCTCCTAAGGTCGGGGAAGGCTCTGGTTACCAACTTGTAACGCCCTCGATGCGGTTATGCCTCTAAGTCGTGCTTAGACACGTAGGAGATATAGCCGCATCAAGGGCGTTACATGATGATACACTGAGAATGCATCCAGGAAGCACAACAGGTCACACTCGGCGGTGGAGTCAATGATCTGGTCGATGCACGGGAGTGGGAACGGGTCTTGAGTGCAGGCTTTGTTAAGATTAGTGAAGTCGACGCACATCCGTTCCTTCCCGCCTTTGTTCGGCACCACGACAGGGTTCGCCAGCCATTCGGAGTATTAGACCTCTCAGATGCCACCTTCCGCTTCCAGCTTGCGTGTCTCTTGGACGATGAAGGCCTGCTTCTCAGTAGACTGCCGCCTCGCTTGCTGCTTCATGGGGCGGATGTTGGGGCATACCCTTAGATGATGCTGGATCACCTCCTTCCGGACCCCTACTAGCTGATTGGGCTCCCAGCGAATATCTCCTTGTTCGCGTGCAAGAACCTCACCAGGGCTTCTTCTTGTTCCGGGTCAAGGCCGACTCCTATGGTAAAGGTGGCTCCTGAAGACCCGTCTTTGCTGACCGATACCTGATTGGTTTCCGCCTTGTCCGGGGTGAACAACTGCTTCTTCTTGGTGGGAGAGGCCTCCCTGGCCGCGGGGACACCAGCGTCGGTGGGTTGTGCTGCTGCCGTGGTCTTGGAGGTGAGCCTGAGCGCCATCACGGCCTCCTTAGTGTCCCCCTAGATGGTTAGGATGCCCTTGCTCCCTGGCATCTTCATGAGGTTGTAAGCCGGGTGAGTCGCCGCCATGAACTGAGCGAGAACCGGGTACCCGAGGATGGCATTGCACGGGAGACCAATGCGAGCGATGTTGAAGTCCACCAGCTCGGTGCGGTAGTTGTCGCGTGTGCCGAAGGTGACAGGGAGGCGGATCTGTCCTAGGGAGTGAGAAGCTCCACCAGCCACTCCCGAGAAGGGCTTACTGAGGCCAAGCTGCTTGAGTGGCACGTGGAGAAGGCCGAAGGCTTCCATGGAGAGCAAGTTGAGGCCAGCACCACCGTCGATGAGGGTCTTGGTGACGGCCACGTTGCAGATGGTGGGTGTGCAGAGCATCGAGAGCATTCCAGAGCCAGTGGTGGGGTTGGGGTGGTCTTCTAAGACGAAGGTAAGGTCGGCCTCTGGCGTTGCCCAGCCAGGCGGAGCCCCCGGGCACCTGGAGGTGGCCCTGATTTGACGGAGGAATGGCTTGGCGTGGCGGTGTGACGCTGGTGCTTGAGAGCCACCAAGCAGGGCCGCGACTGCGTGGTGTGCCGGCACCGCGTAGCGAGCAGTGAAGAGGTCGCGGAGGTCCTCCCGAAGATGCCATCATGGATCGGGGAAGGTTGAGCAGCCAGGCGCGTGGCTCGCCGGCGAGGGCCATGGGAAGCTAGTTTTCCATGACCTTGTCATTACCCTCGGCTTCGAGGACGGCCTCCTTGTACGGCAGCAGGAAAGCTGACGGGCCCGCCGCACCGTCGTAGCGCGGCGGCATCTCCCGCCTGAACATGGGCAGCAACTGCACCCGCCGCAGGGCGGGGGCCAGGGCTCAGAGCCCCTGGCCCTGTTGTCAACACTGACCATCGGAGTCGGCGGCAGGGCGCCTGCCATGTGGGCGAAGCGCAGTGGCGACGGAGCGCAGATCGACGAAGGGGAAGCTACGTCGCACCCCTACCTGGCGCGCCAAATGTCACATGTGGGGTTCCGGCAAACCCTTAAGGTTCGAACACTGGGGTGCGCGCGAAGTCTTTTCCTCCCACCGATCTACGGCCTAACTCATTAAGACCTCGCGGACGAACTCGCAACACAGAAAGACACAAGATTTATACTGGTTCGGGCCACTGTTGTGGTGTAATACCCTACTCCAGTGTGGTGGTGGTGGATTGCCTCTTGGGATGATGATGAGCAATACAATGGGAAGAACAACCTCCTGAGGTTGAGGTGTCCTTGTGCTTGGCTAACTTGTGTGGGTGAGAGTGATCTAAGATGTCGTCCTCCTGCCTATGGTGGTGGATAGGTCTACTTATAGAGGCCCTAGTCCTCTTCCCAAATCTTGAGCGGGAAGGGAGCCAACAATGGCAGGCAAATTTGAAGGGGGACAGCTAGTACAAGTTATCCTGACAAAAGTGGATCTCCACCTGCGAAAGGCTTTGGCGGTGATGCCATCTTGGGCTCCACGATGATCTCTGTCTTGCCGTCCTTCTGGTCTTGGTCTTGTTGCACCAAAATGACAACCTTTGCCTGATGCCTCGGTACTCCTCGCCTGCGCTGGTTTCCTTAGCACTGAAGAGGAAACAAGGACGTTGTGCGCGCTGGCGCCCACCTGGCGCCGATCATCATGGCTCACGTCACGAGAGCCTCGTGAGGTTTGCCTCGCCTTGACATCTCTGCTCCTCGTGAGCCTATCCGACTAGGCCACTCCAGAGGAGGTCTTGTGTCATCCGCCTTGCGAGGCTTGGCCCCTCACGAGGGTCTTGAATGCCTTTTTGATGAAGGTGGGCGGCACGGCCTACTAGCTTAGCCACGCCACGGGCCGCAGGCAGGCAAGCCTGGGGACTCCCGTTCCTAGGACGCCGACAGCGGCCCTCGCTGACTTCATGACGGAATGGACGGATGCCCCTCGCCGGGGGGTGGGTGAAGACCGGTCACTCATGCCCGGAGACAAGGCACCCAATGGCTGGGTCATGTACTTCGACAGCGCATTTGCGCGGCAGGGCGCGGGGTCTGGAGCCGTACTCATCTCGCCAGCTCAGGTTAAGCTATACTATGTTGTGCAGCTCTGCTTTCAGCATGGCAAGAAGGTATCCAACAAGATCGTGGAATACGAGGGCCTGATCGCTGTCCTCAGGGCCGCAAAGGCCTTGGGGGTCAAGCGTCTCACCATCAAGGACGTTTCTCGGCTCCTCGTCAACTTCTCCAACAAGGACTACAAGACAAAGGACGAGCACATGGAGGCATACCTAGTGGAGGTAGGCAAAATTGAAAAATGCTTCTTGGGCTTGGAATTGCATCACGTCCCGCATGGCATGAACAAGGAGGCGGAGGACATTGCCAAGAGGGCATCCCAACACAAGCCCCAGAAGCCTGGCATCTTTGAGGAAAGGCTATTAAAACCGTTGGCAGCCCCCCCCACCCCTGCTCCAGGCCCGGTGCTACTTCGGGATCAGCTTCCCCTGGCCCCACCTCAGGCTCCCTGCCCTATGGCCGGACCTTAGGAGCCTGCGTGCTCCTAGTGCTGGAACCTCGGGAGGGTTGCTGGACTGAAGAGTTCAAGGCATACCTGCTCTGCGGCACCCTGCTGGAAAAGGAGGAAGATGCGGAACATGTGGCCCGTCAGACCACTGCTTACTGCTTGCAAGATGGTGAGCTCTACCGAAGATGCCCCAAGGACGTCTCACTGTGATGCATATCCAAGGAGCGAGGGCGCGAATTGCTAGCTGACATCCACGGTGGGGATTGTGGGCACCATTCTTCATCACGCACCCTCGTGGGCAAGCTGTTCCGCAACGGGTTCTACTAGCCCACGGCGCTCAACAATGCCACTAAGCTGGTGCGAAACCGTGAGGCCTACTAGTTCCACGCCAAACAAATCCACGAGCCCGCTCAAGGCCTCCAGACTCTTCCGCTCTCGTGGCCATTCACGGTATGGGTGCTGGACATCCTGGGTCCGTTTCCCCGAGCAGCCGAGGGCTATCGCTACCACTATGTCACCATCGACAATTTCACCAAGTGGGCGGAGGTGGAGCCCGTGTGCACCATTCCAGCTGGATCGGCCGTCAAGTTTATCAGGGGCCTCATGAGCCGTATCGGGGTCGCCAACCTTGGAACACTGATATGCTACGCTTTAGTGGCACGCCCACGAAGTAACGACCAGGCTGAGCACGCCAACACAGAGGTCCTAAGGGGCCTGAAGACAAGGAGCTTCAAGAAGAAGCTTGAGGCATGCGCAGGGGTTGGCTCAGTGAGCTTCAGTATGTGTTGTGGTCCATGTGCACCACCGCGACAAATCCCAGCAGCGAGACCCCCTGCTTCCTGGTCTACGAGGCCGAGGCGGTCCTCCCACACGATGTCAAACATCGCTCTCCATGGGTCTTGGCGTTTGACGGGGCATGGGAGGCCGCCTCGCGGGGGACAGATCTCGTGCTCGGGGAGGAGGCCCGCCGCCAACCTTCGCTCCATGTCGCAAGGTACAAGCAGGGGATGCGGGAGTGTCGTTGTCGCAGCGTCCGCTCTAGGACCCTCGAGGTGGGTGACCTTGCCCTGAGGTGGGTGCTCTCCAGGGAGGGGCTTCGCAAGCTCTCGCCTATGTGGGAGGGCTCATTCGGGATCGCCCGCGTATCCAGGCCTGGTGCCGCAAGCCTGGAGACCCAGGACGGGGTTAGCATCCAAAATGCCTAGAACATCCAGCATCTTCGGAAGTTCTACCCGTGACACTCTCACGTAATGATGAGTGGGGCTGTACACGCCTCGGAGTCTCCTAAGCACCACTCTAGGGCCTCACGGGGGCTCCCACCCATGCCCAACTGGAAGCCCCATGCTCCGCGCTGGCTGCTGTCTTTCAACGACTATGCCCACGCCTAGTGGAAGCCCCATGCTCCGCTATGTCGGGAAGACAAGAAGACTAGTGTGGGTGCGAGACGCAGATGTTCTTTTGCTTGCTTTTTGTAGCCAACTTTCCACTTCTTGGAATGAAATTCGACGTTCTCACGTCTTTATCTGAAAGGGGTGGGAATTATTCTCCTTGCAGCATTTGCTCTTTCGAGTCTTGCTTCAGGGAGAGTGGTAATTGTCCATCGCTCTTCCCCGCATGTCTGGCGAGCTCGGGCTAGGCACGGTGTGTACGACTGGGTCCACCCACAAACACACATTGCCAAAGCCTTGGTGTCATAACCTTTGGCGTCCTAATCCTCGCGCAATGCTCTTAAGTGAGCCAACGAGCATGTATGCCCTCCCGAGTCCTCATATCCTAGCCTCGCCGGGCATCGTGACCCAGTGTACCAAGGATGATTGATCCTCACTCAGGGGCTCGCATGGGGCGCAGTGCCCTGTGACGCATCTCCGGAGACCCCACACCCTCATGGGCCGCTAGAGACCTCGTGGCCACCAGGCGCCTCCTAAGGCCTGAGAACCTTCGGGTCCTTTAGAATGAAACCCCCGGCAAGATCTCTCTGGAATGAGAGGCATGCAGGGGATCCAAGCTCCGAAGGAGCACACCCTTATGGCGTAGGAGTCTACTACAAGTACGCCAAGCTAGTTATCCTAATCATGACCAACAAGAACTTGTCGATTGGTAGTAAGACGAATGCTAATATACGAAATAAAAACATTAACATAACGGTGCAAGTGCCATGGTCCATTACATGCCCTAGTAGGGACTTCTATATTTTTTCGTGTTGGGAAAAAGAAAAGAAGCAAAAGCGTCCTCACAACCACCGTGGCTCCTAAGGCCAGGCTTCAGCTTTGCCAGTGCTCAGTCGGAGTCCTCCTCCTGCTTCACCAGAGCGTGATGGCAAGGTGGCTCGTCGTCCTCCCAAGCAGGAGCGCGGCGACGTGGCGGCTCACAACCCTCCCCGGTCTGGGATTGGTGACGTGGCAGCTCGTCGTAGTCATCATCGCTCGTTCTCTTCCCAGAGGAAGAGCCGCCACTGCTGGAGGCACCGAGACCGTCGCTAAGGGCGAGTTCCGCGCCAAGGATGTCGCCACCCCTCCGGCCTTCTCGGAGGAGGGGTGGATGTCGTCATCGTCATCGTCGCCCTCCGGACACCACCCCAGACTCCTGCCGTCCTCCCCGAAGATCCTGGCGTAGCAGGTCGTCGCTCCATCATTGCTGAAGTGGAGGGTACATCTCCCCTACAGGCCGCGCGCATGGGCGAACGGCTGCCACCCGTAGTTCAGGAATACATTGCAGGCATGGGTGACCTCGACCTCCACCCACGAAGCCTTGGTGAAGCATCCATCGGCCTGCAGCCAAAGGCCGCCAGGCCCTCTGGCCGGCAACGCGCCCGCGAAGAAGCGCGGGAGCTGAAACCAGCTACCTGTTGGCCTCTATGCCCAAACCACGAAATCCGAGGACGCGTCGGCCGAACGGGATCACGGGCTCGGCAGCCGGACGGCCACAACATACTTCCTGCCTTGGCCGCGACAGCTTCCGGCGTGGGGGAGGATTCCCATGACTGCCGGAGGCGGCGCTGACCTTCAAGGGGGTGCGCCCACGCCCTCGGGGAGCCACCGCCAGTTTCGTGGCCACGACCCCTCTTGGTCAGTAGCAAGCCAGGTCCCTCATTGGGGGCCTTGCCCTTCTCCCCGGCAGAAAACCTGCTCACCGGTGCCATGGATGCTTCGGCAAGATGGCGGGACGATGTAGACGAAGAAGGGGAGAGTGGAAAGAAGATGGGCTGGGAGCTCCGGCCCCTTTCCCAATTATAGGCGGAGGAACGCGAACCGGCGGCCTTCCACGTTGCAAGCTATGATGGCCTTGCTGCATGCACCAGGCAGTTGTCAAGTCAGGTAGTTGCCAAGGCGGCATGTGGAAGTGGAGACGTCCATGTCCCATCTAGCGCCACGTGTCAAGCTTGGCCCTCATGTGATTGGGGCCCACGGCTCTTCGCCCTTGCCCTTTAGCTTCGCCTCGAAGCAAAGACCGAGCATGCCTTGGGCCCAGGGGCTACTGTCAATGTTCTCAGCCCATGGTGTGGCTCCTTGACGGCCTGGTATGGCCCATTGACAAGACCGCCTAGACAAGACCCTCGCGAGGGGCCAAGGCTCGCGAGGGGGACAACACCAAGACCTCCGGAGGGGACACCTCCCTAGACTGCCTCCCGAGGAGTGGAGATTTTGATGTAACTACCCAGCCTCACGATGCTGCCATGACGCAAGCCATGATGACCAAGGCAGGCAGGCGCCAACGGGCGCTGAGGAGGCAGTTTCCTTTTTGGTGCTAAGGAGGCAAGGACAGACATGGGTTCCCAAGGAATCTGGCAAATGTTTCCATTCTGGTGCAACAAGACCAAGACAACCAGCACAGCAGGATGGATGTTATCACCGAGCCCGCCGCTGTGTGATGGCCAACAGCTTTTCACGCGAAGACCACCTTTGGTCATGATAAGATGTACTACTTGTCCCCTTTCAAATTGGCAACTGTGCGATCCCTTCTCGCCTATGTTTTGGGGGAAGAGGACCGAGGCCACTATAAATATAGGTTAGCCACTACCGTAGAAGGGGAAGACTCATTCCTCACCCCTGAACCCCACAAGGTTGTTCATCCTTTGTACCAGTTCATCCTTAGCCCCTCATGAGGCTAATCCACCACAAAGCAGGAGTAGGGTCTTACAGCACAAGGTGGCCGGAACCTGGGTAAACTACCGTGTTCATCTTCTTCCTTGTGCATGTGAATCGGGCTAGGCCATGGGGCAACGAGTTGGGACGCTAGAGAGGTTGAGTTCTTCGCGCACGCCCTAGAGTTCGAACCTTCTTAGGTCTGTAGAGCCCTAAATATAATAGTCGTTGGGACCTAGTGCCCAGGTAAGCTTCTGTCTTTGCTGGTATACCAGGTCGCGATGTTGTGTGCAAGGCTAGTAGGTAAGCGACCAGAGGTCCGTTAAGAGCTCCTGAGGCGTGGTGCTCAAGGGGTCCTCCTTGATGTGCGGCCGACTTTTGGATGGGAAAGGGTTTTCTCCCAAATGAGATTGCGAAAATAGAGGTGCGGTGTTAATACTAACGGTCGCGCTCGGCGCAGAGAAGGTGACTTAACTCGGGGTGATCGTGCCTTGCGAAGGGTTCTTGCATCATGAGGGCACGCTTTCCTGTAGCTTGGTCCTCCACTTTTGCTCTGAAACGAACCAAAATAGGCCCCTCATTATCTTGCTCAGCAAGGTGATGTACTTCCTCAGGACCGGCCCTCAGGCAAGCTCAGCCGCCGCTAGTATGTTAGGTCGCGTTGCCTGGGACAAGGCCAGGGGGTGAGGGTTAGAGAGCCAGTACTGGCTCCTAAGGCACGATACTCAAGAGACCCCACCTTTTAACGTGCAAGTGGATTGAGTGAAAAGGAGCGGTTCACCTCGCGGGGGCGCCTAGGAAAATTACCTTGACCAATGACATGCGGTGTATGAAGCGATTTTACTTAGCTTTTCGCGGACCAAACTGCTGTGTGATCAAGGCAAGCCTTCCTGAGGCGGTGAGGTGTCATCAAGGCCGCTCGAGCACATGTCTCCTAAGGTTCCTGCGTATTAGCCAATTACAAGACACGAGGGGCGGTGCGCGTGTAATGCCCTTGATGCGGCTATATCTCCCACATGTCGAAGCACGACTTAGAGGCATAACCGCATTGAAAGCAATGTCGCAAGTGAGGTAATCTTCACAACAACCCATGTAATACATAAGGGAAAGAGATACATAGTTGGCTTACAATCGCCACTTCACACAATACATGAATTAAAGCATTACATTAACCAGATACAATCAAGGTCCGACTACGGAACCAAAATAAAAGAAGACTACCCCAAATGCTACAGAGATCCCCGATCGACCCCAATTGGGCTCCACTAATGATCAACCAGAACGAAACAACACAAAGGACAAGATCTTCATTGAGCTCCTCCTGAGCTTGGTTGTGTCATCTACACGGACTCATCGGCACCTGCAAGCTGGTTTTGGAAGTATCTGTGAGTCACGGGGACTCGGCAATCTCGCACCCTCGCGATCAAGGTTATTTAAGCTTATAGGAAAGGTAAAAGGTATGAGGTGGAGCTGCAGCAAGCGACTAGCATATATGGTGGCTAACATATTCGCAAAAGAGAGCGAGAAGAGAAGGCAAAAGCACGGTCGAACAACTACGATCAAGAGGTGATCCTAGAACAACCTACGTCAAGCATAACTCCAACACCGTTTTCACTTCCCGGACTCCGCCGGAAAGAGACCATCACGGTAACACACGCGGTTGATGTATTTTAATTAAGGTCAACTTCAGGTTTTCTACAACCGGACATTAACAAATTCCCATCTGCCATAACCGCGAGCACGACTTTCGAAAGTTCAAATCCTTGCAGGGGTGTCCCAACTTAGCCCATCACAAGCTCTCATGGTCAACGAAGGATATTCCTTCTAGTGGGAAGACCCGATCAGGCTCGGAATCCCGGTTACAAGACATTTCGACAGGTAAAACAAGACCAGCAAGACCGCCCGATGCGCCGACATCCTGATAGGAGCTACACCTATCTCGTTCTCATGGCAACACTGGATGAGCGCTCTATACAACTAAAACCAGCCCTCAAGTTTCCCCGAGGTGGCGCTGCAAAGGACTCTAGTTCGGACCAACACTTAGACCAGCACTGGCCCCGGGGGGTTAAAATAAAGATGACCCTCGGGATGCGCGACTCCCAAGGGAAAAAGGCTAGGTGGCGAATGGTAAAACCAAGGTTGGGCCTTGCTGGAGGAGTTTTATTCAAGGCGAACTGTCAAGGGTTTCCCATTATAACCCAACCGCGTAAGGAGTGCAAAATCCGGGAACATAACACCGATGTGACGGAAACTAGGGCGGCAAGAGTGGACCAAAACAACAGGCATAAGACCGAGCCTTCCACCCTTTACCAAGTATATAGATGCATTAATTAAATAAGAGATATTGTGATATCGCAACAAAATATCCATGTTCCAAACATGGAACAAGCTCCAATCTTCACCTGCAACTAACAACGCTATAAGAGGGGCTGAGCAAAGCAGTAACATAGCCAAACAACGGTTTGCTAGGATAAGGTGGGTTAGAGGCTTGGTTCAGCAATATGGGTGGCACGATAAGCAAGTGGTAGATATCGTAGCATAGGCATAGCAAAAGAGCGAGCAACTAGCAAGCAAAGATAGAAGTGATTTCGAGGGTATGGTCATCTTGCCTGAAATCCCGCAAGGAAGAAGAACGAGTCCATGAAGAAGACAAACGGACGTAGACGAACGGGTCCTCACAAACGCGACATTATCGGAACCCACCCGAAGAAGCAACACCGAAAAGAAGCACACAACATAGTAAACAACCAATACACGAACATGGTATGATATGCGGGATGCGGCATGTGATGCATATGCATGATTTGGAAAGGAATGATTGAACCTAGACTCAACAGGGAAATCCAAGAGTGCCACTGGAAAGGTGAGGTGACTTCGGTTGAAATCGATATAAAGATCACCGGAATCGGATGCACGGTTTGGAAATGGCAAGCAAAACAAATATGGCACCGGTCTGCGATAAACAGCGAGTGGCCATCTAAATGCATCAAGATAATTATGCTACAACACTCAAACATGGCAACAAAATACATGGCAGGTATCCACTCAAGATGCTTGACAAAAGATGAACAGAGAGCTACGGCTAATTCATCCATTAACAGGCTCAAACAAGCATGGCAAAAGAGCAAATGATAACAGGTTTCAGACTTAGTGAAATTAACACAAGTATGGAATTTATCATCAAGAAGCACACTTTAGAGCATGAAAACTATATGCTACAGGAACATATCATCGCAAAGGAAGGCATGGAATGAAGCTACTCAAAGCACTTAACAAAATTCCCTTAGTGACCTTGATCCAAAAGGGATCAGAAAATACAATGGCAAGCATGTGAACATGGCAAATACACAAACAATGGCAAGTAGGCATGTTTACGAGCTCGATGCACTCACTACAGAGCATGGCATGACAAACTAAGCATACACCCATCAAGAATACATGACATAGATGTTAGACATGGCAAGAACAACAACATAGCATGCACGGATCAATATCAAAATCCTCGACAAAATCGCTAACAAGTCAACAATCTGCCAGGATTCATGATATAGCAAAAGTAGAGCTTGATTGACTCATGCTAGGTTGCTCCATAAATGCAAACAAAGACATGGATGGATAGAGCACCACAATGTTAACAAAGCATCCTTACTGATCATCACCAAAAGAGGCACGGATCACTAGGAAACAACATGAACATATGGCATAACGACAAAATGAGGACAAGGACTTGGTGAAAATCTAAGTTCCTGAAATCAGCATTACCGATTACACTACTTTGCAGGCTTGTGCTAGTCACCACACATATCACAAAAATACATTGTAAGCACCTCTGTAAAGATGGCATGGCATATAACAAAACTCATGTAGAGCTCAGGAGCATATCATGCACACATTAAACACGGCAAAAATGATGAATATCTATTTGATGAAACAGATCTGGCAAATTACAAACATAGACCTCTTCCAACAACACTTCAGACATCAAGATGAGCTCAAATGAAAATGATACAATGAGACGAAATGGTGTACTTGTGAGACGAACATTTTGATATCCTACACGCCCGAAACGGAGCTACGGATGCAGAGTTATGGCAGGTCAAAGTATGCAAAATAATTAGGGTTAGGGACGAGAAAGTCAATTGAGGGGGGATTTTCAGATCTGAGATCCGGATCGGGTGGCACGAAGAACGAGGAACGCCGGGGAGCTCGTGGCCGGAACAGTGGTGCCGGAGAAGAGGGGCTGACGAGGGGGAGGTGCACCAGCGGCGAGGAGGCCAGACGACAGGGCGGCGTTGCGGCGCACCGGGCGGCGACGGTGGCCTGGGGACGCGGGAACCGGCCGGCGGCGGAGCGGGCAAGAACTGGCGGAGTGACACGTGCCGTGATGCGGTTGGGTGCGGGCGACGGCGGCGCTGACATGGCAGCCCAGGATTGGCCGGGGCGACGTGGAGGGGAGCGGCGGACATGTCCAGCGCAGCGCAGATGCGTCCGGACGCGCGGAAGAGGAGTGGATCTAGGTTTAGACCCGAATTTCGGGGGAGATGCACATATTTATAGGTAGAGGGAGTTAGGAGAGTCCAAATGAGGTGCGGTTTTCGGCCACACGATCGTGATCGAATGACCGAGATGATGGAAAGGTCTTAGGTGGGTTTTGGGCCACTTTGAAAGGGTGTTGGGCTGCAACACACACGAGGCCTTCTCGGTCCCTCGGTTAACCGTTGGAATATCAAACGAAGTCCAAATGACACGAAACTTGACAGGCGGTCTACCGGTAGTAAACCAAGGCCACATGACAAGTCTTGGTCCACTCCGAAAACCTTTAATGCCCGCACACGAAAAGAGGTAGAAAGGGACACCAGGTGACATAGGAGCACCGGATTGCAAAACGGACAACGGGGAAAAAGCTCGGATGCATGAGACGAACATGTATGCAAATGAAATGCACACGATGACATGATATGCAATGCATGACACGCAATCAATGAAAACGCAACAATAGCGAATAACTGGAGGACACCTGGCACATCGGTCTCGGGGCGTTACAACACTCCACCACTATGAGAGGATCTCGTCCCGAGATCTAGAATGGCACCAGAGGGAAAACGGGAGAGAAAGAGAAGAGGTAAAACTAAGTTGCTTCTTTGACAAACGAGTGAAACAAAAGAACCTTGCAAAGGTTAAGCCATATAAAGAAAGAATGCAACGAAGAAGAACAAAGTTGAAAGCACTCCGGTAGGGAAGAGGAACAAGGAATTACAAATTAGGACAGCACTTCGGTTGAAATGAGATGAAAAACTTGATAAAATGAAAGAGCTTGAGAAAGGGGCACAACACTCCGGTTAAAAGGATAAGCATGACAAGGACAAGAAGAAGGTTTGAAGAGAGCAGCAACACAATGCCTCCGAGAGAGAGAAATAGAAGATAGATGATTGAAGTAGGAGAATGGAGAAGAAAATGCCAACTTCTGCCACAAAAGAGCTTGAAAAGGCATCCTTAGGAGAAAGGTCGAACGGAATTGTTGGAAAACCAACAACGAAAAGAATAAGCTTGATATGGTCTTATGGAATACATCTTAAATTATGAGGTGACAACCTGGCACTCACGGGAAAAAAATTGGATTGATAAGAACAATGAGACGAGAAACTTTTTTCACTGGGAGG
Organism: Triticum dicoccoides; assembly: GCF_002162155.2. Taxonomy (NCBI): domain Eukaryota; kingdom Viridiplantae; phylum Streptophyta; class Magnoliopsida; order Poales; family Poaceae; genus Triticum; species Triticum dicoccoides. The sequence goes on from NC_041386.1 coordinate 381,345,409, forward strand.
ATAGATGAAGAACTTGGGTCATTTATGAGCACCATAGGTAGCAACAATCCTTAGGGAAGGCTTTAGGTGAAATATAACCCAAGACAATTCCAACGAATAGGTTGCTGGATTTAAAATACCTCATTCTTAACAATGTGTGAATCATGAAGCATGAACTCAAATTATCAAGAATGACGTAAAACCACCTCCAATGATACGGAAGAAAGAATTGTACTCCGGATAGCAAGATGAAGAATGCTTGAGCTCATTAGAAAAGAATCTCAATGAACACTTGGAGAAGGGATATAAATCCTTGATGAACCATCATGTAGAACCTTCATGAAGAACTCCGGTAAACAAAAGAATGATCAAACGGAAGGAAAGAGAAGTTGAAAACATGAAGTGAAACCTTGTAATGATTTTAGAAGGAGCTTCGCGACGAGACAAAACAGAAAGGCTTGGAACTCCGGAAAAGAAAGATGAACAAATGGAAACAATAATTTGATGAGCCTCCGGAATAGGGGATTGAATTCACTCGATGAAAGAAGAATAAGAATTACATTATGCTTATCCTTCACCAATTAAATTGATGACAATCAATGGATTTGACATATTACTTATTCTCATAGAAAAGGTTAAGAGAGATATAACATAAACTTGGAAAAGTCTTGGACGGCCCACCGGAAGGATTGGAACATCGAATAAATTGATAAGTAAGAGAACTCTGGAACGAACCACCGTAAGAATTAAAATGACCGAGGAAAAGATAAGGACAACACCGGGAAGAATTAGCAAATAAACTAAGAAGCTTGAGAGAATTTAGATACATGAGAACGAAGCGATCACGAGCTGATAAGAGAATACTTGAATGATGCACCGGTAAGATTGGAGGAGGATGACTGAAAGCTGAGAATGAATAAACCTGAAATGATGTACTCCGGATAATCAAACTGAGAAGACTCTTGAATTGCTCCGAATAGGTGAAAAGAAATCCCACAACCGAAGAGAATTAAGAGAGGATGACAACAAGCTAGAATCACGAATCTTTGAAGATAATGGAGCAAGATTGGGAGAAAAGTCTTCTTCGGTCTTCAAATGATGAGAAAGATGACGAGAAACACCACCGTGAATTGTTGAGACACTCCGGAATAAAGAAGAATTGAAAAGTTCAACCAATGATGAAAATAATTTGGAAGATATTGGAGAAAGACATTTGACTGATGATAACTCATTCTTACATCAAACTTCAAAAAGAATTTTAAGGATATCTCCGCGAGAATTAGAAGAGTCAGGTAAGATCCTGGGGAAAGACCTATGGGTTAGGGCCCACTCAAAAGATACATCGTAGAACAATTTACAAGAGAGAAAGCATCGAATGAATTAAATGGCTTGAATAAGATAGCATTACCAAAAGATCTTGAAAGAATGAGAATAAACTCCAACATCTTCTGAGGTATCTTCAGCACTCCGGAATAATAGAATAGCGAGCGGTGAAAGATTATGAGGTGCACCGGCATGAGAAGGTATTTGAAACGATGAAAAAGGATATGATCAACACCAAAGCTTGATTTGAATCCACCGGAGAAGAAAACTAGTGAAGAGTGACGAACTTGAACCTTCGTTGGCATCTTCCTGAGAATCAACAGATAAGAACATTGACATAAAAGAATGGAGAGACTTCACAACAATAAAATGATACTTGAATAAGAAATCTGGTTCCTTGAAGAAAAGGGTGGGAGGGAGGGAAAACAAAGGCAACTTGGAGACGGATGAAACAAACACCATTCAGAAGAAACTGATACTTGATCTTGCGGATGTTGAAATGATCGGCTTCACTTGAAGAGAAAACACACCGGTTGAAAAAGAATTAACATGACAATCTCGATTGTCATGAAGGATTTGTATTCACATAGAAATGTGAGAACACTACTTAGGAAAGGTATGGAATCAACATTTGACATTGAAGCAACTCGAATACCACAACTGAAAACAAAACAAAGGATTGGCTTGCAGAATAAGCCGGAACAAACATATGATAGAGATTTTGTCCAAAGTTTCCGTGGTGGGGCCTACACGGGCTGGATCGTACAACACCATCATGTACAAGGCAGTGCACATGACATACGAAGCGTCCCCGAGTCGGCATAGCCAAGGACTCTTTAAGACACAACGAGACAACTGTAAAACCAACCGTGAATAGGCGGACCACTAGACGTCGAACCCCAATTTCATATCATCCATCTGTCGGAAAGATATCCTAAGAGCTACTTGAATTCCTACTTATAAACTCCCGAAATTTTCCCAGTTATGCAATCAGGTGTTGGGGATACAGGGTAAGCATAATATCTCACCCAAACTAACAAATCCTACATCCAACTTTATCCATCCTTCAACACATAACCAAGAAACCTTCGGAAATCGTCTACCTCAACCTTCGAAAAGCATATGTTATACAAGTTATGGCAATACTCCTGAAATCCCGCCCCAGTACTGGGTGGCGTCGAGGTTATCTCACCAACAACTGCGTAAAAGAGATTTTTGATGTCGACGAAACTAAACTCAGGTATTCTAGAACTGCAACGATAAAATTGTGACGACAACACCTCGGAGCTCAACTCCCCGGGACACTGCCACAACCCCTAAATGACAGGAGGCACCAAGAACAATGTTCTTGTCACAAAACCATCGGAATGATTCCAAGATACCCGCGTGATCTTAAATTTTTTAGTGAAATTTGAGAAGAGAGGAGTCAAAACTCTATGTCAGGATGCCTCACCAGAGCGACGAAAGGACTGAGGAGTAAAAAGAAGTCCTAACTCTCCGATATATATAATTCCTAAATGACTCAAAACATTTTTCTAGACTCAATAACGCCAGCGATTCGATCAAGCAGGGGGCTCCTAAGGTCGGGGAATGCTCTGATACCAACTTGTAACGCCCTCGATGCGGGTATACCTCCCACGTGTCGAAGCATGACTTAGAGGCATAACCGCATTGAAAGCAATGTCGCAAGTGAGGTAACCTTCACAACAACCCATGTAATACATAAGGGAAAGAGATACATAGTTGGCTTAAAATCACCACTTCACACAATACATGAGTTAAAGCATTACATCAACCAGATACAATCAAGGTCCGACTCCGGAACCAAAATAAAAGAAGACTACCCCAAATGCTACACAGATCCCCGATCGACCCCAACTGGACTCCACTACTGATCAACTAGAACGAAACAACACAAAGGACAAGATCTTCATCGAGCTCCTCCTAAGCTTGGTTGCGTCATCTGCACGGACTCATCGGCACCTGCAAGCTGGTTTTGGAAGTATCTGTGAGTCACGGGGACTCAGCAATCTCGCACCCTCGCAATCAAGACTATTTAATCTTATAGGAAAGGTAAAAGGTATGAGGTGGAGCTGCAGCAAGCGACTAGCATATATGGTGGCTAACATATTCGCAAAAGAGAGCGAGAAGAGAAGGCAAAAGTACGGTCGAACAACTATGATCAAGAGGTGATCCTAGAACAACCTACGTCAAGCATAACTCCAACATCGTGTTCACTTCCCGGACTCCGCCGGAAAGAGACCATCACGGTAACACACGCGGTTGATGTATTTTAATTAAGGTCAACTTCAGGTTTTCTACAACCGGACATTAACAAATTCCCATCTGCCCATAACCACGGGCACGGCTTTTGAAAGTTCAAATCCCTGCAGGGGTGTCCCAACTTAGCCCATCACAAGCTCTCACCGGCAACGAAGGATATTCCTTCTAGCGGGAAGACCCGGTCAGGCTCGAAATCCCGGTTACAAGACATTTCGATAGGTAAAACAAGACCAGCAAGACTGCCCGATGCGCTGACATACTGATGGGAGCTGCACATATCTCATTCTCAGGGCAACACCGAATGAGTGCTCCATACAACTAAAACCAGCCCTCAAGTTTCCCCGAGGTGGCGCTGCAAAGGACTCTACTTTGGACCAACACTTAGACAAGCACTCGCCCCGGCGAGGGGGGTTAAAATAAAGATGACCCTCGGGATGCGTGACTCCCAAGGGAAAAAGTCTAGGTGGCGAATGGTAAAACCAAGGCTGGGCCTTGCTGGAGGAGTTTTATTCAAGGCAAACTGTCAAGGGGTTCCCATTATAACCCAACCGCATAAGTAACACGAAATCCGGGAACATAACAGCGATATGACGGAAACTAGGGCGGCAAGAGTGGAACAAAACAGCAGGCATAAGGCCGAGCCTTCCATCCTTTACCAAGTATATAGATGCATTAATTAAATAAGAGATATTGTGATATCCCAACAAAATATCCATGTTCCAAACATGGAACAAGCTCCAATCTTCACCTGCAACTAACAACGCTATAAGAGGGGCTGAGCAAAGTGGTAACATAGCCAAACAACGGTTTGCTAGGATAAGGTGGGTTAGAGGCTTGGTTCAGCAATATGGGTGGCATGATAAGCAAGTGGTAGGTATCGCAGCATAGGCATAGCAAAAGAGCAAGCAACTAGCAAGCAAAGATAGAAGTGATTTCAAGGGTATGGTCATCTTGCCTGAAATCCCGAAAGGAAGAAGAACAAGTCCATGAAGAAGACAAACAGACGTAGATGAACGGGTCCTCACAAATGCGAAATTATCGGAACACACCCGAAGAAGCAACACCGGAAAGAAGCACACAACATAGTAAACAACCAACACATGAACATGGAATGATATGCGGGATACGGCATGTGATGCATATGCATGATTTGGAAAGGAATGATTGAACCTGGCCTCAACTTGGAAATCCAAGAGCGCCACTCGAAAGGTGAGGTGATTTCGGTTGAAATCGATATAAAGATCACCGGAATCGGATGCACGGTTTGGAAATGGCAAGCAAAACAAATATGGCACCGGTCTGCGATAAACAGCGAGTGGCCATCTAAATGCATCAAGATAATTATGCTACAAAACTCAAACATGGCAACAAAATACATGGTTGGTATCCACTCAAGATGCTTGACAAAAGATGAACACAGAGCTACGACTAATTCAACCATAAACAGACTCAAACAAGCATGGCAAAAGAGGAAATGATAACATGTTTCAGACTTAGTGAAATTAACACAAGTCTGGAATTTATCATCAGGAAGCACTCTTTAGAGCATGAAAACTATATGCTACAGGAACATATCATGGCAAAGCAAGGCATGGAATGAAGCTACTCAAAGCACTTAACAAAAGTCCCTTAGTGACCTTGAGCCAAAATGGATCAGAAAATACAATGGCAAGCATGTGAACATGGCAAATACACAAATAGATTAAGACTTGGTGAAAAACTGGAGCATGCAAAACAGATTAGCAAGTAGGCATGTTTACGAGCTCGATGCACTCACTACAGAGCATTTCATGACAAACTAAGCCTACACACATCAATAATACATGACATAGAAGCTAGACATGGCAAGAACAACAACATAGCATGCAGGGATCAATAGCAACATCCTCGGCAAAATCGCTAACAAGTCAACAATCTGCCAGGATTCACAATATAGCAAAAGTAGAGCTCGATTGACTCAAGCTAGGTTGCTCCATAAATGCAAACAAAGACATGGATGGATAGAGCACCACAATGTTAACAAAACATACTTACTGATCATCCTCAAAAGAGGCACGAATCACTAGGAAACAACATGAACATATGGCATAATGACAAAATCAGCACAAGGACTTGGTGAAAATCTAAGTCCCTGAAATCAGCATTACCGATTACACTACTTTGCCGGCTTTTGCTAGTCACCACACATATCACAAAAATACATGGTAAGCACCTCGGTAAAGATGGCATGGCATATAACAAAACTCATGTAGATCTCAGGAGCATATCATGCACACATTAAACATGGCAAAAATGACAAATATCTATTTGATGAAATAGATCTGGCAAATTACAAACATAGCCCTCTTCCAACAACATTTCGGGCATCAAGATGAGCTCAAATGAAAATGATGCAATGAGATGAAACGATGTACTCGTCGAGGCGAACATTTTGATATGCTACACGCCCGAAACGGGGCTATGGATGCAGAGTTATGGCAGGTCAAAGTATGCAAAATAATTAGGGTTAGGGACGAGAGTCAACCGAGGGGGGATTTTCAGATCTGAGATCCGGATCGGGTGGCACGCAGAACGAGGAACGCCGGGGAGCTCGTGGTCGGAACAGTGGCGCTGGAGAAGAGGGGCTGGCGAGGGGGAGGTGTGCCGGCGACGAGGAGGCCGGACGGCAGGGCGGCGTTGCGGCGCACCGGGCGGCGACAGCGGCCTGGGGACGCGGGAACCGGCCGGCGGCGGAGCGGGCAAGAACTGGCGGAGTGACACGTGGCGCGCCGCGGTTGGGTGTGGGCGACGGGGGCGCTCACATGGCAGCCCACGATTGGCCGGGGCGACATGGAGGGGAGCGGCGGACATGTCCGGCGCGGCGCAGATGCGTTCCGACGCGCGGAAGAGTGGATCTAGGTTTAGATCCAGATTTCGGGGGAGATGCACATATTTATAGGTAGAGGGAGTTAGGAGAGTCCATATGAGGTGCGGTTTTCGGCCCCACGATCGTGATTGAACGACCGAGATGATGGAGAGGTATTATGTGGGTTTTGGGCCACTTTGAAAGGGTGTTGCGCTGCAACACACACGAGGCCTTCTCGGTCCCTCGGTTAACCGTTGGAATATCAAACGAAGTCCAAATGACACGAAACTTGATAGGCAGTCTACCGGTAGTAAACCAAGCCACATGACAAGTCTTGGTTCACTTTGAAAATGTTTAACGCCCGCACATGAAAAGAGGTAGAAAGGGACACCGGGTGACATAGGAGCGCCAGATTGCAAAACGGACAACGGGAAAAAGCTCGGATGCATGAGACGAACATGTATGCAAATGAAATGCACATGATGACATGATATGCAATGCATGACACGGAATCAACAACAACACAACAACAGCGAATAACTTGAGGACACCTGGCACATCAGTCTCGGGGCGTTACAGCGCGCTTGCTGAACTTCTCATGATCGTTCCGTGAGAAGACGAAGACACGAAGGACCTGGTGAGGTGACATCCACGGGGCCGGCCCGTGAGCTAGAGCTCAGTCCCTTAGATTTATCAACCCTACAGGGACGGACCTGAGCACGGGTTCCATGCCGGTAGCCCCCTCTCATGGGACGTTCAAGGGGAGAGCTGGCAATGCACGAAGCCCGCAGGAGCGACTTCAGAAGTGATACAACATCAAGCGGAGGGTTAACAACCACAGTAACTCATGAAAGCATAATTGGTTCAAGGTACATGAACGAAATGACACAACTTCAAAGGGCGAACCCTTAGCAGCCAGAGGATAATGCAGCCCGAGGGGTGCCCTCAGTTGAGCAAACCAAAAATTCACCTAGCACCATTGTCATAGAAGCGTCGAGGAAGCCGGTGAGGCGTGTAGGGAGGTTCGCTCCTCATGAACCGGATGGCTCCGGAGGCTCGAGAGGCTCGCGAGGCCTGGTAGGCTCGCGAGGGTCATGGGCCTCCTGAGACACCACTGCCAAGCATCGGGCCTCGTGAAATGCCATCGCTCGTTGCATGAGGCGCTGGTATGAGGCACCAATGTTTAGCAGGCCGAATGGCATGCAGACGTAGTTGCAGGGGTAGCCCTCAGTCCGGACGATGCATGACGGCCAGAAGAGGTCATGCGAGGCGGCCCTGTTGAGGCCGGGCATGTTGACACAAACGCGCAGCTCGCCACCCGGGGTCGGGGGGTGGCAGCTGCACTGGCGGGAGCTGCGGGACAACATATGCTGTGGATAGCTTGCGCTTCCTGAAGCTCCTAGATCACCTTGGTGATGAACTCCCATGCTCTTGGCGCCTCGGGCCATGCTCCTTCCTTGTGGGGTCGCGCTTCAAGGCACGCCTCCAAGTTTTGCACGAGCACCTCCCTCATCGTGCTGCTCAGGTCAGAGGCTTGCCAGATAGAAGCCCCCGAGCCGTCCTGAGGGAGGTGTCCAGCGGGTCTTCCTATGCGCGAGGAAGATGCGCCTTTGCGGCAGGCATGGCACCCGAGGTGTCTCCGGCAGGCGCCGTCTGAGCCTCGGGGAGGCTCTTGGGGAGTAGATGCTTCTTATTCGTGGGGGTAGCCTCAGGAGGCAGAATGCCACCATCGTCACCAGAATTCTCAGCCGCCGTAGCACGGTAGGCACGCTTGAGGGACCAAACCACATCCTTTTCATCGCAGGCGACCGTAATGTTACGGCTGCATCCTGGCATCTTGAGGACATTGTAGCCATGGTGAGTCACCACCATGAACTTGGCAAGGGAACGGTACCCAAGGATGGCATTGTACAAGAAGCCGATGTGGGGCATGTCGAAGTCGATGAGCTTGGTGTTATAGTTGTCGCACCTGCCAAAGGTGACACGGTGCACTTGCCCCAGGGGGACGGTAGAGCCGTCCATCACCCCTGAGAATGGCCTGGTAAGCACGAGTTGATCATAGGTCACTTGAAGCATCTCGAAGGTCTCGACGGAGAGCACATTGAGTCCAGCACCGCCATCGATGAGAGTCTTCGTAACTAAGACATTACTAACGATGGGCGTGCAGAGCATGGGGCATCTGATGTGATCCTTGGAGTCGAACGTGATGGCATACTTCGACCACCTGAGGGGCCGCATCGCCTCAAGCTTCGAGGGGGCCGCATTCACCTCACGAGAGAACTGCTTGAAGATGCGTTTTGATGCGGGTGCCTGGGCACCACTGAGGATGCAGGCAATCACGTGAGGTTCCTGAAAGCCCTCATCCCTAGCATCCTGATGGTTTTCGTCATTCCTCCTTGGCGGTGGTTGCGGTGGAGGGAGCCCGGTGTTGCCTTGTGGATGGACCTCATGAACCCGGTCATGCCAGGGACCGTCCTGAGGCCAATTACACCATCCACCCTCATGAGGCTAGTCATGCCAGCCCTGACAAGGGATGCGGTTGTCCCAATGGCCTCCGCTACGGCCTCCTCTGTGGCCAAAGCCACGGTCACCGCGCTCAGGACGGCAGCCCAGGCGCTCGTCCCGGAGCGCCCTGAGCTCCTGGCAGTCATCGGTGTTGTGGGTGTGAACATTGTGGAAGACGCAGAATGGCAACTATCCTTGGCAGGCTCGTCGTTGTCGTGGCCACGCTTCATTTCGGGCTCTACAGCCAGCACGGTGGGACCCTTGCGCTTCACTTCCTTGTCCATGGCCTTCTTATCTTTAGGGTCAACGTCTGGGTGCTTGATGAGGGAGCGGCGGCGCTCTTCAGCCCTGACACACCTGTCCGCCAAGTTGAACATCTCCAGACCCGAGCAGAGGTCATCATCGACGGTGAGCTCCTTGCTCATCTTTACGTCTGTGACGCCCTCGGTGAATGTCGTGATGATGGCTTCGTCTGAGGATTTCGGGATCTTTAGGCAAACCTAGGTGAAGCGCTGAATGTACTTGCAGAGAGTCTCGCCCGCTGCTGCTTCAAGTGCCACAGGTCGTTGATGGTGAGGGCACATCACGGGTGCCTTGGAACTTGGCGATGAATCGCTCGTGGGGCTCATCCCACGAGGAGATCGATCCCTCCGGGAGGTGCATGAACCAGAAGCGTGCGCCGTTCATGAGAGCCATGGGGAACCAGTTTGTCATGACCTTGTCGTTGCCATTCGCCTCCTTGATGCTCAGCGAGTAGAGCTGGAGGAACTCGACGAGGTCAGGGATGCTATCATAACGCGGTGGCAGATCTGGCTTTAAGTTGCCGGGCCAGACGACGGGACGAAGCTCACGGGTGAAGGCGCGGCAGCCCGCTATGCTCATGGGAGTAGCCCGCGTGAGGAGAGCATGGTCCCGAAGTCCATGCACCGCAGCCTCCAGTGCTGCCTAGTTTTGGTGCTGAAGTGGCGGTGAGGGGAGCGCATGTGTCTCGTGCTGCAGCTTCTGCACCACCTGGCAGCAGGCCTCATCCTGGGCCGGCGCTCGTGCTCCACGCAGCGGGTCGCGCGGACGTGCGTCACGCCTCGGCTCGGTGTCTGTACCGCGCAGAGGAGGACACTGTGGCATGCCGTGAGCCACGTCACCCGCACGGGGTGGCGCGGGACGGAGCGACTGGGAAGGCGTCGAGGTCTCGCCTATAGCATTGACGAGCTCAATGATGCGACCATGCCAGGCATCATAGCCCTCGTTGACCGGGTTGTAGTGAAGCAACCTACACATCCATGAGAAGCACGGCATGGGAGGACAACGCCATGGCAGGAGTGAGGGAAGGCGTGGTGGTGCGGCCATCACGCTAGACGGAGGGCGGCAGCAAAGAGTCCTGATGCTCACGAGCAGCAGGGTCAGTGTAGCGTTGGCTGTGGGAGAGGTCGAGCACCGAGGGGCAACAAGGCCCGCAGTTGTCGCTTGGGCGACGCGCGCAGCCTGGCGCTCGGCGCGAACTCGATGGACGTCGGCCATGGGAACGACAAAGCTAGAACGGAGCGAGCAGAAGGGAGAACTTCGAGATGCCCTTACCTGGTGTCGGTGTCAAAACTGGCAGATCTCGAGTAGGGTGTCCCGAACTGTGCGTCTAAGGATCAAAGGTAACAGGAGGCAAGGGACATGGTGTTTTACCTAGGTTCAGGCCCTCTTGATGGAGGTAATACCCTACTTCCTGCTTGATTGACTTTGATAAGTATAGGGGTTACAAGAGTTGATCTACCACGAGATCATAATGGCTAAACCCTAATTGTCTAGCCTGTATGATTACGATTGTGATTGCCTCTGCGGACTAAACCCTCCGGTTTACAAAGAAAGGAAACTTCAGATCCGCATGCCAAGCTTGCCTTCCACGCCAAGGAATGTCCCATCCAGACACGGGGGGAAGTCTTCCGTCTTGTATCTTCACGGCCCACCAGTCCGGCCCACGTCACACATCCCGGATGCCTAAGGACCCATAATCCTGGAGTCCCTCAGTAGCCCCCGAACTAGTCTTCAATGATGACATGTCTGGCGTGTAATTGTCTTCGGCATTGTAAGGCGGGTTCCTCCACCGAATACTTCAAAGTATCTGAATCTAAAAGCTATATACGACACTCGCATCTTCGGTGTTTGGTAAGGTGAATTCTTCAAACAGCTTTGTTCTTCATTAAACGTTGTACCCTTCGGCTTATGTGCCTCCATTGCCTCACCTTCCACATGGTCAATAAACACGAATGGCCCAAGCATTTTTTAAAAACAACCCCTCGACAGCGTACGGATGGAGTCTATTAAAAGAGATCAAATCTCAAATACCTTTCAACACCAGGCAAAGAATCCTTTGAACTTGCCTATAGAGTCCACGCACTCATGGCCAGCGCTCCTAGTTCTTCCTCCCACCCCAACGGCCCTCAAAAAGGTAATTTGGAGAGCTGCTTTGTATCCCATGCCCAGCTGACCAAGCTCTAGGTGCAGGGCTATCTCCCACGTACGGATCTAGTCCCCGTTCGAGCGAGATTAACTTCCTTTACTGGTGAAGCCCTGGCGGAAAATTTCCTGTATCCCTCAAAAGGGGAGTGAGTGTGCTTCGTTTCCTTTCTCCTAAGAGGCGTTGGATTTTCAATCCATCGTTTCCTCCGAGGCCTCCTGGAGTACTATGGCCTTCAATAGCACAATCTCAGTCGGGCTCCATTCTGTACATTGCGGGTTTTTTCGCTCTTTGCGAGCTGTTCTAGGCTGCGAGGCCCATTTCGAGCTATGGAGGAAACTTTTCTGGCTCATACCTCACTCCCAAAAAGGGATCCATATTCGAGGTGGGCGGCACCAAAGTATGGCGCATAGCCGGAACATGATAACTGTCTGGCACTCCGAAGAAGGCATCCGAGGAGTGGCCCTCAGAATGGTTCTATATTGAAGACGTCGTTCTTTCGGACCCAATCCTAAGTGGCCTACCTGAATTTTCCAATGGCCCGTTAAAGAAGCTCCACAGCTGGCGCCGCGGTAGCCTCGAGGAGGAAGACAATGTGGAACTTAAGAAGTTAATGGACAAGATAAAGGTACTGCCCTAGTCCGGACTGTCCATATTTGAAGTCATGGCAATTTCCATAATGTGCGGTGTCCAACCACTCCAATCCAGAGGACTCCCCATGTGGAACTACAACGGGGAGGAGGATACATCCCGCTATGGGCGCAAGGGTCCGAATAACCTCATCGCCCTGGCCGCCATGTTGGCTGATCTTTATAAAGGGGACAAAGAAGAATTTACTCGCCTCAAGTGCCGAGATGGGTTTTCCATGTACAACCCCCCTAGCTGGGTAAGCTTTTAATCCAACACCTCACTTAATCTTCTTCCTGAGTCGCAATTAGTCAATCTTAACATGACCATTTTTACCAGGAATGGAGAAAGGCTACTGCGGGGATCTACAGCCCGCTCCGCAGCCGGAGGACCATATTCGGGACCTGGATCACCAATTCGAAGAGGATCCACCTATATCCGTGGAGATCAAGGAGGGTTCTTTATCAAGCGATCTATGGCGGCACATAAGTGGCCATCGAAGCCGATTACCCCGGCCTTCTTCCGTCTTCCCATGTAAGTGCCCATGGAGCATCTCCTCCAAAAGAGCCTTCCATTGTGCCTCACACGCTGCACTGTCTTGTGCTTCGAAGGGGCGACGCTCGTCTCACCACGCCGTATCGAGATCGTCCCTTAAGAAGGGTACGCCGACACAAGGCGGATCTTCGAAATGAAAGGCGGACGACGATTCTTCCAAGCTCCGACCTTCATCAAAAAGGTACAGCTTCTAATACGCCTTGCGACAAACATACCGAACCATGACCTTTCTCTCCTCCCACATATTTCAGGAAGAGCACTCATCAGACTGTATCCGGAGACCCTGCCAAACACACGTCCATCAATCCGACCCTGGACCCTGCCTCTAGGGCTAAAGTCGATACGGGTGCCATGCCGGATTGTCCTCTCTCCAACGATTCGGATTATGTATCCCTCACCAACTCCGAGGTGGAGAGTGCCATGAACCATCGGCGCCCGAGGACAGCTATGCGCGATCCTACCTTTACTGAAGAGGCATTCAATGCCTTTAGTTCGACGGACGCATACATCAAACCTGCTTGGGATGGGCCTACTGGGGCCACTCGCCAGCTTTCAAAGGATATGCGGGTAAGATCATTTCATGTAGATTTAATAGCCATATACCAGTAGCCCTCGATATTTGAAAACAGTTGAAGCAATGTCATCAGTTACTCACAGAGAAGAACAACATGCTATCTCGGGAGCTGGAGCAGTGTTGGACCCAGCTGACTGCTGCTACTGCCGAACTGGAGAAGTCCAGGGAGGCACTGATTGGTAATGTTCCCTTCTATCCGGAAAAATAATCATGTGCCAATAATGTGTATGCAAATGAGCACAGTTTCGTTTTACAATGGCAGGATCGGTGGCGCAGCTGGAAGAGAAACTGAAGCCCACGTAGGCGGACAAAGAACATGCCGAAAGGCAAGAGGCCGCTGGTCAACATGTACTGACACAGACCAGGGACGAGAAGAACAAGCTATAGGAAGACAACAACCAGCTCAGCAAAGAGCTGAAAGATGTGCAAGCCCAACTAGTAGACACCTTGAAGGAGAACAAAAAGCTGAGAGGCGGTGTATTCAGTATGCCTTTTAACTTATTGTCGTATAATTCGCTGATGCAAATCCTAACAATTTTATGTCTGTAGGTGTGTTGACTGGGCGGCCCAAAGAAGAGGTGTCCGGATTTCAAGGCGACCAACTACAAGAGCTTTCCAAGGTGCATGAGCGAGCGCGGAAGGCAATGAGGAATATCCTAAGGCTTTATGGCCAACCGATTCTCCTCCAGGAAGTATGGAGGACCTCGTGAATTTATTCAAGGGAGCTCGGTGCCGTTTTGGTCTATGGAAGATATCTGCATGCCGAGTAGGTGCTCGGGAAGCCTGGGCCATGGTAAGAACACGGTACATTGGACTTGATCCCAATCATATGGCCCGGGTCGGACCTCGAGGATCCGACAAACAGGAAATTTCGGTCAGCCTGGTGTACGACCAAGTGAAGGTGTCCGCCAAGTTCTCCCAACAAGATTGTAAACTAGACAACCTGTTAGAGGGTCTAGAGGAAGAAGAAGTTTTTGAGTCTAAGTAGCAATGTACTTTTGTCAACAAACGTGTCTCCAGCCGAATTTGTAAAATGATTGTCATGGCAGACTTTCTGCTTAGACCTCCGAAAACCATAGGTTTAGAAGTGTTTCCGAATAATATACCATAGGTAAACACCAAAGTATGTTCGGAAACCAGGCAGTCTGGTCATCGTTGCTTGAACAGACAAGTTCTATTTGGGGAGTTATGTTATATTACATTTGATTGTAAGAAACATCTTCCAGAGAGAATAGTTCCGTTAAGGGTTCCTTTCCCTTGGCTAGTATGCGGTTCTTTGTGCATACCGAAGATGTAAAGCTAAAAATCACAGTACGCATGTTCGCACACGAACACGTCACCGTGTACCTCCAACGCCGAGGGTGATGCACCGCAGCTCAGGTCGAAGGAGACCTGTCCGGAAGCGCGGTACGCAAGCAATTCGGCGGGTGCTTTTCTGGACCTGAAACCCCACGGGCCCGGGAGGGGCCCCGTCTGGACGTGCAGCGGCTATGGGCTGCCCTAGGTCGGTTCGCCCGCCCCTAGAGCCTCTAGAATCGCTGCCCTTCAACACGAAGAACAAACGAAGAACGAGAGAGAAAGAACAAGGGATGGATGTAAAACTAGGATAAAAAGTAGATGTGTTTTGCGATTGTGTGTTGTTGTTCGATCGGCCGTCACCCCTTGGTCATATAAGAGGCGGCTGGACTTCCCGTGCAAGGAAAAGTTTTGGATTCACGTCCAAAACCTTAGTCAAATTCGGATTGGTTTTGTCCGAACTTTCCAAAACTGTTCGGTTTAAACTGGCTGCACCTTGCGGGTCTTTTTTTGTGGTGGTAAACGACCTCGGATGAAAACGAGCCTAAAAGCAATCTTGACCGTTTCGACGAGACGAACAACCTTCATGTAGAACGTTTTTTGATCCGAGGTCTTCTTCATGGCCAAATTGCTCGCATAAAACAGCTAAATATTCACGCGGCTCATACATGTGTATGGTTCCGGGCGTCATATTTTGCCCATTGGAGGGTCGCGCTGTGCGGGCTCTAACTTTTGCATACGACCTCGGATTGGGACGATCTTTATATTGAAATCGATCGTCTCGACGAGACGAAGACAACCCGTGAAGTAATTTTTCCCATATGAGGCCATCTTGTGGGCCTAATCAGCCGAATAGTGTTCTAAATACAAAATCTGAGTACTTCGAACACAACTTCGGCCTTAGAGATGAGACCAGATAACTATGGCCCAAATATCAAAGTTTTTCCTTTTGACGGTACGGAACTTTCTCACTTTGAGCACTTCTCCATTTGAGGCCATCTTAATTAAGTTATTCGTTGTGCCAAAATCTGGTGTTAACATGCCCCCCTGTTTTTCGGCAAACTTCTGTGCCAAAAAATAACTTGCACGATGCTTTTCCTAAGGACGATGTCAACACTCCATCGGCCATTTTTTGTGCTTAGGGCGATAATTTCTATATCGGCCATGTTTAACTTCTTGTTTACATCATACCCTGGAACCTATTACCACCAATCGGCTTTAAAGAGATGGGAATGAACCCGTTCCTTGTAGCACGAAGGAAATCAAACTCCGAGAGGTCACGCCCTGTTAAGAAAGTAACGTCCGGATGATTCCAATCCACCGATGCATCAGCCAAAGCAACACAAGCCGAATTATCCGCGTGAATGACTTCTACCTCATCACCGACCCACTATATTAAGAATTGATGCATGGTAGATGGCACACATTGGTTAGCATGAACCCAATCGCGGCCTAATATAAGATTATAGTTACCATGCACCTCGGCAATGAAGAATGTGGTGGCCGAAGTTTTGCTTCCCACGGTGAGTTCCATGCACACCACACCTCTGCCCTCTATCTTTTCTTTAACCTCAAATCCATTAAGTACCATATTGGTCTTCATCAATGCAAAATTATCTAATCCCAACTTCTTGAAGACCGAGTAGGGCATAAGATTTACCACAACACCACCATCAACGAGCATCCTAGCAACTGGCGATCCGTTAATATGACCTTTGAGGTACAATGGCTTCAAGTGTTTCACCAGTTCTTTTGTCTTCTCGAAGATAGCGTTCTTTGGACCAAAATCCAGTTGAGCCACCTCCCCTTCTTCACCTATAGCACGAAACTCGACAGGTAAGTAATACACCATATTAATATCCATACCTTCCCGACTGGCATAGAGTAGTAATCCACCATCTCATCTTCATCCCCCAATGTGTATATTGGGCTTAAAGTTTCCTCAATTGAAAGGGATTTTTCAGGTGGTGTGGAAAATGTTATAGGGGTCGCATCATCCTCTTTTGCTGGTGAAGGTGTTGCCGCAGCTAATGTAGAAGCATCTGTGTTTTGTTTTTGTTTAGGCCTCCACACTTGTTTTGTGAGTGCCATGGGCCGAATTTCACTTAACAATTCATCCCTTTGCCTCTCCTCTTTGTGCTCTACCTTCTCGTGGTTCCTCATGCGTTGTAATCTCCTTTTCATGGTCTTGGTTAAACTGTGAGGACACCACTTAGGTTGAGTATATTTGGGATCCCTTGGTTTGGCCCTGCTTGTGCTTGCCTCGTGATCACTTACCATGGAACCCTACTGAACGATAACAATATCACAATTATAAGTAGCCCGATTACCAACAACCGGCTTTTCGATCTCCTTTTGCTTGTCACACTCTGCAATTTCCGCATTACGTGACTGAACACGCCACACTTTTTTTTTGGCCTTACTTGGAGAAATTTTTGTTGGCCGATTAGCACCACAGCTCAAACGACCTTGCGTGGGATAATAAAGCCTCTTGCGAGCAGGCCTTCTAGGTGCTGCCCACCCCATATGAAAAGCATAAGGAGCCATTGGGGGCTACCACCATCCTCCATTGAAGTCTCTCATGTAATATGGCGCATAGGAGGGTTGTGAAATCCATGGTGTCGGTGCCCATGGCCCATATGGCCTTGCATAGCATCGAAACTCTTGTTCCGGAGGTGATCTTGAATGTTTTGAATGTAATGGCCGATTAGAGCTAGAACCGGCCACTTGACTTGCATATTTGGATAGCAACATATCAAAAGTTGGCCTGATTCGCTTGCGCTTAGCTTCACTCTTTCCCCACTTGCCAACTTCTGAATTCTTGGACTTGATAAATTTAACATGAGTATCTTCTTGTACTTGTGGTTTCCCCCTGAGTGTAGGACTTTTTATGGTGATCTTCAATACTTCCTTGCCATCGGGTTGCTTATCAAGCACAACCTCTCGTCCCAAGACTTTGTCGCCCTCCTTGCCTTTCCTGGGTTCACCAATAAGAACATTATCTTTATTAGCAGATTCGGCTATGCTAGGCCGAATAAACATTTTCTTTCCCTCCAAGTCCATGGTGTTCATCGGGAAGGGCTGTTTATCAACTTGCATCTCAGCAAAATTCAATTGTCCATCATTAATGGCCGATTGTATCTGTCGTCTGAAAACATTGCAATCGTTAGTAGCACGAGAAAATGAGTTATGGTACTTGCAATAAGCATGCCATTTCAGCTCCTCAAACGGCGGTATGGTGTGTGATATTCTAATCATCTTATCTTGCAAGAGAGCATCAAATATTTTATCACACTTTGATATAGCAAAAGTAAACCTCACTTCCTCATCACGATTCTTGCGAATCGGATTAAGAGCATTGCACATATAAGGTTTGGCCTTTGAGGACCAAACAAATTTGGTAGTATAGACATCAACCTCATCATCCGAATTATCATCATTGTGTTCAACCATATGCATTCTAGGACGATTGGTTATAGACCTATGGACCTCTTTACTTCGACTCTCTTGGGCCAAACCTTTTTGTAAGACATGGTTAATGCTCAAAAACTCATAACTTTCTAGCTTGACATCGGTGTTTTATAGCTCTAAATCTCTTGACATAATCGTTGACCGATTCATCATGTTTTTGCCTAACCAATGTCAGATGTGACAATTTTAGCTCATTATCACCGCTATAAAAATGATCATGAAACTTTTGCTCTAATTGCGACCATAAGAGAATTGAACCATGTGATAAAGTAGCAAACCACGAAAATGCGGTGCTAGTTACAGACAAGGGAAATAAACGCACTTTTAACTCTTCTATGGAACCTGCTTCACCCAACGTGCTAGATACTGACTCACATGCTCCCAAGTCGTTTTCGTACCCTCACCACTAAATTTAACAAAATCAGGAACCTTATAACCTTGAGGGTAATAAATTGCATCAAAGTGTTCAGGATAAGGCTTTTGGTACACACGACTGTTTACTTTCGGCTCGTTTCCGAAAGTTTCTAGAAACATATTATGCAAATCCTCCCTTAATTTAGCTAAAATTGTATCCGAGGTAGATGCGGATGTTTGTGGCAATGACATAGGAGCAACCTGAGTACTAGCTATTGGTGCAACTTGTGGGATGGGCGCCGAACCATAATTCGGCAGAAGACCAAACATGCTTGCGCCTATGGGTGTTGCGACAAAGTGATTTGGCATTGACGCCGAATTGGGCACACTCATAATAGGATTAGGATATGTAGGTGCGGCCACAAGCTGGTTGGTTTGACTAGGGTAAAAATTTAACGACATACTATATTGTCGTTGTATCGGAGGTGCCAACGAAATAGGTAAAGTTAGACTAGGGTTTTCAGATACACCAATAGTACCACTCGATGACGCGGGCGTGTTTTTCTTAGCATTATTTTTTGCCATAAAAGAATTGTATGTCATCACATTACCCTTACTAACAAGACTCTCAATCACAACCACTTGCTCTGGAGAAAAAACTTTACTCACAGTGATCTCATCTTGTTCGTCAAGGAGAGGAGGGAAATTGACGTTTCCAACAGGAGTGATGTTGCCTTGACGGTCCTTCTTGAAACTTGAAAGAAACGCTTCCAAATCCTCCTCCTCGCGCTTCTTCTTGAGCGCCTCAAAATCTTCTTCACGCTGCTTCTTGCGCGTTTCATAGGCTTGGCGATGTTCATCCGATAGTTCATCAAGACCGGGCTTAATGATGTTATCGGCGTCAACTTCTGAGAGCTTGGGGAGATTTGACATGGTTGACGATGATTCTTGATCTTTCTTCCCCAGCGGAGTTGCCAAAAAGTGTGTTTGCACATGAACACGTCACCGTATACCTCCAACGCCGAGGGTGATGCACCGCAGCTCACGTCGAAGGAGACCCATCGAGAAGCGCGGTATGCAAGCAATCCGGTGGGTGCTTTTCAGGACCCAAAACCCCACGCTCCTAGGAGGGACCCCGTCTAGACGTGCGGTGGCTATGGGCTGCCCTAGGCCGGTTCGCCCACCCCTAGAGCCTCGAGGATCGCTGCCCTTCAACACGTAGAACGAGAGAGCAAGAACAAGGGAGGGATGTAAAACTAGGGTAAAAAGTAGATGTGTTTTGCGATTGTGTGTTGTTGTTCAATCGGCCGTCACCCGTTGGGTATATAAGAGGTGGCTGGACTTCCCGTGCAAGGAAAAGGTTTAGATTCACGTCCAAAACCCTAGTTAAATTCGGATTGGTTTTGTCCGAACTTTCCAAAACTGTTCGGTTTAAACTGGCTGCACCTTGCAGGTCTTTTTTGTGGTGGTAAACAACCTCGGATGAAAACGAGCCCAAAAGCAATCTTCACCGTTTCGACGAGGCGAAAAACTTTCATGTTGAACGTTTTTTGATCCAAGGTCATCTTCATGGCTAAATTGCTCGCGCAAAACAGCTAAATATCCATGCAGCTCATCAGACATACCCACACATCTGTCTGGTTCAGGGTGTCATATTATGCCCATTGGAGGGTCGCGCTGTGCGGGCTCCAACTTTTTCATATGACCTTGGATTGGGACAATCTTTATATTGAAATTGATCGTTTCAACGACACGAAGACAATCCGTAGAAACTTTTCCCATATGAGGCCATCTTGGGGGCGTAATCACCCGAATAGTGTTCTGAATACAAAATCTGAGTACTTCGAACACACCTTCAGCCTTAGAGTTGAGACTGGATGACTATGGCCCAAATATCAAAGTTTTTCCTTTTGACGATACGGAACTTTCTCACTTTGAGCACTTCTCCATTTGAGGCCATCTTAATTATGTTCTTCGCCATGCCAAAAACTTGTGTCAACAACGCGTTTATACTCTAGGGTTTCATAGTGCCATGAGGGAAGTTCGTGTTTTACTCACCGACCAATGATTTTGTTAAGAACGCTAGCTTTCGTCTTCACCCCTCTAAGGTTCATGTCCAGATGACCCGGCTGTAACAATCACATAGGTGCTCCCTTTATGCCCTAGCCGAACAAACGAGAACATAGGGCATAAACGCTGGAGCCAGGCAACCGAGCTTGGTAAAAACTTAAGTCATAAAGGTGCGTATAAGGGTGAAGAAAAGACATATATGGATAGATGACACATATATACGGTGAGCTTGATGCTCGAAAAATAATAACAAGAATAAGCTTCTTGTGAAAAGAAGCCCCCAGGTATTGTGGGGTAAGTACATTTGAGGCTGCCTACCCTTCAGGTGTGCAGTTTATCCGAACACGGGCTAGAAGAAATGAGGCAAAAAGGGAAAACTGTAAAAAGGAGAAAAGACAGAACGAGAAAAAAGGTATATGTGCGGACTTAAGCGTAGAATGTTCGGAGCCTTGCGGCATTACATGGGTTTGGCTCCGAGTGGTTGTCCGAAGCATTACGAAGATGATAGGCTCCTCCAGTGAGAACTTCATCTATAATGAAGGGACCTCCCATTTGGGCTTGAGCTTGTCCTTTTTCTTTTCTGGTAGGCGTAAAACTAGTTAACCAACACTGTAGGTCTTTGCCTGTACTTCTTTGCTTTGGTATCATCGAGCCTGCTGTTGATAGAACGCGGAACGGGTCTTCATGACATCACGCTCCTCCTCTAGGTCGTCTAGGTCATCCTGCCGATCGATACCGGCTTCTATCTCTTCATACATGCGCACTCGAGGTGAGTCATGAATAATGTCGCAAGGCAAGACTGCCTCTGCACCGTACACCATGAAAAAGGGTGTATATCTGGTCGTGCGATTGTGCGTGGTCCGCAGCCCCCAGAGTACGGAATTGAGTTCCTCGACCCAGTGTTTGTCTGAGGATGGTATACGGAGGCGTAATCAAGCTTGATTCCCAAGTTGGCGCACCAAGTTTTCACCTCGTTAGCTATAAAGTTAGAGCCGTTGTCTGTAATAATACTGTGTGGGACACCATAATGGTGTACGACGCTGGATATGAAGTCTATCACTGGTCCGGCTTCAGCCATTTTAACTAGTTTGGCCTCTATCCACATAGTGAACTTGTCGACCATTACCAACAAGTATTTCTTCTTATGGCTTCCCCTTTAAGAGGTCCGACCATGTCGAGCTCCCAGACCGTAAAGGGCCAAGTAATGGGGATTCTTCGGAGGGCAGTGGGCGGCATATCACTTTGGTTAGCGAAAAGCTGGCATCCAACAAAGCGCTGCACAAGGTCTTGTGCATCTGCCCGGGCTGTGGGCCAAAAGAAATGTGTGCGGAAGGCTTTTCTTACAAGGGCTCGGGCTACGGCATGATGGCCGCCAAGACCAGTGTGTATTTCAGCCAAGAGCTGTCGTACCTTATCTTCGGAGATACATCGTTGGAGGACCCCGGTAGTGCTTTTCTTGTACAGTTCTCCTTCATGAACTTTGTAGGCTTTCAAACGTCGAACGATACGGCGGGCCTTAGTCTGATCCTCAGGGAGCTCATTCCCAGTGAGGTGGGCAAGGAAAGGCTTGGTCCATGGGGCAATTACAGCAATTATTTCATGGCCCGATGGTGTTATTTCGGTGCCTGAGCCCCCGATGATATCCGGACTGTGTTCGGAATCGGGGGCTATGATCGGCTCTGGGTCGGTGCTCCCGTTCTCGTCCTGCCACACCACATATGGTTTGAAGAGCCTTTCCACAAAGGTTTTAGGCGGGACGGGGTCGCATTTAGTGCCCATGCGAGCAAGGATGTCCACGACTTGATTACTCTCTCGAGCCACGTGATGAAACTCGACACCCTTGAACCGAGATCATATTTGGAGTACGGCGTTGCAGTAAGCAGCCATCTTCGGATCTTTTGCGTCGAAGTCTCCGTTTATTTGGAATATTGCGAGGTTGGAATCCCAGCGCACCTCAAGGCGTTGTAAGCCCATAGAGACAGCCATCCAGAGACCATGCAATATGGCCTCGTATTTGGCTGCATTATTAGAGTCTGTATACAGTATTTGGAGCACGTGACAAACTGTGTCTCCTATGGGGGATGTCAAGACGACACCAGCTCCTAGTCCAGCTAACATTTTATAGCCGTCAGAGTGCATCACCCAGTTGGAATACGTGTTGTACATTCTAGGGATTTCGGCCTCTGTCCATTCGGCGAAGAAGTCAGCCAACACTTGAGATTTAATGGCTCGGCGTGGTTTGTACATTATTTCAAATGGTAGGAGCTCAATGGCCCATTTGGTGATCCTGCAGATGGCGTCCCGATTGTTTATAATATCATTGAGTGGTACTTAGGTAGCCACCGTGATTGAGCATTCTTGGAAGTAGTGTCGTAGCTTGTAGGATGCCATAAAGACCGCATATGCTATTTTCTGATAATGCGGGTATCGGGATTTGCATAGTGTAAGGACCTTCGATACGTAATATACTAGTTTTTGGAGTGGGAATTTATGTCCCTCCTCTTCTCATTCGACAACGACCACCGCTCTCACCACCTAGTGAGTTGCCAACATGTAGTGCAACATTGGTTCGCCGACATTTGGTGCGGCCAGGATGGGGTTGCTTGCTAGCAAAGTTTTTATTTCCTCCAATCCGGCTGTTGCTGCGTCTGTCCACATAAAGTGGTCGGTGCGTCGGAGCAGTCAGTAGAGTGGTACTTCCTTTTCTCCTAGCCTAGAGATAAAGCGGCTCAAGGCTGCCACGCACCCAGCTAATTTCTGGAACTGTTTGGGGTCAGTTAGTGTTGCCTATTGTGACAGGGCTCGGATTTTGGTTGGGTATGCTTTGATTCCTTTATTGGAGACAATAAACCCGAGCATTTTGCCGGAGGGAACACCGAAAACACACTTTTCCAGATTGAGCCTTATGTCATATGTTTGTAGGTTTTCGAATGTGTGGCATAAGTCGTCCACCAATGATTCTACGTGCTTGGTTTTGATGACTACGTCATCTACATATGCCTCCACAGTCTTGCCGATTTTCTTTTCCAGGCATGTTTGAATCATGCGTTGGTAAGTGGCACCGGCATTCTTGAGCCCGAAAGGCATAGTGTTGAAGCAGAAGGGGCCGTATGGGGTGATGAATGCTGTTGCAGCTTGGTCAGATTCCTTCATTTTGATTTGATGATATTCATAGTATGCGTCGTGGAAACACAGCGAATCGTGTCCCGCAGTTGCATCGATAATCTGGTCGATGCGAGGTAGTGGGAAAGGGTCTTTAGGGCAGGCCTTGTTAAGGTCTTTGAAGTCGACACACATGCACCAGAATTTATCCTTCTTTGGTACCATGACCAGGTTTGCTAGCCAGTTCGGATGTTTGATCTATCTGATAAACCCGTCTTCGAGAAGCTTCGCTAGCTCCTCCCCCATAGGCTGTTGTTTGGGTTCAGAAAATTTCCGAAGCATTTGCTTGACCGGCTTGTATCCATTTAGTATGTTGAGACTATGTTCAGCCATCGCGCATGATATTACTAGCATATCCGAGGGGTACCAGGCGAATATGTCCCAATTTTCACGCAAGAACGCGCGCAATGCGGCATCGACCATCGGGTCCAGTTGTGCCCCAATGGAAGTTGTTTTCTTGGGATCCGTCGGGTGGACTTGGAATTTGAGTATTTCATCCACTGGCTTGAAAGAGGTGGATTTGGACCTTTTATCAAGGATTACGTCGTCCCTATCCATTTTGGAAACAGTGCGGCGAGTTCCTTGGCCGCTAGGGCTTCGGATAGTGCCTCAAGGGCCAGGGATGCGGTTTTATTTTCAGCGCGGAGTGCTATGTCTGGATGACTGGAAATAGTGATAGCACCATTCGGCTCGGGCATTTTTAGCTTCATATACCCATAATGAGGGATAGCTTGAAAGCGTGTGAATGCGTATCGCCCTAAGAAGGCAGGATATTCGCTATTGAAAGGAGCCACCTGGAAGATTATCTCTTCAGACCTATAGTTTTCTGGTGTGCCGAATACCACATCTAGCTTAATTTTTCATGAGCATCTTGCTTCCCTGCTGGGAATGATTCCCCTAAAGGATGTATTGCGCTGCTCAATTCGACTCATGTCCATTTGCATTTTATTGAGCGTGTCCTCATAGATGAGGTTCAGTCCACTGCCGTCATCCATTAGCACTTCAATGAGCCGAAAACCATCCACAATTGAGTTGAGGACCAGAGCGGCTGGTGCCCGGACTGAGCGGGATCTTGGTTCGTCATCGGTATTGAAAGTAATTGTTGTATCGTTCCAAGCGTTTATTGCTGCCACACGGTAGACTTCGGCAAGGTCGTGAAGCGCCCATTTTGCGCCGATTATTGGATGAGAAGGTCTCAAAGACAGTGAGTACTTCGGGATCGTGTTCCGAATAGTATTTTTCTGGTGTAGTGTTGGTGAGGATACCCTCGCCGCTCTTGGCCACCTGTTGGAGTATCCAACATGCCTGTAGGCTGTGCGTTGGTTCGGTGTTCAGCGTAATGTGCATTTGACAGGGCCTGTCAAGCCATTCATCGAAGATAGTTCTATATCTCGTAAAGGGCTTGAATATCTTATCCACGGGATGATGATTAGGTGTCCCGTGAGGGTACACCCTTTTTGCCCGGCCTAGAGATGGCTTAAAGGCCTGCGGTTCCCAGAGGGCCGTTTGAGTTTTCCAGGCGCTTTCCATTGCGCAATACTTCTGTACTATGTATGCCAAATCTGCAAAGTGCAAGACACGACGGCGATTGAGGGCATTAAGGATTCCCTCGTCCGTACAGTTGTTGCAAAATACTGAAATTGCGTCGTCGTCACAACAGTCTTTTATCTTGTTTTTAACAAGGAGGAATCTATCCCAAAAGTGATGGACTGTCTCCCGAGGTCGTTGCCACTAATACATTTTGTCGCATATGTCCATAGGGCCAGAGTTGCTTCGAGAATATTGCTTGTGGTGGGTGGGAGGGCTCAAATTCACACCCTGACCCCCCGTGGAATCCGGAGTTTGAAGAGTTTCTGAGGTTACCGGCCCAAGCTCCGGAGTGTCCGGGGACTTCTCAGGCCTAACATCTGAATTTGTGTTCGGAGGATAGGAAGTGTCTTCTCGAGGGCAGGTATTCGGTTCTCTGGGTTTGGAAATCCGAACATAGTTGGTTCTCAACGTAGGAGAGGAGTTATTGTCAGCCTGTTCGTCCACAACCGCTGCCTGATGGGTGATCGGCGGAGATTTAATTTCTCTCTAATCGGATTTAAGCCTGATCCAATCATAGTCAGTCAAAACTCCTAGGACAGCGATGCGATCTAGCAGCTCGTTCAAAGACGATAGATCTGCCGGATCCATCTTGTCGGAATATTCGGGGCTGATACGGAGGGGATTTTCGGTGACTTAAGGGGTTGCCTTTGTCTTAATGGCCGGACGGGCACCCACGGTAAAGTCACCGAGCCGAAGGGTTTGCCCAGGAATTAGGGCTCCTTCGGAAGTGATATTGTCATTGATAACAAGGCGAGCCATTGGTCCTTCATTCAACGCCACAGAGGAACTCTCAATGAAAGCACCAATGTCGGTGTCAAAACAAGCAGATCTCGGGTAGGGGGTCCCGAACTATGTGTCTAAGGATCGAAGGTAACAGGAGGTAAGGGACACGGTGTTTTACCCAGGTTTGGGCCCTCTTGACGGAGGTAATACCCTACTTCCTGCTTGATTGACTTTGATGAGTATAGGGGTTACAAGAGTTGATCTACCACGAGATCGTAATGGCTAAACCCTAATTGTCTAGCCTATATGATTATGATTGTGATTGCCTCCATGGACTAAACCCTCCGGTTTATATAGACACTGGAGGGGGCTAGGGTTGTACAAAGTTGGTTTACAGAGAAAGGAATCTTCAGATCCGCGCGCCAAGCTTGCCTTCCACGCCGAGAGTCCCACCGGGAGATGGGGGAAAGTCTTCCGTCTCGAATCTTCACGGCCCACCAGTCTGGCCCATGGCACACAGCCTGAATGCCTGAGGACCCCGTAATCCTGGACTCCCTCACCTGGCATGCCAAATGTCAAAATCGAGGCTCCGCGGACCCAAACAAAGTTCAAACTCTGGGGTGTGTGCAAAGGATCTAGCCTAGTTGTAGCTCTTTGCTCACTACCTCATGGCTTGTCCTCGTCGGGTTCGAGGGAATGGGAAGAACTGGTGGATGTGGCGGTTTACCCAGGTTCGACCTACCTTGCGGTGTAAACCCTACTCCTACTTTGTGCTGGATTGCCTCATGTGGAGGATGAGTATGAACTAGTACAACTGTGAGCCACCTGGGGAGAGCTCAATGGTCGAGGTTCTCTCCCTCTCTATAGTGGAGTCTAACCTATATTTATAGTGTCACTGGTCCTCTTCCCTGATAGCTTAAGCGGGAAGGGATTCCATAGTGGCCAATTTGAAAGGGGACATGACTATAGCCTATCCTGACTAAAGACGGTCTTCATCTACAAAGCTTCTGGTCATGACACAGTGGTGGGCTCGGCAATGACCTCCTTCCTGCCGAGCCAATGGTCTTGGTCTTGTTGCACCAGAATGGAAACATCTGGTGTATTCCTTTGGAGCCCGCGTACATCCTTACCTCCTTAGCACCAAAGAGGAAACTATCCTCTGCAGCGCCCGCCTGGCCTTGGTCGTCATGGCTCACATCATCGTGCTCCTCGTGAGGTAAGGTGCTTGCATAGAGATCTACGCTCCTCGGGAGGCAGCCTCTGGAAGCCGCTCCTTGGGAGGCCTTGGTGTCATTCGCCTTGCGAGGCGGGGGGACCTCACGATGGTCTTGCTGGTGAGTCCTTGGAACAGGGCCGTGTCGGGCCATCGATGGGGCCACGTGCTGGGACGCAGGCAGGCGGGCCTGGGTAACCCCGGTCCCAGAATGCCGACAGGTGGTATCACCGCCCATCCCGCCATCTCTCAGCGGCACTTGGATCTTCCGCAAGCCGACAGGCGGCTTGGCATCCAGTTCGCACGGGACCGCGCATCAGGCTAGGGAAACGGACGTCGTGCCGACGGGCCCCAGATCCCTACCTAGCTCGTCCTGACCTTCCTAGGCCTCTCGCATGGCCGCGAGCGCGGAACAAGTTATTGGTTGAGCATTGGATCTCGTGCGCATCCGTGGCGCCGCCTGTCATGGCCTTCTTCATGACGCGAGGGGCGTGCTGAACTTGCTCGAGGCAGAGCTCTGCGATGTTGACTCGCACCTTGAGGCCTAGCAAATGTGCCTGGCGCGCGGGTGGCGCTAGATCGAAGTAGCAGTTAACTTCAAGGAGGCTCACTCGACATAGCAGTTCAACACGAAGCTGGTCGCTCGAAGGACGAGGAGTCCTCCGCTGCAGCAAAAGAAACCTGCGACCGCGCCTTCAAGGAGGCTGAGGCCGCGGATCGGCGGCGGGAGGCCGCCAAAATGCGTCAGCGGGAGCTCCTGGCCTCAACCGCAGTCCTGGAGCATCAAGCCCAGGAGCACGAAGCCATCATGCCTGCTCCTGTAGAAGGAATGTTGGCCCACAAAGCAAGGCTCCGGGCCCTTGAAGAGGCATTGGAGCTGGTGGCGTCTTAGCAGAACCTAGAGAGCGATTAGCTGGAGGTGATGGAGTGCCAAGTGATGATTGCCGAGGCCACCTTGGCTTCTCAGCAAGCAAGGGTTCAAGCGGAGGATGACGAGGGAATTGTGGGGCCCCGCCATGCCCTAATCATGGACCATCACCAGAAACTGAATCTTCAAGAGACTCGCTTCCGGACCCGGTGCGATGAATTGAATGGCGAGATTGATGGCCTCAAGAAGCAGCTGGCTGGGGCGAACAAGTGCCAGAAGGCTTCCCTCGACGCACAAGCTGCGGCCGAAATCGAGCCGGCGTCACTCTATTGGCAAGTGGGGGATGTTGCTTCTCGTGTGGAGCGGGCGACAGAAAAGGCGAATCAAGCTCGGAATCTGCAGCACACGCGTTCCATGATGTTTCAAGACCTTGAGTGGAAGGCTAGTTTCACGCTACGCTCCATCTGTAGGGAGAGTGTCTCCAGCCCGCTCATGCCTAACGACGTCGGGTACCTCGCCTTCTTCACCAGGGTCGTGGAGCGGCTTGGAGGAAGCACGGAGATGGTGTGCCGGCTCATCAACGTGGAAAGTCGTGACCTCCTTGCGCAGGCGTCGACGCGTGTTTTCATGCATCTTCTTCGCTCTGACCTAGAGTTCAACTTCGAGACCGTGATCGACCCCGCCCCTAGTGTAATCCGTGATGCCCTAAGGGAGTGGGTGGAGGATCACGTAGATGATATGATTGCCCTTGACAGCCACAAAGATGTGCATGAAGCCGAGGAGCATGGGGCTGGCACCAGCGGTGATGATGGTGCCTCCCCTTAGGACGCCTTTCTTCCATTTCTTGATAACATTTCGAATGTAACCCCACGGGGATGTAAAGGGTACTTGGTGGAAACTCCTTTGTGATGTATGAAGTAGTACTGCACTCCCTTAGGCTGCCTTTCTTTTTGCTTATTCTGCACCCAAAACCCCCGAGCAAGGGTCGATTGTCACTTGTATGCTGGGTCACGATGCCCAGTCAAGACTAGGAGATGAGTGCTCCTAAGGTCATGGACCTAGGACAATGTGTGCTTCTTGGCTCACTTAAGAGCGTCGCATGAGGACTGAGGCACCAAAATCTTGGTGAGGTGTGCGTAGGGGAAGGCCCGCATTCGATGCGGCTGGGGTCCTTCACGCCGCTAGGGCTGGCCTGAACGCGGAAACCGGCCAAGCCCCCACTCACAGGACGATTGGGAGGCGGGCATCAGGCAGCCTTTTTGTCCTCGCGAAAATACAAGAAAAGAAAACATCGCAAGGAAAAATCCCAACCCCTTTCTTAAAAGTACGCAAAAACTCTAAGCTTTATTCAAGGAAATCGCAAATGGTTTCGAAGAAGCAATGGAAACTGTTGCGTCCGGCGCCTGCACTAGTAGTCCCACCAGCGCGGATCATGGGGCCTCCAATTAGGTGTGGGCATAGTTGTTGTTCGACCATTCCGCCGGCATGGAGCATGGGGCTTCCACTTGGGTGTGGGTGGGAGCTCCCGCAAGGCCGTGGAATGGTGCATCGGGAGATTACGGGGCGTGTACAACCCCACTCATTATTGTGTGAGAGTGTCATGGTAGAACTTGCAGAGATGCTGGATGTTCCAATCATTCTGCACGGGGACCCCATCCTCCATCTCCAGGCGCGCGACACTAGGCTTAAAGACACGAGCAGCCCTGAAGGGACCCTCCTACATGGGCGAGAGCTTATGAAGGCACTCCCTGGAGACGACCCGCCTAAGGACGAGGTTTCTGATTTTGAGGGTCTAGGAGCGGACGTTGTAGCTGTGGTAACGCTGCAAGGACTATTAGTACCTCGTGGTGTGGAGGGAAGCTTGGCGACAGGCTTCCTCCCCGAGCACGTGATCGGTTCCCTAGGCGGCGTCCTGGCACGCCTCGTCAAATGCCAAGACCCACCGGCAACCATGCTTGATCTCAAGCAGAAGGACCGCCTCAGCCCCGTAGAAAAGGAAGAATGGGGTTTTACCATAGGGCTTAGTCTTGGTGATGCGGATGGACAACAACACGGACTATGACTCGTCCAGCCAACACCGAGCCGACTAGGATGGTGCGCACAGGTTCCACCTCCACCCACTTGGTGAATTTATTGATGGCTATGTAGAGGTAGTGGTAGCCTCTGGCGGCCCGAGGAAATGGTCCCAGTATATCCATCCCCCATACTGCAAATGGCCATGAGGGAAGAATCGTCTGGAGCCCCTATGCTAGCTGGTGAATCTGCTTTGCACGGAACTGGCATCCCTCGCAAAAGCAAACCAATTCGGTGGGGGCGTGCAGTCTCATGGGCCATTAGAACCTGCTATGAAACACCTTGCCAACAAGAGTGCGTGACAAAGAGTGCTGCCCATAGTCTCCCCCATGGATATCAGCCAGCAGCTCATGCCCTTGATCTTCTGGAATGCATCTTAGCGAGATGTCGCTAGGACGCCTGTGGTACAGGCCATCCCGCAAGTAGTAAGCGGTGGCATGGTGGGCAGGTATGCATCGAACTCCTTGGTCCAACTGTCCTCCTGACGCGTTAATGCCAAGAGGAGGAAGGCTCCTGAGGTCAGGCGACAGGCCAGAGCACCTGTGAGTGGCGTGGGAGTCAGCTCCTCCTGAGGCAGCATCGTGCCTTTCGTCGGGGGCGCGGCTGATGGTCCGAAGAGCCTTTCTTCAAAGACACCAGGGTTTTGGGGTTCGCGGCGTGATGCTTGCTTGGCGATGTCAGCCGCTTCCTTGTTCGCGCCCCTCAGGACAAGCTTCAACTCCAAGCCCAAGAATTGTTTTTCAATTTTCCATACCTCCTCCAGATATGCCACCATGTGCTCATCCTTCGGCTTGTACTCCTTATTGGAGAAGCTGGCGAGGAGCTGAGAGTTGCCCTTGATGGTGAGGTGCTTGGCACCTAGGGCAACCGTGGCTCTGAGCCTGGCGATCAAGCCCTTGTACTCCGTGGTGTTGTTGGAGACCTTCTCTTTACGCTAGAAGCAACGCTGGAGGGTGTTGTAGAGTTTGTCGTTGGTTGGGGAGACGAGCATGAACCCGGCTCCTATGCCTCACTGCGCAAATGCTCCGTCGAAGTGCATGACCCAGCCGTCAAGCGCCTCGTTGCCCGGTGCTAGGCACCGGTGCTCGTGCAGCTCCTAGTCATACGTGTCTGTCCATTCCGCCATGAAGTCGAAAAGCATTGCTCACCTGGTCACCCTGGTCATACTAAATTCTAGCTAGAAGCATTGAAGCTCGATGTTCCACTCGGCGACCCTGCCAGTAGCATTGGGGCTATGGAGCACCATTTTCAGGGGGTAAGTGGAGATGGAGTTGCCCTGGAAATAATGGCGCAACTTCCTTCGGGCGACTATGAGCTTGAGGAGGAGCTTCTGTTGCATATGGTAGCATGCATGCATCCCTGAGCACGATGATGACGAAGTACACCGGATGCTTGATGAGGTGTGGGGCGTCGGCAGCAACCTTCCCCGCGCGGGGTGCACAGGGCCTAGGGTCGTCGAAGGGCGATAGAGGGGCGGAGCCCACACGGGGGCAACTTGGGGTGACAAGGGATCGGGGGGCTTTACAAGCCTACATGGGCCATCAGGCCTCCCTCGGGCGCTAAAGCATTCCTCTAGGATCGCCACAACCGCTGCACTAGCCGAATGCGGGGTGGCTGCCAAGTAAAGCACCAGGCACACCTGGGAGCGGGGCGCCACCATGATAGGCAGGCTAGTGAGGTACTTCTTGAGATCTTCAAAGGCTGCCTCAGCCTCAGGGGTCCACTCATAGGGACCTTTTTCTTCATTAGCTAGAAGAACAGCAGTGCACGCTCACCCAGCATGGAGATGAAGCGCCCCAGGGAAGTCACGCACCCTGCCAACTTCTGCATTTCCTTGAGGGTCTAAGGATGACGCATATGCTCCATAGCCTTGACATTCTCTGGGTTGGCTTTTGTTCCTCAGTGCGAGACAAGAAAGCTGAGCAGCTTGCTAGATGGGACCGCCAAAAACAAAGTTCTCAGGGTTAAGCCTTAGGTTCACCCTGCGTGGCGAATGTTTCCTCCAGGTACTCGCCTCGTGCGACTTGACCATGATGTCGTCGACGTATGCCTTCACGTTCCTCCCCAACTGTGGCCCCAGCGTGATGTGCATGAGTCGCTGGAAGGTGGCATCGATGCTTCCCAGCCCTAAGGGCATGCATGTGTAGCAGTACACGCCACACGGGAAGATGAAGGCCGTCTTCTCGACATCTTCTGCCACCATCTTGATCTGGTGATAGCCCGAGAATACATCCAGGAAGCATAGTAGATCACACTCCACGGTAGAGTCCACGATTTGTTCGATGCACGGGAGTGTGAAAGGATCCTAAGGACAAGCCTTGTTGAGGCTCGTGAAGTCGACGCACATGCGCTCCTCTCCGCCATTCTTGGGGACAACAACTGGGTTGGAGAGCCACTCGGATGCCACACCTCTCATATGACTCCAGCTTCGTGTAGCCTGTGCACCTCTTGGACAATGAATGCCTGCTTTTCTTGCACCTGACACCGCGCCTTCTGCTTTACTAGACGGACATTGGGCCACAACGCTAAGTGGTGCTCGATTACCTCCCTCGGGGCGCCGACCAGATCAGACGCCTTCCATGCAAATACATCCTTGTTCACCCGGAGGAAGCGGATGAGCACCTGCCCCTAACCCAGGGGCAGGCCAGCACCGATAGTGAAGGTGGGTCCCCAGTTGTCACGGTCGACAGGCACCTTCTTCGTCTCGGCGTGGTCCTGCAAGAACCGTTGCCTATTCCTTGCGGATGCAGCCTCGGGACCCCTTGATGTCCGGGCGTGATGCCGCCGTGGCCCTGTAGGCGAGCTTGAGTGCCCGAACCGCACCCTTCTTATCTCCGGCTAAGATGATGACGCCGCCAATGCCTGGCATTTTGATGACGTTGTAGCTTGGGTGGGTTACCTACATGAATCTGGCGAGAGCGGGGTATCCCAAGATGGCATTCTAAGGGAGACCGATGTGAGCCATGTCGAAGTCGATGAGCTTAGTACATTTGTTGTCGCGCTTGCCAAAGGTGACAAGGTGGCGCACTTGCTACAGGGGGACGGCAAATCCGTCCGTCACCCCTGAGAATGGCCTGGTGGGCATGAGCTGATCATAGGGAACTTTAAGCATCTCGAAGCTGTCGCCGGAGAGCACATTGAGGCCAGCACTGCGATCGATGAGTCTTGGTGATGGAGACATTGCTCATGGTGGGTGTGCACAGCATGGGGAGTGCACTGGCGGTGACCATACACTCAGGGTGATCCCTGGGTGTCGAAGGTGATGGCGACCTCATGCTGCGCGCGGCCCTACGGTGCCTCAGGCTGCGGCCGGGCGGCGCTCACCTGGGGGAAGAGCTGCTTGGCGTGGCGGCCGAATGCAGACGCTTGTGACCCTCCGAGGATGCAGGCGACCGCGTGATACCCCGGAGCCACAAAGTGCGTGGGAAACTGACTGCGGAGCTCTCCCCAAGAGGACACCGACGCCTCTGGGAGGCCACGGAGCCAAGAATGTGGAGCCCCCGCGAGGGCCAGGGGCCCAGTTTGTCATGGCCTTGTCATCACCGCCAGCCGCCAGGATGCACCGCGCATACCGCCGGAGGAATGCCTCAGGGTCAGCCGCGTCATCATAGCGCAGGGCAACACCAGCCTAAACCTTACCGGCTATCGCACCTGGCACAGGTCAGGACTGAAGGTCGGGAAACCCGCAACGCTCAGAGGGACGGCGGATCGAGCGGCGGGGTGGATGGTGTCGGCCATGGGGGTGACAAGGCGAGGAGGAGCGGAGCAGAAGGAATAACTTTGACACTCCCCTACCTGGTGTGCCAAATCTCATAATCGGGGCTCCGCAGACCCAAACAAGTTTTGAACTATGGGGCGTGTGCGATGGATCTAGCCTAGCTGTAGCTCTTTGCTCACTGCCACGCTCATCCGAGTGGGAAGAAGTGGTGGCCATGGCAGTTTACCCAGGTTCGGGCCACCTTGCTGTGTAAAACCCTACTCCTGCTCTGTGGTGGATAGCCTCGTGAGGAGGATGAGTATGAACTAGTACAATTTGAGCCGCCTGGGGAGAGCTCAGTGGCCAAGGTTATCTCCTCCCCCTCTACGGTGAAGTCTAACCTATAAATATAGTGGCCTTGGTCCTCTTCCCTCATAGATTAGGCGGGAATGGATTCCACAACGGCCAATTTTAAAGGGGACAGGAGTACACCCTATCCTGACTAGGATGGTCTTCGTCTACAAAGCTTCTGGTCGTGACGCAGTGGTGGCCTCGGCGATGACCTCCGTCCTGTCGAGCTAGCGGTCTTGGTCTTGTTGAACCAGAATGGAAACCTTTGGGGGATTCCTTCAAAACCCGCATACGTCCTTGCCTCCATAGCACCAAAGGGGAAACTATCCTCTCCTGTGCTGCTGGTGCCCGTCTAGCCTTGGTCATCATGGCTCATGTCCTTGCGCGCCTCGCGAGGTGAGGTTCTTGCATAGATATCTCCGCTCCTCGAGAGGCAGCCTCGGAAAGCTGCTCCTCGGGAGGCCTTAGTGTTGTTTACCTCGCGAGGGTCCTACTGGTGAGCCCTTGGAACTGGGCCGCACCGGGCCGTTGATGGAGCCACATGTTAGGCCGTAGGCAGGCAGGCCTGGGAACCCCCGATCTCAGAATAGTGACACAAAGAAAATCCTATGTCTGAACAATGGTTGCCATGATAAACTTAAAATGTGAGTCAAAAGCATTCAAATCAAGGTGCAAGCGCCAGAGTTCTCACACGCCTCTGCGGGGCCCATGTCGCCTTGATGCAGGAAATACAAGAAAACAAAAGAAACATCTCCACAGAGGCCGCCGCCCTGAAGAACGGGCACCAGCGTCGTTGTGCCTTGTTGGAGTCCTCCTCCTTCTTGACACGGTGGCACGGGGGCTTGTCAGAGTCGTCACCGCTCTCACTTCCCTCGGGGAAGGAGCTGCCACTACTGCTGTCGCTAGAGGAGTGGCCCCTAATGTCGTTGTCCCTCTCCATGCAGCACTCCTGGCGGTCACCGACCTCCCCGAAGATCTTCACGTAGATCATGGTGGGCCAGTCGAACTAGAAGCGGAGGGTGTGCCCTCCCTTCAGGCCGCGGGCGTTGGCGAATGACTCCCACCCCCTCTTCAGGAAGATGAAGCCGGGGGAGGAGAACTCTTTCACCACATAGGAGGCCCTATTGCAGCAGCTGTCTCGCTGCGGCTGTAGGGCTAGGGGCGTGCAGTCCACCATCTCTTTGGCGAAGGAGTCTGGGAGCCGGAGCCAGGTCTAGGGTTGGCCGTCCATCCCAATCATGACCCACAAGTATAGGGGATGAATCGTAGTCCTTTCGATAAGTAAGAGTTTCAAACCCAACAAGGAGCAAAAGGAAATAACAAGCGGTTTTCAGCACGGTGTTTTCTGCAGGCACTGAAATTACCGGTAACAGATAGTTTTGTGATAATATAATTCATAAAGTGTAACAAGTAAGAAGTATAGCAAAGGTGCAACAAGGTGGCCCAATCCTTTTTATAGCAAAGGATAAGCATGGAAGAATTCTTATATAAAGCAAAGTGCTCCCGAGGACACATTTGATATGTGGGTGGACTGGTGCTTGGGTGCTGTCCTTACTTGGACAATCCTCCCATTTATGATTAACCCCTCATGTAAGCATCTGCATCTACGAAAGAATAATTAAGATAAATCTAACCATAGCATGAAACATGTGGATCCAAATCATCCCCTTACAAAGCAATGCATAAACTAGGGTTTAAGCTTCTGTCACTCTAGCAACCCATCACCTACTTATTACTTCCCAATGCCTGCCCCTAGGCCTAAATCAGGGTGAAGTGTCATGTAGTCAACATTCACATAATACCACCAGAGGAAAGACAACATACATCTCATCAGAATATGAAACGAACACCAAATTCACATGATTACTTATAACAAGACTTCTCCCATGTCCTCGGGAATAAACGCAAGTACTCACAGAGCCTGTTCATGTTCAAGATCAGAGGGGTATTCAATATCATTAAGGATATGAACATATGATCTTCCACCAAATAAACCAACTATCAGCAACTACGAGGAGTAATCAACACTACTAGCAACCCACATGTACATATCTGAGGTCTTGGGACAAAGATTGAATACAAGAGATGAACTAGAGTTTAAGAGGAGATGGTGCTGGTGAAGATATTGATGAATATTGAGCCTCCCTCGATGAGAGGATCATTGGTGCTGATGATGGCTTCGATTTCCCCCTCCCGGAGGGATGTTTCCATGGTAGAATAGGTCCGTCGAAACCCTAGATTGCTTCTGCCCAGGTTCGGCCTCGTGACGGCGGCGCTTCATCCCAAAAGCTTCCTACTGAGTTTTTCTAGGTCTAAACCTTTCATATAGCAAAAGATGGGAGTCAGAGACCTGTCGGGGGGCCACAAGCCCCGAGGCACGCCCTGGGGGTAGGGCGCCCCTCCAGGCTGGTGGCCACCTTGTGGGTCCCCCTCTGATATT
Source organism: Triticum dicoccoides (assembly GCF_002162155.2). NCBI lineage: Eukaryota > Viridiplantae > Streptophyta > Magnoliopsida > Poales > Poaceae > Triticum > Triticum dicoccoides. The sequence goes on from NC_041386.1 coordinate 381,381,854, forward strand.
TTTCCGCCCAGTATTTTTATTTATACAAAAATAATTACCGTAAATTTTAGGACATTTGGAGTTTTGCTGAATAGGTATCTCAGATTTGCTCCACTCCAGTCCAGAATTCCAGCTGCCGGCATTCTCCCTCTTCATGTAAATCTTGTAAAATAAGAGAGAAACGACATAATTATTGTACCATAATGTGAAATAATAGTCCATATTGCAAAAAATATCAACATAAAAGCATGATGCAAACTGGACGTATCAACTCCCCCAAGCTTAGACCTCGTTTGTCCTCAAGTGAAAGCCAAAATCGATAATCATGCCCACATGTTTAGAGATAGAGGTGTCGAGAAAAATAAAATACATACATGAGGGCATCATGATACTTTAGAACATCAATGTATTACCATATAACTTCTTATGCTAAAGTGATAATTCGTTCACAATCCAAAACTTCATTGAAAATTAACAAACTATGATCTCAGTCATCGAAGCAATTACAATTTATCATAATATAGGAAAGGGTCAATGTAAGTGTTAGGAATTTTTATTTATTATTGTTGACTATGCAATTACAATTCCTATATTATGATAAGTATTGTTGACATTACCCTTCAATGACTGTAAGTTTGTAGCAAGTCCACATAGACAACCATCTTTTAGTCTTTCATAATTCCTAACACTCACGTGATATTTAGGAGACCAAAGCCTTAATCGAACACAGAGAAAGGTAGGGGCTTATAGTTTCGTCTCCCAACCATTTAACTCAAGGGTAATGTCAACAATAATAATGTATGATCACCTACATCCGAGTGGATATGTATGCCTAGATCTTTCCCCAACACATAGTGCTTGCACTACAAAAAAAAGACACATCCATGACATTTTGTCCCGAACGAAAAAACATTATGTCATGCTTATGACACTTCCATGGCAATAATTGTGACGAAGCCCGATATCATCATAGATATGGTGGGCTCCTACTTCTATCACAAAAAATCATGACAGAAAATGGGCTTTTTGTCCTAGGCGGGCCAGAGACGCAGCTGCATGACATTCTTTGGGCCGTCCATTACGGAAAAAACCATGGTAGAAGCAAGGGCGAGGAAAATATCAGGGAGTTCCTAGTTACGCTGGGTGGTCGGGGCCGAGCGATGCACAAAGGTTTGCGTGTTTCTCTCGTACGCATACGCGCATTTGTGCGAGGCATTGGGCTCTAATTGAACCCGAGTGAGGCATTCGCTTATTGAACCCGAGCGATTGCATTGGCTACGCCGTTACTGAACCCGAGCGATTGATCGAACCCTGGCTGTTAACTGAACCCGATCGAGGGATTCCTTCACTACTGCTGCTAACTGAAGCCGATCGAACCTTCTGCCTCTTGATGAATAGTGAGCGATGTTGGGGGTTGGATGAACAGTTCCCAGTGGGGGTTAGATAAATAGGACCCTGTCGTAGTAAAGGGCGTTGCCGCTAGATGAACAGGACCCCGATCGAGCCAGTTGGGGGTGGATGAACAGGACCCCAGGGAGGGCTGGTTGAACAGTAGTCGGTGGAGGCTGGATGAACAGGACCCTGTGGAGGGCTAGTTGAATACTAGCCGGTGGAGTCTGGATGAATAGGAGCCCGTGGATGAGCAGTAGCTGGTGGAGGTAGGAGGGAGACACCGTGGATGAACAGTCATAGGTGGAGGCTGGAGGAGGTCGATGGTGGATGAACAATAGTCCATGGAGGTTGGAGAGAGGCAGTAGACGGTGGATGAATAGGACCCTGTTTCACCCGTAGGAGGTCGAAGAGAAGTCTGTTTCCTCTGTTCTATGGTACACCACACCCCTCCCGATCAATAGGACCCCGTTTCATCGTAGGCGCTCCAACAGAAGTCTCTTTCCTCCGTTTTGCGGTATACCAGACCCCTCCTGATGAATAGGATCCCTTTTCGCCTGTAGGCGATGTAACAGAAGGTCATTTCCTCCATTCTATGGTACGCCAGGCCTTGTTTCGGCAGTTCCGTCCTAGCTGGTTGGCTCCCAATAAACAGGACGCATTCTGTTGCCTCATGATGAACACGACACATTTTCTCCGCTTTGACCCAGCCGGTTGGCTGCCGATGAAAAGGACACCGTTGCTACCCTCCGCTGCCTCTCCATGTACACAATCCCTGGTCGTGCGTATGCGCGAGTAGGCGTTTGAGACCCCGCCCGTATGTACATACGTGGTTGTATTTACTTTCTTGCACCATGGTTGTACGTACGTGTACACGATATAAGCGGGACTGTGTGACATGCTACGTCCACGCCTCCACTGTGACACATGCCCTTCGTTACTCGGCCATGATTCATCACTGCAGACACATCGATCGACCAGTAAGTACATACACGTTTGCGACCAGACAGACAACCCTACATACGATTCGACCGGGTGGGTCCGAACTGTCAGGGAGGTAAGCAGACACTTCCTTGCGTATGAATATATAGCTGGTGGGTCCTAGTTGTCAGGGAGAGAATCATATTTTTTGCCCATAATATGGACACACTTCCTTTCGTGTGAAGATGTAGTTTGTGGGTCCTAGCAGTCAGGGGGAAAAGTTTTTTCACGAAATACGTTGACCCGTCCGATGGGTCCCTGCTGTCAGGTGGAGGATTCATTATTTTGCGCATAATAAGGAGGCACTTCCTTGCTGTGGCCGTGGATCCAGCTGTCAGCCCTCCACGTACAATGCACTTCTGATGGAAGTCGTTCCTTGACCACATTGACCACGCTGCACTAAGAGCACCAAGGCGGTGGACGACGGCGAGGCCTAGGAAGGGGACGACGTGGAGCTGGGGAAGATGTGGCAGTGGATGCCCACGCGGAGAGGAGTACGAGGGTTGACTGGTTCGGTTGCGGTGTGAGGCTGTCGTCGCCCTAGAATAATGGGGGTTGTGGGTTAGTAGAGGGATGGCCTGGCCAGAGGTTGGAGTAGGGTGAGGCCGTTAGGCCTGCGCAGCAGAAGAGACGGCAATGGGAGGCAGGAGCAGGTGGCACAAACGACACTGGTTTGGGTGGCTGGAGCAAGAAGACCAGAGGTTGAAGAAGCACTACAACCATTGGATGGACATCGTACGATCAAAGGAGCTAGAATCGTTCATATTAACTAAGTTGACAAAGCCCTCTATCCACTTCAGCTTCGTAGGCCCACAAGTCAGCCTCACACTATGGTGGGTCCCAGCTAGTAGGTGGAGTATTCATTTTTTTGTGCGTAATAACGAGGCACTTCCTTGCGTGCGAAGATATAGTTGGTGGGTCCGAGCTATCAGTGGTCAAAACATTTTTCTGTGAAATACAGAGGCCCTTCCGGTGGGTCCCAACTATCAGGTGGAGGAATCATTATCTTGCACGTAATAAGGAAGCACTTCCTTTCGGGTGACTGTGGACCCACCTGTTAGCCTCTCCACGTACAATCCTCTTCTGATGGATGTCGTTTGTTGACCATGTTGACCACACCGCCAAAAGCACCAGGGGAGTGGACGACGGTGAGACCTAGGAAGGGAACGACACGGAGCCAGGTGTAACACCCAGGATGTAACTTACCATATTTGTATTCCAACTCTTGTCATTTTCGGCTCTAAGTTATGATATTTTCTCGTGGTTGGGTTTTGTATTCGTTTTGCATGTTGTTCATGTCATGCATCTCATATCATGTCATCATGTGCATCTCTTTAAAATACGTGTTCGTCTCATGCATCCGAGCATTTTCCCCGTTGTCCGTTTTGCGATCCGACACTCCTACGTTCTCCGGCGCCCCCTTTTGCCTCTTTTCTTGTGTGGGTGTTAAATGTTCTCGGATTGGACCAAGATTTGCCAAGCGGCCTTGGTACACCACCGGTAGACCGCCTGTCAAGTTTTGTGCCATTTGGAGTTCGTTTGATACTCCAACGGTAAACCGAGGAACCGTAAAGGCCTCGTGTGTGTTGCAGCCCAACACCCTTTCAAAGTGGCCCAAAACCATCCAAACTCCCTCCAACCTCTCGACCGTTCGATCACGATCGCGTGGCCGAAAACCGCACTCCATTTGGACTCTCCTAGCTCCCACTACCTATAAATATGTCCTCCCCGTCCAATTTTCGGGTCCAAAACCCTAGATCTTCCCCTCTCGCCCGCTGGACTTGTCCGTCCGGGAACGGACGTAATCGCGCCGCCGCCCTCGCCCAGTTCGGAGATGCCACGTGGCGTCGCCGCCGCCCCCATGCCGCGGGCCCCCGAAGCCCGACTCCGCTGCCCGCCTACCGTGCCGCTTCGCCCGCCTCCCCGCCGCCCGAGCGCCGCTTGCGCTACGCCGCCTCCGCCTCGCCGCCACCATGCACTGCTGTGCGCTGCCCATCGGACCTCGCCGAGCTCGCCGTCGCCGCCCGTGCGAGCTCCGGCAAGCGCCTCCTCCCAGTCCTGCCCAATCTCGCACCGGACCTCCCCGTCATCCTCCTCACCAGATCCTCCTCTACTCCCTCAACTCCGGCCACCGCAGGCGATTCCGGCGAGTCCGACCCCGGCCAACCTTGAGCCACGTGTCTGGAACCGTAGATCTATTCCAGAGGTTGACCCAAATATTCCACTAAGTCTTTTTATTTTACTTTTTGAGCCCCTGTTCATCATGCCATAACTTTGCGCTCGCTACTCCGTTTGCATGCATAATATATCAAAATGTTCATATGGATTTGCTTTTCATTTTGTTCCATTGCACCATGCTTGTTTGAGTCCATCTTGATGCCCAAATCATTGATGCAAGAGTGCTATAAAATGTTAGTTCCTGTTACTTAGCAGATCTTGAGCATTTGTCTTTTTTGCCATGATTATTGTGTGTTGCATATGAACTTGAGCCCTACATGTGTTTTGGTCTATGCCATGCCATCTTTACAGGGGTGTATGCCAGGTATTTTTTTGTTCAATGTGGTGAGTAGCAAAAGCATGCAAAGTAGCTCTCGTGATGTTGCTGATTTTAGGGACATAGAATTTCACTAAGTCATTTCCCTGATGTTATTTTTATGCCATGTATTCATGTTGCTACAGAGAGATCCATGCTTCTTTTGAGTATGTTCAGTAAAGATGATTTGGGCATATGGTTGTGCTATATCCATCCATGCCCCTATTTTCATTTATGGAGTGCTCTAGCATGACTGAATCTTGCTCTACTTTTGCTATAAAATGTTCTTGGCAGATTGTTTACGTGTTGACCCATGCATGCTATGAGACTGTTCTTGCCATGTTTAGCATCTTGATCATGTCTTCTTGCTGGATGTATGCTTAGTTTGTCATGCAATGCCTTGTGTTGAGTGCGTCGATCTCGCAAACATGCCTTCGTAACTCTGTTTATGCCATGTCCAATTTTCTGCCAAGTCTGAATCTGTTTACGAATCTTGCTATGTTTACATGGGTGCCATCTTATCTTATAATCCTTTTTGGATTATGGTCACTAAAGGGCTTTTGTTATATGCTTTGCATAGTTTCATGCCATGCCTTTGTTTGCTATGTTCTGTTCCTGTAGCATGTTGTAATCATGCTCTAAACATTGCTTCCTGATGTTAAATCCTGACATGTTATTTTCACTAAGTCTATGATGCTGATATCTTTTGCACTTTTCCATGCTTGTTTGAACCTGCTATTTTGTGATTTATCTGTAGCTCAGTGTCAGGACCCCGACTCGATGTCACATCGATCTAGCCGGTAACACTTCATATCACTTTGCGGCCTCACGCACGGTGTTCCCACGGGTGTCGCCTTACCTTTGCCCGGGACCGTTTGCGCCTTTTGGCTCACGTATATGATAGTGTCGCTAGCATCCATATGATAAAGAGCCCGGGCTGACATGACTAGTCGTAAACCCAAAGTGGCACAGACTTACAGGGACAGGCATCCATGACCCAGCTTCGAACGTGTCGGTCATCAGCAAGTGGGTCCGGGCTGTAGCACTGGGCTAGCAGGACTCCGGTAAACCGGGCTGTAGTGGGCTAACAGGACTCCGATACTCAAAGCGTGACATTTCCCCAAAGGGACAGACACAGGAACGAAGAAGGACACATGCCGGCCAGCCTAAGTGTTCCAGAGCAGTAGCAAGCTACCATGGCTCAGCGGTAACACTAGGAGACATTTCCCGGTAAGAGAGGCTACTAAAGATAAACAACTAGATAGTCAGATCCCACACATACCAAGCATTTCAATCATACACACAATATGCTCGATATGTGCAAATACAACGAAGCATCACAACATGACTCTACGACACAAGTACTTTATTTAAGGCTCAGGGAGCCATACATAACATACACCAAGGTACGGGTCTCACGACCCAACATACAAGTCATACAGTCATACAAACCAGCAGCGGAAGTACATTGTCTGAGTACAGACAACTAGTAAAATAAAAGAGGCTTGGAAAGCCTAGCTATACTACGTGGTCCTTCACAAGCTCAGGTTCACCACCTGGGTCTTTAGCCTACTCGTTGATGTCAACGTCTACATAGAACCCATCAGAAGGGGTTGCAGCGTCTTCTGTAAAAATGTAGATTATAGCAACATGAGTACAAAGGTACTCAGCAAGACTTACATCAGATCCTACATACATGCATAGTATCAAGAAGGGTTGGTGGAGTTATTGCAGCAAGCCAGCTTTGACTCTTGGCTAGGCTATCCTACGATACTCCAACTTGAAATGGTTTTGCGCACACGAGTCCACTACTCACCACTTCAATACACTACCGAGGCTCCACCTCCGTCTTCCTACGGAAGAGCCATCCTCGGCACTCACACTTATCTTGAGGCTTTTAGTAGTTTCCATTTACTTGTCTATGAACTGTATAGGCAACCAAGTAGTCCTTTACCGCGGACGCGGCTATTCGAATAGATCATGTTAACCCTGCAGGGGTGTACTCCTTCATACACGCTCTCACCACTTACCGTCGTTTACACGACATGTACTCGGCAACCTTCAAGCAGAAGCCCAACGTGGGTGTCGGCCACGACCTACCTAATCACCTAAGCCTCCAGTCCAGGTTTATCGCCTATCCAGGTTCCATCCGCAGGGAGTCCGGCCGAGGTTTCCCATACGGCCCCGAACGATGTGAACAGGGTTCCCGAAATACCTAACGGGTATTCGGTACACCGTGCCACGTACCTACCGCATCACAGCCCACCCCTACGGTCAGCGCTGTCCACGGCCTCCAGTAGGCTACAAACACCAGAAACTACTTGCAACTCCTGGACGGAGAACTAGGGTGAATAAGAAGCCGAGAGGGTCCATTGGTTTCGGGCCCAATGCATGGTAGTAGCTGATTCTTAAATCACACATACAGATCTCAGTGCTTAAGGTCGGCTTCAATGAAACAACCCACCATGTACTCCTACATGGCCTCTCATCGATACCTTTACCAAGTCGTGTTCACCACACCACTCTCATTACCGACATAATCATTTCACTCTAGCCCATCACCCAGATGAACCAGACCTGACACGACTCTAAGCATAGCAGGCATAGCAAGGTAGGAACAACACATACATATGGCTCAATCAACTCCTACACATGCTAGTGGGTTTCATCTAGTTACTGTGGCAATGACAGGTCATGCAGAGGAAATGGGTTCAACTACCGTAGCACACAGCAGTTTGAATCGTGTTGTCTTAATGCAGTAAAAGAGAGCAGGAGCGAGAACATGGGATTGTATCGATATGATCAAATGGTTGGTTGCTTGCCTGATGGTTCGATGCACGGATACGGTTCTTCGTTAGGGTAGTCACGGTACTCCTCGGGGACAGATCCTGTCGTAAAGGATAACGATACACAGGCATCACCAAACAATGTGCAACAATATGATGCATGCATGAAACATGGCAATATGAGTGTGTTGGGCTAATGCAACTAAAGCTACCAACGCTGTCAGGACCCCGACTCGATGTCACATCGATCTAGCTGGTAACACCTCATATCACTTTGCGGCCTCACGCACGGTATCCCCACGGGTGTCGTCTTACCTTTTCCCGGGACCGTTTGCGCCTTTTGGCTCGCGTATATGAAAGTGTCGCTAGCATCCATATGATAAAGAGCCCGGGCTGACATGACTAGTCGTAAACCCAAAGTGGCACAGACTTACAGGGACAGGCATCCATGACCCAGCTTCGAACGTGTCGGTCATCAGCAAGTGGGTCCGGGCTGTAGCACTGGGCTAGCAGGACTCCGGTAAACCGGGCTGTAGCGGGCTAACAGGACTCCGGTACTCAAAGCGTGACATTTCACCGAAGGGACAGACACAGGAACGAAGAAGGACACATGCCGGCCAGCCTAAGTGTTCCAGAGCAGTAGCAAGCTACCATGGCTCAGCGGTAACACTAGGAGACATTTCCCGGTAAGAGAGGCTACTAAAGATAAACAACTAGATAGTCAGATCCCACACATACCAAGCATTTCAATCATACACACAATATGCTCGATATGTGCAAATACCACGAAGCATCACAACATGACTCTACGACACAAGTACTTTATTTAAGGCTCAGGGAGCCATACATAACATACACCAAGGTACGGGTCTCACGACCCAACATACAAGTCATACAGTCATACAAACCAGCAGCGGAAGTAACTTGTCTGAGTACAGACAACTAGTAAAATAAAAGAGGCTTGGAAAGCCTAGCTATACTACAAGGTCCTTCACAAGCTCAGGGTCACCACCTGGGTCTTTAGCCTACTCGTTGATGTCAACGTCTACATAGAACCCATCAGAAGGGGTTGCAGCGTCTTCTGTAAAAATGTAGATTATAGCAACATGAGTACAAAGGTACTCAGCAAGACTTACATCAGATCCTACATACATGCATAGTATCAAGAAGGGTTGGTGGAGTTATTGCAGCAAGCCAGCTTTGACTCTTGGCTAGGCTATCCTACGATATTCCAACTTGAAATGGTTTTGCGCACACGAGTCCACTACTCACCACTTCAATACACTACCGAGGATCCACCTCCGTCTTCCTATGGAAGAGCCATCCTCGGCACTCACACTTATCTTGAGGCTTTTAGTAGTTTCCATTTACTTGTCTATGAACTGTATAGGCAACCAAGTAGTCCTTTACCGCGGACGCGGCTATTCGAATAGATCATGTTAACCCTGCAGGGGTGTACTCCTTCATACACGCTCTCACCACTTACCGTCGTTTACACGACATGTACTCGGCAACCTTCAAGCGGAAGCCCAACGTGGGTGTCGGCCACGACCTACCTAATCACCTAAGCCTCCAGTCCAGGTTTATCGCCTATCCAGGTTCCATCCGCAGGGAGTCCGGCCGAGGTTTCCCATACGGCCCCGAACGATGTGAACAGGGTTCCCGAGATACCTAACGGGTATTCGGTACACCGTGCCACGTACCTACCGCATCACAGCCCACCCCTACGGTCAGCGTTGTCCACGGCCTCCAGTAGGCTACAAACACCAGAAACTACTTGCAACTCCTGGACGGAGAACTAGGGTGAATAAGAAGCCGCGAGGGTCCATTGGTTTCGGGCCCAATGCATGGTAGTAGCTGATTCTTAAATCACACATACAGATCTCAGTGCTTAAGGTCGGCTTCAATGAAACAACCCACCAGGTACTCCTACATGGCCTCTCATCGATACCTTTACCAAATCGTGTTCACCACACCACTCTCATTACCGACATAATCATTTCACTCTAGCCCATCACCCAGATGAACCAGACTTGACATGACTCTAAGCATAGCAGGCATAGCAAGGTAGGAACAACACATACATATGGCTCAATCAACTCCTACACATGCTAGTGGGTTTCATCTAGTTACTGTGGCAATGACAGGTCATGCAGAGGAAATGGGTTCAACTACCGTAGCACACAGCAGTTTGAATCGCGTTGTCTTAATGCAGTAAAAGAGAGCAGGAGCGAGAACATGGGATTGTATCGATATGATCAAATGGTTGGTTGCTTGCCTGATGGTTCGATGCACTGATACGGTTCTTCGTTAGGGTAATCACGGTACTCCTCGGAGGCAGAACCTGTCGCAAAGAACACCGATACACAACCATCACCAAACAATGTGCAACAATATGATGCATGCATGAAACATGGCAATATGAGTGTGTTGGGCTAATGCAACTAAAACCAGAAGGGTTTGAACAAATTTGAATCAAAGATTCAAATTTCAAACTCAAACATGGCCTTTTAAAGTGCTTTTCCTTGTTCTTCTTAAAACATCAATTTAACTTGTTTGATCATGCATGAAAATAGTACAGATGGATAGATTGGATTTTTCTGATCATTTTTCATATATAATTTGTCCAATTTGGAGTTACAGAATAAAAGTTATGAATTTTTGAAGTTTAAATTATATTCTGGAATTTCCTGATTTAAATTAAATCCAGAAAATCAATTACTGCGTCAGCCTGACGTCAGTGTGACGTCAGCAGGTCAACGGAACAGGTCTGGGTCAAACCTGACAGTGGGTCCCGCATGTCAGGGTGATTATTTTAATTAAAAATTAATTAAAACTAATCCTGTTTAATTAACAGGGCTGGGTCCCACCTGTCATTGACTCAGGGGAGTCAACCAGGGCCCACCCATGGTCAAAGTCAAAGCCAGCGACACCGGCGTTTAGCCGCCGGCGAGCCCGACGCGGCGGCGGGAGTGGTTTTGGCCATTTCGGCCACCAAATGGGCCGCGGAGACCACCGGAGTGGAGCTGAGGACAAACCGCAGCTCTTGGCGGAGTCCGTTGGGTCGGGGTGGCCGGAGTTGGCGCCGGCGACGACTTTGGCGGCCACCGGGGTTCGGTCGAAGATGAACTTGGGGCTAGAGGGGTCGGTGAGGCTCGTGGAGTGGCTAGCTAGGTGCTGCGGGACTCGGTGAGTAAGATGGACACCATCTTGTGGCCGGAGTGTTGCCGGAAGCACGTCGGCGACGAGATCCGCGGCGGTGCGGGCGTGTGATCCTCGTGCGGTGGCTACACGGCTCAGGAATGAGAGAGAGAGGGTCGGAGGAGTAGCTAGGCTCACAGCGCTCCCGTAGAGGCCACCGGCGAGGTCGGGGACGAGCTGAGGCGGCGACGGCGTTGAAGGGGATCTCCGGCGACGGTGAGCTTGGGCGAGGTCGGTGCGGCGGCTTCGGGGCACGCGAGCGCTCGGGGCTCGGCTAGCTCGAAGAAGTAGAGGACGGCGGAGCTTCTGGACAGGGTGGCGCGGCGTGGAGATGACGGGGAGCACGGCTACGGCGGCGGTGCGGCGACGGTGGCGTCGGCCATGGCGTGGGAGCGCAAGGGAGAGGAACTGGGGGCGAATGGAGGTGTCCAGGAGGGTCGGGGCGCGACGTGGAGCTCGTCCAGGCCATCAGGGCGGCGAGAGGGGGAGGCAGGGCGGCGTGCAGCTGCGTGGCGAGCTGCGGTGCCGCCGCCGAGCACCTTGGCTGCCTGCCTGGCAAGCCAAGCAGCTCGCTGGAGCGGTGGCCGGGCTGGGCCGGCCAGGTGGGCTGGCTGGTGGGCCTGTGGTGGCGCCAGGTAAGTTTTCCCTTTTTCTTTCTGTTTCTGTTCTTTTTTAATACTTCTGCAACTTTGTTGAATTAAATAAAATACTTGGGCAACTCCTAAAATCACCAAATTACTCCTGGTCCATAGTTGGATTATTTCCAACATGAAACATTTTAGTTTGGAGATATTTGAGCATTTAAATATTTTATATAATTTTAAATGCCCAAGTTCAAATATTTATGATTTAATTCAAAAACCCTAAGATGGCCTAGGAAAATGTGCACCACTTTTGGCAGAGGTTCTGAACCAAGACAAAAATGATGGGCATTTTAGAAGGGCATTTCAGGTTCATTGAAAAGTTTTTTAGTAAACCCTAGTTGGTTTCAGAGGGGACTGGGGGTTCTGTCATCCCCATTTTAAGTTTCTGATGAAAAGTAGACATGATGCAACACTCTAATGCATGGCTAACTAGGATGTGACAACTCACCCCCACTCAAAAGAATCTCGTCCCGAGATTTGGGTTCCTCCGGGAAGAAGGCGGGATACTCGAGTCGAAGACGATCCTCCCTTTCCCAAGTTGCTTCATCCTTAGAATGGTGCGACCATTGAACTTTGAGAAACTTGATATTATGACGTCGGGTGGTACGTTCGGCCTGATCGAGGATACGAATGGGGTACTCTCGATATGTAAGATTATCTTGGAGATCAAGCGTTTCGTGGTCCACTTCACGGATAGGATCCGAGAAACAACGCCTGAGTTGAGAAACGTGGAAGACATCGTGGACTCTGGAGAGGTGCGGAGGTAGTTCCAACTGGTAGGCAACTTCTCCTCGTTTAGCGGGAATGCGAAAAGGTCCAATGTAACGAGGAGCCAATTTGCCTTTGATACCGAAACGATGGGTTCCCTTCAGAGGGGTGACCCGAAGATAAGCCTTCTCGTCAACCTCGAAAGTCATAGCCTTATGTTTTCGGTCATATTGACTCTTTTGACGGGATTGGGCTGTTTTCAACTTTTCACGAACGATGCGAACTTGTTCTTCTGCTTCCTGAATCATATCTGGGCCGAAGAATTGTCTTTCCGCGGTCTCTGACCAGTTAAGGGGTGTTCGACACCGTCGTCCATAGAGAACTTCAAAAGGGGCTTTACCCAAGCTAGATTGATAGCTGTTGTTGTAAGCGAATTCGGCAAATGGAAGGCACTTCTCCTAGTCCATTCCGAATGAGATAACAGAGGCTCGAAGCATGTCTTCTAGAATCTGGTTGACGCGTTCCACTTGACCACTCGACTGAGGGTGGAAAGCGGTGCTAAAGGAGAGACGAGTTCCCATAGCATTTTGGAAACTTTGCCAAAATCGAGAGGTGAAAAGACTTCCTCGATCCGAGTTAATTTCCAAAGGAACACCATGGAGGGACACTATTCGGGGGATGTATAAGTCTGCCAGCTGACTAGCGGTTATACTCTCACGAACAGGTAAGAAATGGGCTACTTTGGAAAGACGATCGACCACGACGAAAATAGCATTATTCCCTCTCTTGGTCCTGGGAAAACCGGTAATGAAATCCATACCAATTTTATCCCATTTCCATTCAGGAATAGCTAAGGGTTGAAGGGTGCCAGCAGGCCGTTGATGCTCTGCTTTTACAGGACGACAAACGTCGCAATTAGCAATATACTGAGCAATTTCTCTCTTCATCCTAGTCCACCAGAACCTCTGGCGTAGATCCTGATACATCTTAGTACTACCGGGATGAATGGTGAGAGGGGATTCATGAGCTTCCTTAAGGATCAAACGCCTCAGGTTTCGCACTTTGGGAACCACTAGTCGATTCCCGAAGTATACGACCCCTTGATCATTAATGAAGAAGCAATTCGCAATTCCTTTCTGAATGTTTCTCTTGATGCGGGAGATTCCCGGATCTACCTTCTGTGCTTTGATAATCTGATCCGTAAGGGTAGGTTTTGCCACCAAGGTGGAAAGAAAACCTTGAGGAACAATGTGAAGGTTAAGCTTCCGAAATTCCTCATGGAGAAGCGGTTGACTTTGTTGTAACATCAGATTGTTACAATAAGATTTACGACTTAGCGCATCAGCCATGACGTTGGCTTTCCCTGGGGTGTAGGTTATTCCTAGGTCGAAGTCTGTGATCAATTCGACCCAACGTCTTTGCCTGAGATTCAGATCCGGTTGGGTGAAAATCTAGTTCAGACTTTGGTGATCAGTGAATATTTCGCAACGATTACCGAGGAGGTAATGTCGCCAAGTCTTAAGTGCATAGACTACGGCTGCAAGCTCTAGATCATGAGTAGGATAATTCTCCTCATGTGGGTGCAATTGCCGTGAAGCGTAAGCAATTACGTGTCGATCTTGCATGAGAATGCAACCTAGTCCTTGTCGCGAGGCGTCGCAGTAGATAACAAAGTCCTTGGAGAAGTCTGGCGGTACCAGTACGGGAGCAGAGGTCAGGCGTCTTTTCAGTTCCTGAAAGTTGTGCTCACATTGTGGAGTCCATTCGAACTTCTTATCTTTCTTGAGGAGTTCGGTTAGAGGTTTGGCAACCTTGGAGAAGTTCTCGACAAAGCGACGGCAATAGCTCGCTAAGCCCAGAAAACTCCGAACTTGCTTGACCGATTCAGGTGGAGTCCAATTAAGGACGGCTTGAACTCACTCAGGGTTAACAGCAATACCTTTACCAGATATTACATGACCCAGATAGGTCACTTCTGACAACCAGAATTCACATTTAGAAAATTTGGCATAAAGCGATGCTCTCGAAGTTTCTTCAACACTAGCCTTAGATGTTCAGCATGTTCTTCCTCGTTCTTGGAGTATATGAGTATATCATCGAGGTAAACCACGACGAATTTATCCAAATACTCCATGAAGATTGAGTTCATTAACCGAGAAAAGGTGGCTGGAGCGTTGGTTAAACCGAAGGACATGACGGTGTACTCGTATTGGCCATAACGAGTAACAAAGGCCGTCTTAGGAATGTCCCCGTTTCTGATTTTGATTTGATGGTAGCCCAACCTCAAATCCATCTTGGAAAAGACTGAGGATCCAGCGAGCTGATCATACAGGTCATTGATCCTGGGAAGCGGATATTTGTTCTCGATTGTGACCAAATTGACAGGTCGGTAATCTACAACCATCCGGTCCGTACCATCCTTCTTCTTGACGAATAGGACGGGGCAAGCCCACGGAGATGAACTAGGGCGGATGAAACCCTTTTTCAAGGACTCATCGAGTTGTTTCTTAAGCTCGACTAGTTCTAGGGGTGCCATCTTATAAGGTCTTCTAGCAATCGGAACGGTTCCTGGAATGAGGTCTATTACGAACTCAACATCCCTGTCAGGTGGAACACCTGGCAATTCCTCTGGGAAGACATCCGGGAAGTCACAGACTACCGGCACGTCCTCAAGGTCTGGCAAAGGGCTGGCGTTAAGAGAATATAATTGTCGCTTGGCTATTCGGGTCAAGACATTGACTATCTTCCCCGAAGGATGGGTGAGTTGAACAGTCCTAGAGAAGCAATCAATTTTGGCTTGATGAGCTGACATCCAGTCCATACCCAAAATGATATTAATATCTGAAGATTTAAGGGCTATCAAAGACGTGAGGAAAACAAGTCTGTCGACTTGGATTTCATTTCCATGGCTTACTCTAGAAGTTTGCCATTTGGATCCCGGAGTTTGAATTACCATAGAGGTTGGCATATTACCGAATGCGACGTTATGCAAACGAGCATAATTCTCAGATATAAAAGAATGAGAGGCTCCTGTATCAAAAAGAACAGATGCCGGGTGGCAATTAACAAGAAGCGTACCGAGAACGACGTTGGGATCCTCTTGGGCTTCTTCGGCAGAGATACAGTTGACATGGCCACGTGAAGCGGTGACCGGCTTGGCGTGGAATATTTTTCCTGTCGGCTTGCCACGGCCAACAGCTTTAGCAGACTGGTTGGGGTTGGTCTGGGGACACTCACGCATATAGTGACCAGATTCCCCACACTTGAAACAAGTCACGGAACTGGTACGTGGAGGAGCATTGTTGGTTGGACCCCCATAGGGCTTGGCCGGTGCAGACTGTTGAACAGGGCGAGGCGCCTGGAAAGATGGCCTCGGTGTGAACCTGGGTGGCAGGGCGGTGTTGGGCACCCACACGCGGCGCTTCTGAGGACCAGCACCGGATGAGGAACCCATGTCACGGCCATGCTTGCGTGTTGCGTCATAGTCAGTCTGACCAGTTTCAGCACTGATGGCTTTGTTGACAAGTTTCTGAAAAGATGTGCACTCATGCAGACGGAGGTCACGGCGAAGCTCAGGACTAAGGCCCTTACGGAACCTTGCTTGCTTCTTGGCGTCAGTAGAAACTTCCTCGGTTGCATATCGTGCGAGATTACCGAACTCCCTGCTGTAAACATCCACAGAAAGTCGGCCTTGGGTGAAACTGCAAAATTCTTCACGTTTACGGTCCATGAGACCCTCCGGAATGTGATGTGCACGGAAAGCCTCGCTGAATTCAGCCCAAGTAGTGACATGGCCCGCTGGGCGCATAGCTCCATAATTCTCCCACCATAGACTGGCGGGGCCTTCAAGATGATATGCAGCAAAGGTGACCTTGTCAGCCTCCGCTACCAGCGCGGAACGCAGTTTGTGAGAGATACTGCGAAGCCAGTCATCAGCGTCGAGAGGCTCGACGGAGTGGTGGAACGTGGGTGGATGCAATTTGATAAAATCACTGAGTGACACCACATTAGCCCTCTGATGGTGTGCTCTATTCTGTTCAATACGCTCCAACAAACGGTTGGTCTCCCGCTTGTTTCTCTCAGCTTCCATCATAACCTCGGCTAGTGAAGGAGGATGAGGCAGATTTTCATTCCTGCCTTCACTGCCTTTGGCCTGCTCTTGAGAAGCAGGGTTAGCGCGCGTGTTGACCATCCTAGGTAAACAAGACAATGATTTAGTCAGAATGATAAAATTCCGACATAGGATACAGAATGTAAGGAATAACTCGGAATGCAAGATGATCATCCGTATGACATGGTAGATACAGAAACTGCTTCTTTTATTCCATCGTCATACACACCATACAGGGTTTAGTACAAGACCAAACAAAGTACTATTACGGTGAAAAGAGGATTACATCTCATCGGAGGCATCCCAAGCTCCTATACATTATTTTTCTACACCTCCGGAAAGAGTACAAACTAGGTCATATCCCACGAGTCACGCAGGACGATAGACGACACAGCTAGTGCGAACTAGTGATACTATCAACTCAGACCGATCCGTAGTAGTCCTCGTAGAAGTCACCTCCATAGCCTGGAAGCTCAACATGATCATCCGGAAACAGACGATCTCACGGAGCTTGTGGACCATAGGGGCTAGGATGGGGTCTTGGACCAACAGACGGTGGCCTGCGGGGACCGCGAGGTGGGGTGATGCCTCCTACATCACGCCAAACCATCACGTCCGGCAGAGCAGATCTCACAGGATAGAGATCGCGCATATCTAAATATCCAGCTTGCACCGCCGGTGCGAACCGAGTCAAAGTGGCCCAGTGGTCAGCACGGGTATTGAAGAGCTCTAACCTTAAGGCCCGATTTTCACGGTCCTTATCCTCGAGCATCTCAGCAGTGGTGCGAGTCCGTGAATCCTCCTGAGTGGGGTCAGCATAGATAGCCTGGAGATACCCTTGTGCTCCCGGAAGTGATCCTGGCATATACCGGAAATCAGAGTCCCGAAATAAACCAGATCTGACTCGCATAATGGTCATCATAGAGTAGGCGGCGTCCTGCACAGCCATCTCAATAGTAACCCCGAGTCCATAGGAGCAGTGAAGAGGCTCGGTGGATCCAGGATAAGATGGAAATATCCGGACAGTGCAGAGATACTGGCTTTGATTAAAGTCTCAGAATTGCTCTTCGACCGTGTACTCAGGATACCAGCGGTATCCAGCCTCAGTCATTACCCTGACCAACTTGGCAGTATGGCCGGGTACATCTAGGCATCGAGTCAGGCGAACCACTTGATTGAGGTCGCGAGTGGCCATCTGAAAGCACAATCATAATGCAAAGGCATTAGAATTTCTAGCAAAATTTCGGCAGCATAACAGCTGTAAATGCTTAAGAAGGATTTTGAGACATTTGACAAAGGATTTCGTACACACTCAACATCATCATATCAAAGTTCTGAATCCATTCTAACAACATAATGTGGTAGTAGAACTGAACTAGGCTTGTATCCATCAAACTTATAAGGTACTACTGATTAGTAACACGTGATCCTGATAGAGAGAACAGATCCTAATTCCTTAACCCCCGGTGGAAGAATGGACTGACTCAGATCAGAATATCATAAGATAAAGGAGTAAAAAGAGCCTTACGTTCCAACCCACAAACAATTCCCCTACATATAACTAAAGAATTTCTAGACTCAACATCGACCAGTTTGGCTTGGAGAACCTACAGGCAGTCCGGCTCTGATGCCAACGCTGTCAGGACCCCGACTCGATGTCACATCGATCTAGCCGGTAACACTTCATATCACTTTGCGGCCTCACGCACGGTGTTCCCACGGGTGTCGCCTTACCTTTGCCCGGGACCGTTTGCGCCTTTTGGCTCACGTATATGATAGTGTCGCTAGCATCCATATGATAAAGAGCCCGGGCTGACATGACTAGTCGTAAACCCAAAGTGGCACAGACTTACAGGGACAGGCATCCATGACCCAGCTTCGAATGTGTCGGTCATCAGCAAGTGGGTCCGGGCTGTAGCACTGGGCTAGCAGGACTCCGGTAAACCGGGCTGTAGCGGGCTAACAGGACTCCGGTACTCAAAGCGTGACATTTCCCCGAAGGGACAGACACAGGAACGAAGAAGGACACATGCCGGCCAGCCTAAGTGTTCCGGAGCAGTAGCAAGCTACCATGGCTCGGTGGAAACACTAGGAGACATTTCCCCGTAAGAGAGGCTACTAAAGATAAACAACTAGATGGTCAGATCCCACACATACCAAGCATTTCAATAACATACACACAATATGCTCGATATGTGCAAATACAACATGGCATCACAACATGACTCTACGACTCAAGTATTTATTCAATAGGCTCCGAGGAGCGAGATATTACAAACATGGGTCTCATGACCCAACATTCAGAGCATACAAATCAAGCACAAGCGGAAGCTATCATGTCTGAGTACAGACATCTATAAATGAAAAAGGCTGAGAAGCCTGACTATCTACCAAATCCTGCCGAGGCACAAGATCGTAGCTGACGTAACAAGCTAAACGTCGAAGACCACGCGGAAATACTAGTGAGACTGAAGTCTCTCTGCAAAAACATAAAATAGGCAAACGTGAGTACAAATGTACCCAGCAAGACTTACATCAGAACTATCTACATATGCATCATTATCAACAAAGGGATGGTGGGGTTTAACTGCAGCAAGCTAGCTTTGACTCGGTGGCTATCCTGAACTACGACTGCGAGTAACTTTTTGAGGTGGCGCACACGAGTCCACATATTCACCATATCAATACACCACTATGGATCCGCTCCCGTCTCCCTACGAGAACGCCATCCATAGCACTCACGCTTATCTTGCGTATTTTAGAGTATCCACTTTCACTTGTCTATGAACTGATATAAGCAACCCAGAAGTCCTTTTCCGCGGACACGGCTATTCGAATAGATGATGTTAACCCTGCAGGGGTGTACTTCTTCATACATGTTTCCACCACTTAGCGTCTGCACACGGCATGTGCTCGGCAGACTTCAAGCGAAAGCCGACGTGGGTGTAGACCACGACCTACCTAAACACTCAAGTCTCTAGTCCAGGTTTATCGCCTATTCGGGTTCCATCCATGAGGAGATCCGGCCGGAGTTTCGCTCACAGCCCCAAACGATGTGAACAGGGTTCCCGAGATACCAAACGGGCATCCGGTACACCGTGCCACGTACCTACCGCATCACAGCCCACCCCTACGGTCAGCGCTGTCCACGGCCTCCAGTAAGCTACAAACACCAGAAACTACTTGCAACTCCTGGACAGAGGACTAGGGTGAATAAGAAGTCGAGCGGGGTCATATTTCAGGGCCCAATGTATGGTAGTAGCTGAATCATGGATCACAAACACAGAACTCAGTTCCTGAGGACGGCTTCAATGAGACAACCCACCATGTACTCCTACATGGCCTCTATACCAACACTGTCAGGACCCCGACTCGATGTCACATCGATCTAGCCGGTAACACCTCATATCACTTTGCGGCCTCACGCACGGTATCCCCACGGGTGTCGCCTTACCTTTGCCCGGGACCGTTTGCGCCTTTTGGCTCACGTATATGATAGTGTCGCTAGCATCCATATGATAAGGAGCCCGGGCTGACATGACTAGTCGTAAACCCAAAGTGGCACAGACTTACAGGGACAGGCATCCATGACCCAGCTTCGAACGTGTCGGTCATCAGCAAGTGGGTCCGGGCTGTAGCACTGGGCTAGCAGGACTCCGGTAAACCGGGCTGTAGCGGGCTAACAGGACTCCGATACTCAAAGCGTGACATTTCCCCGAAGGGACAGACACAGGAACGAAGAAGGACACATGCCGGCCAGCCTAAGTGTTCCAGAGCAGTAGCAAGCTACCATGGCTCAGCGGTAACACTAGGAGACATTTCCCGGTAAGAGAGGCTACTAAAGATAAACAACTAGATAGTCAGATCCCACACATACCAAGCATTTCAATCATACACACAATATGCTCGATATGTGCAAATACAACGAAGCATCACAACATGACTCTACGACACAAGTACTTTATTTAAGGCTCAGGGAGCCATACATAACATACACCAAGGTACGGGTCTCACGACCCAACATACAAGTCATACAGTCATACAAACCAGCAGCGGAAGTACATTGTCTAAGTACAAACAACTAGTAAAATAAAAGAGGCTTGGAAAGCCTAGCTATACTACGTGGTCCTTCACAAGCTCAGGGTCACCACCTGGCTCTTTAGCCTACTCGTTGATGTCAACGTCTACATAGAACCCATCAGAAGGGGTTGCAGCGTCTTCTGTAAAAATGTAGATTATAGCAACATGAGTACAAAGGTACTCAGCAAGACTTACATCAGATCCTACATACATGCATAGTATCAAGAAGGGTTGGTGGAGTTATTGCAGCAAGCCAGCTTTGACTCTTGGCTAGGCTATCCTACAATACTCCAACTTGAAATGGTTTTGCGCACACGAGTCCACTACTCACCACTTCAATACACTACCGAGGCTCCACCTCCGTCTTCCTACGGAAGAGCCATCCTCGGCACCCACACTTATCTTGAGGCTTTTAGTAGTTTCCATTTACTTGTCTATGAACTGTATAGGCAACCAAGTAGTCCTTTACCGCGGACGCGGCTATTCGAATAGATCATGTTAAACCTGCAGGGGTGTACTCCTTCATACATGCTCTCACCACTTACCGTCGTTTACACGACATGTACTCAGCAACCTTCAAGCGGAAGCCCAACGTGGGTGTCGGCCACGACCTACCTAATCACCTAAGCCTCCAGTCCAGGTTTATCGCCTATCCAGGTTCCATCCGCAGGGAGTCCGGCCGAGGTTTCCCATACGGCCCCGAACGATGTGAACAGGGTTCCCGAGATACCTAACGGGTATTCGGTACACCGTGCCACGTACCTACCGCATCACAGCCCACCCCTACGGTCAGCGCTGTCCACGGCCTCCAGTAGGCTACAAACACCAGAAACTACTTGCAACTCCTGGACGGAGAACTAGGGTGAATAAGAAGCCGAGAGGGTCCATTGGTTTCGGGCCCAATGCATGGTAGTAGCTGATTCTTAAATCACACATACAGATCTCAGAGCTTAAGGTCGGCTTCAATGAAACAACCCACCAGGTACTCCTACATGGCCTCTCATCGATACCTTTACCAAATCGTGTTCACCACACCACTCTCATTACCGACATAATCATTTCACTCTAGCCCATCACCCAGATGAACCAGACTTGACACGACTCTAAGCATAGCAGGCATAGCAAGGTAGGAACAACACATACATATGGCTCAATCAACTCCTACACATGCTAGTGGGTTTCATCTAGTTACTGTGGCAATGACAGGTCATGCAGAGGAAATGGGTTCAACTACCGTAGCACACAGCAGTTTGAATCGCGTTGTCTTAATGCAGTAAAAGAGAGCAGGAGCGAGAACATGGGATTGTATCGATATGATCAAATGGTTGGTTGCTTGCCTGATGGTTCGATGCACTGATACGGTTCTTCGTTAGGGTAATCACGGTACTCCTCGGAGGCAGAACCTGTCGCAAAGAACACCGATACACAACCATCACCAAACAATGTGCAACAATATGATGCATGCATGAAACATGGCAATATGAGTGTGTTGGGCTAATGCAACTAAAACCAGAAGGGTTTGAACAAATTTGAATCAAAGATTCAAATTTCAAACTCAAACATGGCCTTTTAAAGTGCTTTTCCTTGTTCTGCTTAAAACATCAATTTAACTTGTTTGATCATGCATGAAAATAGTACAGATGGATAGATTGGATTTTTCTGATCATTTTTCATATATAATTTGTCCAATTTGGAGTTACAGAATAAAAGTTATGAATTTTTGAAGTTTAAATTATATTCTAGAATTTCCTGATTTAAATTAAATCCAGAAAATCAATTACTGCGTCAGCCTGACGTCAGTGTGACGTCAGCAGGTCAACGCAACAGGTCTGGGTCAAACCTGACAGTGGGTCCCGCATGTCAGGGTGATTATTTTAATTAAAAATTAATTAAAACTAATCCTGTTTAATTAACAGGGCTGGGTCCCACCTGTCATTGACTCAGGGGAGTCAACTAGGGCCCACCCGTGGTCAAAGTCAAAGCCAGCGACGCCGGCGTTCAGCCGCCGGCGAGCCCGACGCGGCGGCGGGAGTGGTTTTGGCCATTTCGGCCACCAAATGGGCCGCGGAGACCACCGGAGTGGAGCTGAGGACAAACCGCAGCTCTTGGCGGAGTCCGTTGGGTCGGGGTGGCCGGAGTTGGCGCCGGCAACGACTTTGGCGGCCACCGGGGTTCGGTCTAAGATGAACTTGGCGATAGAGGGGTCGGTGAGGCTCGTGGAGTGGCTAGCTAGGTAATGCGGGACTCGGTGAGTAAGATGGACACCATCTTGTGGCCGGAGTGTGGCCGGAAGCACGTTGGCGACGAGATCCGCGGCGGTGCGGGCGTGTGATCCTCGTGCGGTGGCTACACGGCTCAGGAATGAGAGAGAGAGAGAGGGTCGGAGGAGTAGCTAGGCTCACAGCGCTCCCGTAGAGGCCACCGGCGAGGTCGGGGACGAGCTGAGGCGGCGACGGCGTTGAAGGGGATCTCCGGCGACGGTGAGCTCGGGCGAGGTCGGTGCGGCGGCTTCGGGGCACGCGAGCGCTCAGGGCTCGGCTAGCTCGAAGAAGTAGAGGACGGCGGAGCTTCTGGACAGGGTGGCGCGGCGTGGAGACGACGGGGAGCACGGCTACGGCGGCGGTGCGGCGACGGTGGCGTCGGCCATGGCGTGGGAGCGCGAGGGAGAGGAACTGGGGGCGAATGGAGGTGTCCAGGAGGGTCGGGGCGCGACGTGGAGCTCGTCCAGGCCATCAGGGCGGCGAGAGGGGGAGGCAGGGCGGCGTGCAGCTGCGTGGCGAGCTGCGGTGCCGCCGCCGAGCACCTTGGCTGCCTGCCTGGCAAGCCAAGCAGCTCGCTGGAGCGGTGGCCGGGCTGGGCCGGCCAGGTGGGCTGGCTGGTGGGCCTGTGGTGGCGCCAGGTAAGTTTTCCCTTTTTCTTTCTGTTTCTGTTCTTTTTTAATACTTCTGCAACTTTGTTGAATTAAATAAAATACTTGGGCAACTCCTAAAATCACCAAATTACTCCTGGTCCATAGTTGGATTATTTCCAACATGAAACATTTTAGTTTGGAGATATTTGAGCATTTAAATATTTTATATAATTTTAAATGCCCAAATTCAAATATTTATGATTTAATTCAAAAACCCTAAGATGGCCTAGGAAAATGTGCACCACTTTTGGCAGAGGTTCTGAACCAAGACAAAAATGATGGGCATTTTAGAAGGGCATTTCAGGTTCATTGAAAAGTTTTTTAGTAAACCCTAGTTGGTTTCAGAGGGGACTGGGGGTTCTGTCATCCCCATTTCAAGTTTCTGATGAAAAGTAGACATGATGCAACACTCTAATGCATGGCTAACCAGGATGTGACACTCAGTGTACATCTTTTGTCAAGCATCTTGATTAGATCACTGCCACGTGCTTTGTTTTTATGTTAGAGTGCAGTAGCTTAGTTTCTTGTTGCATTTTAAATGGCATCGTGCTGTTAATCGCAGAATCGTGCCATTCTTGTGTTGCTTGCCATTTGCAAACCGTGCATCCGATTCCGGTGATTTTTATATCGATTTCGACCGAAATCAACTCATCTTTCTAGTGTCACTCTTGGTTTTCCAAGCTGAGGCCTGGTTCAGTCTTTTCCTTCCGGAGCACGCATATGCATTGCATATCACATCCCGCATACCATGCCATGTTTTGCATCATGTTGCTTGCGCATTGCACCGTGGTTGATTGTGCTTTACTTTGCATGTGTTCTTTCCTTGGGTAGAGCCAGGAGACGAGTTCGTGATTGAGGAACCCGTTGAGTACGTTTACGAGGATTGAGCTTACATCAACTCGGAGAACTTTGCAGGCGAGATGACCATACCCTCGAAATCACTTCAATCTTTGCTGGCTAGTTTCTCGCTGTATTGCTATGACGCGATACCTACCACTTGCTATATCATGCCTCCCATATTGCCTTGTCAAGCCTCTAACCCACCTTGTCCTAGCAAACCGTTGTTTGGCTATGTTTCTGCTTTGCTCATCCCCTCTTATAGCGTTGCTAGTTGCAGGTGAAGATGGAGTTCGTTCCTTGTTGGAACATGTTTATTGTTGGGATGTCATTATTATATCTTGTTTACTTTAATGCACCTATATACTTGGTAAAGGGTGGAAGGCTCGGCCTTATGCCTGGTGTTTGGTTCCACTCTTGCCGCCCTAGTTTCCGTCATACCGGTGTTATGTTCCTTGATTTTGTGTTCCTTACGCGGTTGGGTTATAATGGGAACCCCTTGACAGTTCGCTTTGAATAAAACTCCTCCAGCAAGGCCCAACCTTGGTTTTACCATTTGCCACCTACGCATTTTTCCCTTGGGTTCCGCGGACTCAAGGGTCATCTTTATTTTAAACCCCCGGGCCAGTGCTCCTCTGAGTTTTGGTCCAAACTAGAGCCCCTTGCAGCACCACCTTGGGGAAACTCGAGGGTTGGTTTAGTTGTATGGATTGCTTATCCGGTGTGCCCTAAGAATGAGATATGTGCAGCTCCTATCGGGATTTGTCGGCACATTCGGGTGGCTTTGCTGGTCTTGTTTTACCATTGTCAAGATGTCTTGTAACCGGGATTCCGAGTCTGATCGGGTCGTCCTAGGAGAAGGAATATCCTTCGTTGACCATGAGAGCTTGTGATGGGCTAAGTTGGGACACCCCTGCAGGGTTTTGAACTTTCGAAAGCCGTGCCCGCGGTTATGGGTAGATTGGAATTTGTTAATATACGATTGTAGAAAACCTGACACTTAACTTAATTAAAATGAATCAACAGCGTGTGTAGCCGTGATGGTCTCTTTTCGGCGGATTCCGGGAAGAGAACACAGTTTCGTGTTATGCTGGAACGTAAGTAGTTCTGGGATCACTTCTTGATCTTATAGCTTGTCGACCGTGCTTTGCATCTCTTCTCGCTCTCATTTACGTAAGTTTGCCTCTATATATGCTAGTGCTTGCTGCAGCTCCACCCCACTACCTTTCGTACCCATAAGCTTAAATAGTCTTGATCGCGAGGGTGTGCGATTGCTGAGTCCCCGACTCACAGATTACTTACAAAACCAGATGCAGGTGCCGATGATGCCAGTCCAGGGGATGCGACCGAACTCAAGTGGGAGTTCGACGAGGATTCAGTATGTTACTATGTTTCCTTTCCAGACGATCAGTAGTGGAGCCCAGTTGGGGCGATCGGGGACCTTATGCATTTTGGGTTGTCTTTATTTTGGTTCCGTAGTCGGACCTTGATTGTAATCTGGATGATGTAATGCTTTATTAAAGTATTGTGTGAAGTGGCGATTATAAGCCAACTCTGTATCTCTTTCTTATTCAGTACATGGGATGTGTAAAGATTACCCCTCTTGCGACATGCCTACAATGCGGTTATGCCTCTAAGTCGTGCTCCAACACGTGGGAGATATAGCCGCATCGTGGGTGTTACACCAGGGAAGTCTCAATAGTTGCTTCCCACGCAGAGGGGAGTATGAGGGTTTACTGCTTCAGCTGTAGTGTGAGGTTTCCGTTATTGGAGAATAATGGGAGGTCTGGCTGAGTAGAGGGATGGCTAGGCCGGTGATGGGAGTACGGTGTGGGGTGAGGCCTGCGCGGCAGCACAGCCGGCCGCGGGAGGAGGTACTAGGAAGTCCCGCCGGCTCTTGTTTGAGCAGCTAGAGCAGGAAGAGCAGAGATTGAAGAAGCACGACGGCCGTTGGATGGACATCAAACAGTCACTACTCTCGTGGGTTGACTAAGTTGAAACGACATTGCGTGTGCGTCAACCTTTTTTTAGGAAAGCGTACGCGTCAACCAATAGTAGGCGCACAAGTCAGCCTCAAATGTGTGGAAAACAGCATACAACCCATCTACCATTATTTCTAATAATTTACATCCCATTTGGTAATTCTTAAGGATTTTTTCGAGCTCATATTCTTTTTGTTAGTATTACAGCCCATATTGTGGCCACGGTTAAAAAATAATACGAAATTTTTCATATTACGGTGCGGTCCGAACTGTTGTTAATCCTGAAACTTAGAGTCATATTCAAACTAATTTAAATATAAATTTATATCAATATGTAGTCCTAATAATTTTCCATGCATAAAAATCAATGGAATTTAAAATCTCGAAATGGAAAAAAATGAAACTAATTGCCGGTTTGACGTGTTTTCAAAATGTACAACCTATTTCTCATTACTGATAGCCCATTTTCTGGGCAACTCGAATGAAGCTCTCCTCTTCTTGAAAGATTTGCAGCCCAGCAGGGCTGACAAAGAAAATAGGCCTCAATTGAGTCTTCTGCAAAAGAACAAAAAAATGGGGCTAACCATTCTCAAGGAGAAAAGGAACTACTGGGCTGGTCTTGTGGTAAACATAAAAGAAAACGCTGGCTAAATAGGCCAGAGTGCCCTGCACAACCCAGTTGACACCCCTGCTTCCGTCTCAAAAACAAAAATAACTGGACAAGCTGCGGGGTCCTTGGTGTCATCCACTCGTTGTGCAATTCTCTCATTTATTGATTACATTGACAATGGCATGGGACCCAGATGACAGAAATGCATTAGGAGGAACCATTTTTTTGGCATGAAATAAGGAGGCACTTGCTTGCGAACTGACATGACCCTAGTGGGTCCCTGCTGTCATCCTCTCCATGTACAATCATCTCCTGATTGTGTACGTGTCAACCTAGTAGGCCCACAAGTCAGCCTCTAAACCCGTGGCGGACAAATACATCCCATTTAAGAAAATAACAACCCATTCCATAAGTTCAAACGGAAAGTTCAACATTCAGAGCAAAGTAACAGGTTTGATCCAGATATAGAGTACTGAACATCCATGTTGACAACCATCATAGCCAAGTTAACTATCTACTCCCACTAATACTCTAGTAGTGTACAAGTACTAACTTACTCTTAGCTAACTAGACGATGTAGGCCGCCATCTACGGTACACGCTCAGTGGTACGCGTCGGTGCTATACAAACGATTTTTAACCCCTTTCCGCGATGGTGTTCGGAACTGTCGCCAAGTGAGTGACGGCGATAGGGGGGTCCTTCCCACACGACCCAGAAATCGTCGGGGATAGGGATCCAAGATGCATATACAGTACTCCTACTCGTTTGTGCTCGCATTGCCATCGCAATTGGTATTCTGTGGTGCTACGTTTATGATGCGCGACCCATCACAAATGGTTCACTATTATAGAACGTGTATGATAAGCATACAATCATGCACATTTGCTTTTCCCAAGCCGTATGCGGTAACTAATTAAGAAGATTAGCTAATCGTCATATTAGTGTCGAACAGGATTACGAAACATCGGACCGTCGTAACATCGTCGTACACGACAACTATACACACGCTATTCTGTGGTTGAGAATCGTGTATGATAAGGCAACTATCACAAACGCTTAGTTTGCCCGGACGGTTTGTGATATTGTCTGACATCGGACACGCTTTGCAAATGGCAACTATGTGCATGTTTGCACACGTTTCCTCTCTGTGAACCATGTTTGATTATGGTGTATATCTCAAACGTTTGTGTTTTACCAACCATGTGTGGCGTAACAACCTAAATAGCATAATTTTACCATAATTTTAATGCTGCTATTTCAAATTGTGCCAGATTTGAATTTGAATGTATGATATAGCTTTATTCATATCCATCATGTTCAAACAACCAATGCATTATTCGATTCATTGGTACATATGTTCAAGAATTACCTAAGAACCAAATAAAGAATGATGAACGACAGTTGTATACTTGTACTATTAAACACAGTAAATAAAGAGGCGAAATACATTCTCGTTGTTGAACACGGTGAAGCGGAATGCCCATATTGTGCCCTCATCCATGTAGAAGGCACGCGCGACTCTAGTCCAACCCCTTGTGATGGCCGACCGCCCATCCGTCACGGTCCTCATGAAAACATCTAGATAATCATCGTGTTCTGGTAGAAATACTTTAACCTTTGCATGCCCACCAATCATGTAGTTTGAGAGTTAATCTTGAGTAAACTGCTTTGGCAAGGACTGCAAAGGAAAAAAGATTCATACATTGTCATCTAACACAACTCATTGTGGGCAGTAAAAAGAAGGCTACTGAGTTCTTACTTACCATCCTGCTGTTCGTTGTTGTCTTGGATAAAGTGTAAATAAATAGTTTAATTGCCATCTTTTGACCCATTTTACTAACAATCTTTATCAGCTTCCTCAATTGATGTTGGTTCATCGGTATCTCATTGCCCCATACGCAAAAAGGGTAGAAGCGTGGATCTTTACCAATGACATATGTACCTAAAAGCACCAAGTTAATATTAGAAGCTAAACATCAATTGCACAATGATGTAGTACAACACTCTTTAATAATATCTCATAACATCCAATATACTCACATATTACATGAATTAACATCTTATATTATGGGAAGGAAGGAGTTTATTGCATTCTTACAAATTATCGGCTTATTAAATGCTACTGTATCCATGGGTTAGAGTTAGTTTGAGCTAGTTCAGGCTCAAATAGCCCTAAAGTATATCCAAACATGAGGGCTAATTTGAGTTAGTTGCATCTAAACCACCCAAAAGAACTATCCAACCCAAGAGGTGCTAATTGGAGCTAGTTCTCCTAGTGCATTTATTGTCAATCTAACCCTGTAATCCAAACACCTCTTTGGATGGAGTATTGGAGTTAGTTCAGGGTTAGTCATGAGCTAGAAACTAACTCTAACCGCTAGCTAAGTTCAATATCCAAATAGGGTTATGTTCTTGTTGCTGTTGCTGCTGCTCTTATACATATATCTACACATCATCAGAACATTAAGGTAACACTCTTCCATGTTTCCATGTAGCCTAGGATTGCATATTTAGACATTAAGTACAGTGCATGTTGCTATGTAGCCTCAGATATATTACATATGGCCCTAGTTAACCTAACGATAAATGGGTTACATATATATTCAGTTAAAAGTACGATTCACCGATTAATCCCTTGTCATCCCCCGGCCTATATGGTACTAGCTACTGATATCCTGAACAGTGAGTACATATAAGCCATGGGATGAAACTAACCTCGATGGAAAACAACAGTCGTTCCCAAAATTGTCCTGTGTAGGTACATCGAGAGGCATGTTAAGCACAACTAGCTAAACATCAACCAAAATTATCCATGGTAGACAAAATAATCTCCAAAAGATGGCTTCAATGTGCAGGTTTAAGCATGCTAGTAAAGCAAAACAAGTGGAAAGGTGTGTTAACTGCAACAGGCCTAACATTTAACAACAAGTAAACATAGTCATTTTAAACTGGTATTGTGCCGGTCTAAGTACACTGGTTATTATTAAATAAAAATGGAAAGGTGTCAGGGAAAACAAATAGGGGTATGTGCTTTCCCCTAACTCGTGCACGGACAAGCCAAGGCCGAGCCAAGATGTACAAAGGACCCTAGATGTTCGAAGGACAAACATTCAGATCAGAAGGACCAAGAACGGGCCAAGGAAGCAGGATATTGTCAAGAGAAGAAGCCTCCCTTCTCGGGCAAGCGAGCCCGGCAAGGGACGAGGCCACCCGA
This sequence comes from Triticum dicoccoides, assembly GCF_002162155.2. Lineage (NCBI taxonomy): Eukaryota > Viridiplantae > Streptophyta > Magnoliopsida > Poales > Poaceae > Triticum > Triticum dicoccoides. Next base: position 381,411,820 of record NC_041386.1, read on the forward strand.
GATGCAGACAACCGAGGTACCCCCGCAAGGCCTACCGGGCCTCACGGAGGCAAAATCGCCTCACCAACCACTTCAACACGACCCACGTTGTCAATCAGTGTCATGTTGAGCCGCAAAGTGATTAAATGGAAGCCATTCGCCACATGGCAGCCATTTCCGATAGAAGAAACTAACAGATGACACCCGTCCTACAACGTGTCAAGAGAACAGGCGCGGAGCTGGCGAGATAGCCCGGCAAGCCTTGTCGCTCAACCAACGATGTGACGTTAATCGGTGCATTTAATGCGCCCTATCAGCCCGCAGAGTTAGTTATGATAGTACTATTTGCTATCTTATCAGTGCGAATTACTACTTTGCCACTGCGGTTACCCCTTGATCTATAAAAGGAGCCCCATGGCAACCATAGAAAGGGTTAGAAGGTTGGATAACTCACACCCCCATACACGCATAGTCGCAGCTGCCTGAGGCAACCCCTGTCGGGCAAGTGTACTGCGCACCACCACCACCTTTTCCACAATTAATCCACGAGAGCAGGAGTAGGGTTTTACGCCTCGCGGCAGCCCGAACCTGGGTAAATTTCCTATGTGATCTCTGTCGCGCTGCCCATGGTGGTCTGCTCTTTGTGCAACACGTCGGCCCCCCTGCCAAACCAGCAAGGGACCTCATGGTCCCATAGGTGGTCGTGGTTTCCCGCAACATCTTTGGCGTGCCAGGTAGGCAGCTCGCTTGCGCGAACCTGAGGGCTTGCGCAGCGCGCATCATCTTCGTCACCATCTTCATCTTCGACGACGTCACCAATCATGGCACCCACGAAGACACAGAAGCAAAGCGGTGCCATCCCCGCACCATTGTTGTTGGTCTCCATGCCTCGCCGTAGCCATGACTACGGCGAAAACCGCCACTGATGGCGATGGGTCCATCTCGGCGGCCCGTATGGCGTGCCCTCTATTCGGGCACCTTTCGAAGAAGGGGCATAAGACGTGCGGTCGTGAGCTCCCTCCTTCCTGTCCCTCCCCCCTCGCCAACAGTCGAACTGCTCTAGCATAGGTTTCATTGATGTTGACGATTATCGTGCGATGTTCAGTCTAGTATTTCTCCTGTCTTGGGTAATCATGAGCGAAGCGCTGGCATGAGTCCATCGGTTGATGCCCCGGCAGGCATACTTCGGCAAGGCTACCTGCGTTGGCACGACCCACGCAACAGCAGCCGCTGCACTGACTCGAGGGGAGAGGTACAAAAGGGAAGAGGACCAAGGAAGCCTGGCACTATGCCTTGATGCTCACCAGCTGCAAGAAACGCATGTTGATCCTTGCCGGCAACGAAGAAACCACATGATTGGCTTCTGCTCCTCCAAGTGCCGCGGGCGCGCCTGGGAGCGCGGCCTGGCAAAGGAAAAAGGGGGCTCGAAACAAAAGCTATGTTTGCGTTATCACCTCTTATCGATTCCTTTCAAGTCTTCGAGGTTGTTTATCCCTTAACCCTACACTACTAGGGAAAACCTTATACACAGAATCTTAGCAGCAGCGCGGTCTAAAAACAGGCGCTACTGCTAATTAGAAGTAGCGAGCTTCAGTAAAGAGCGCTACTAATGACTAAGTAGTAGTAGCGCTCTAGGTGAAAAGAGCGCTACTACTATAATTGCCACGGTGTTGCCCCCAGGCTAGATATAGTAGTAGCGCCCTTCCCGTGGACGCGCTACTGCTAAAGAACTTAGTAGCAGCGATTTTCTTGAAAACTCGCTGTTGCTAAGTAAGTTTAGTCCCATACTGCTAAGCGAACAAGGTGTTTACCACCTTAAATATGTTACTTCTCAACCTATCTCGAGCACTTGGTCTTCATTGAACTATATGTGTATGCTTTGTGGTTGCAATATGAATCCTCGCATGTACCTATACAGGTACAGCGAGGATTCATGTTTACTATTTAGATTATACACAAAAAGATCAATGATGACCAATGTATATTTTTGATGTTTTTACATTGCTTAGACTTATAGCATTTTTTCCGGACAAAGCGTTACTGATATTGGGATAAACAAAAGAAATAACTACTTCCATTAGCAGTAGCGGTTTTCTCTAAAACGCGCTATAGATAAGTTAGCTATAGCGCGTTTTCCATATGAGCGCTACTGCTAGTTCGAGTTAACCACCCCCCGAATCAAAATTTCGCTAAGTCCTCCTTCCCCCCCCCCACCCCGGCCGGTTCCCCTACTCCTGTCGCCGCCGCCCGAGCTCGAGCGCGCCTGCCCTCACCGCCGCCGCTGCCGCCCGCCGTCAACCTCA
>NC_041386.1:381414317-381423690 GCF_002162155.2 Triticum dicoccoides
CGCCCCTCCGTCACCGAGCACCTCCCCTCCAACGTCTCTCCCTCTGTAAGCCCCCCACCCCTCCCGCACCCCCTCTCTCTTTGCTTAGTTAGTAGATGATTTTAGTAGTAGTAGATGTTAATTTAGGGTTCATAGATAATGATTTTTAGAAGTAGTGATGGTAAACTAGTTGTATAATTAGCAGTAGTATATGTTAATTAGTAGTAGATGTAGTAGTTAGATGTTAATTAGTAGTATATGTAGTACTTAGATGTTAATTAGTAGTAGTAGATGTGCTAGTTTCTTTCTATTTATAGTAAGTTTATATTTAGTAAGAACGAGTTGAATTAATAGAACTAGTTAGTAAGAACTTGTTGCTATTTTTTTAGTTAAAGCAATTTTTCTCGCATCGACGTCGACGATGCCTATCCCGCATCCTCATCATCGAGTCGGCGGAGGACGACACCTGCTTGACCAGATGGGCCATGTCCGGGACTGGGCTCCGCCGGGGTGGTACTGGGAGGCGGTACCTACCGGGGGGCACAGGTTGGTGAGGAGCCAGCCTATCGTTGACCCGAACCTTCTTTGGTGGCGGTCGAGTGGGCCAGTGACGGTCCAGTGGCTCGAGGACTCCGCGGAGGTGGTGCATCACCGTGTCAGTGAGGAGGACGCGCACGTCCGTCGCTACTTGTTTGTGTTGGAGCACAGGTTCTCCAATACCTGGTAGGTTCTCCAGGGATCTCACTGGAGCTATGATCCCATGATGGTTCCTTCTCTGTGGGTGTCCAACGCCCGCACCGATACCCGTCATGTGATAGGGTTTTAGTTGTACTAGTGATGTTATATGTATGACACTATTCGGGATGTATCAGTGATAATATTCGACGATGTATGGACGCATGAGATGATTTACTTTTGCTTATTGAATGCATGCTAATTTGAGTCCTATAAGATATTTTGAAATGTATATCTTGTGTTGCTCAATATCCAAGTGGCCGGTCATGTTTGCAGGTTACACCTCCGAGTGGCCTATGTTTTGCCGGAGTGTTGATTCATTTCCGTTCTGGCAAATTTCAGGCGCTCGATATGTCCTATTTTAGCAAAGGTCATGCCGGATTTTTCCGTGAATTTTGGCATGACTTTTGCTAGAATATGTAGGAAATATTGAGTGCCCCAGATTTGTGTGTTGAGTATCCTGGTAGTTGTCTTCTATCGATTTTTAATTAATGTTTTAACTATGAACATAGGAAATGTCTGACGACAAAAAGGATTTTGGTATTTGCAAATACTGGAAAGACAAGCGCGGCCTGTGCGACGGAATCTTCCTAGATGATGATAGGCGCTTCAGCATCAAGATGGACGAGAACTTCGAAGTGGATACGGTAAGTCACAATGACAAGTCTTTTTTCGTAATTAAGCATGACATCTGCTTCATTTGCTTCAACTTATATTTTTTTACTATTCTACTAGCGTATCCCCTGCCATGCAAGAGTTTTTGTATTGGATAAGATAGGTTTCAGTCATACTATGGAGGTAAAGAAAGTTTACTTGAAGACCGAGCATGGTTATATTTTCCACGCAAGATTATACAATTCAGACGACTACACCTATTTTGGATGCAAAACATGGGGAGCACTATGCAAGACTTATGCATTTGAGCCTGATATGGTTATCACCGTTGATATTCGTCCGAAAGATGATATTGAAGGTAATACCGACATCTGGGTCGATGTGCAGACGCCTCCAGTTACACCATTATGTAAGTTTCTCAACCATATTTATGTCTTTGATATTGTTTATTCAAAAATAGTTGACAACTAATTTGTATTGTTAGCTTATTTCGGTGCAAGCAAACATGTCTAGCGCTTGGTAGACAGGACCTACTACTGTCACGGGGCTGAACTAACCTGCGAGGAGCTAAGTCATTATGTTTCATGGCTTGAGGATCTTGATACTGTCAAGACAAATTTTCTTCCTGGACTTAGAAATGTTAGTACTGAAAACATGCGACCAATAGTGTTCATAATGAACTACGATCACATCTATTTAGGAAGGATGGTAAGATATTTACTATTTGTCCTCAGTGCATCTTTTCCATACATTATTTGTGAAGCTAAACTTCATTGCTAAGTATGTTACCATACGATGTTTTTTCAACAGGGACTCCCGATGAATGTTGTGCCTTATGGGATCGAGACTAAAGGTACCATGAGTATTATTAGCTTACGGCCAAGATATCCTACATGTTACTTTAGTGCATTCAAGATCAGCGATGAATGCTTAATAGTGCAAGACTGGACCAGATATGTGATGGGGGGAGCGCAGAGAAGTACTAGGGGGCAGCAAACAGATGTCCTACCCAAAATTAGGAGACAGGTTCATCTTCATGCTCCAACTTGATCAAGGAGGAGAGCTACACATGTTTTATGTTATTTTACCTAAGAGAGAGCAGCAGGAGTGATTAGCTAGCTAGAAATGAGTTTGAGGATGATGATGTGCTACACTATTACTATGATGATAAAATAGCTAGTGTTGGTGGTAATGACTATGATGATTATTATTAGCTAGTGTTGGTGGTGATTAGCTAGCTAGAATGAGAGTTTGAAGATGATGATGTGTGCTACACTATGACTATGATAATTAAATAGCTAATGTTGGTGGTAATGACAATGATGATGATTAAATAGCTTGTATTGGCGGATTAGATTCAAGTGGAGGCAACATGTGGTGCACATCGAAAGTACTACTAGTCCAAACTAGATCAAGTTTGGATTTGTAGTATACTTTTGACATGCACCACATATTGCCTCCACTTGAAACTAATCCACCTTCATTTGACACACTGTTATGGACATAATGATGTAAACCTCATAACTGGTATTGTACCAATATTTGTACGATAAATACACTAATAATTAAAAAAAAATACTAGTAGCGATGGACAGAAAACGCACTGCCAGTAGTTACATTAGCAATAGCGCGTGATTGAACAAACGCTGCAGCTACATGTCCTAGCAGTAGCGCGTGTAGCACGCGCTACTGCTAAGGAATAGCTGTAGCGCCTTATCAGTAGCGCATATCCCCGTGTTACTGATAGGCCTAAAACCCGCGCTGCTGCTAGCCTTTTCCCTAGTAGTGCTAGTGAGTGTTCGTATCGTGAAAGCCCTCATGCGATGGAACCTTGGCTAGTTTCTTTGATCGCACCATCGTCCTGTCCAGAGCCATGCTCGCAGGTTGAGAGGCTGCATTGAGAGCCACCTAGGAAAAAACTGCCGAGGCGCATCCACGCCAAGATGACTATTAAGGGCCGGACCCATACGACAATCGCCGCAATATGATATCGGCAGGCGTCCAAAGCAAACACGAGAACTGGTCATACGAACGCAAGCATATAGGGTTCAAAGGGATAGACACGCATTTAAAGATCCGATTAGAAATATCAGTTTTGCGCAAACACTAGAGACAAAACTACTAAACACAAAATACATATCATGTTTTATTACAGGGCCCCATGGAAATGACAGCGGCCCGATACTTGGTCCACTGGCCAGGTGGAAACAACTTAAACGTGAAAAACCCTGTCAGCAGGGGGAGCGGATTTCTTCTCGGCGGCTGCGATGTCAGCACCCGCTTGCGACTTCTTACTTCTGTCATCAAGGTCGAGCTCTGGATGACGGCAGTCGATATTGCTCAATACCATGAAGAGGGCATTGCGGGCAAGCTTCTGGGACTTGGTCGCAAAACGCTCGGCCCTCCCCTATTCATGCACCTTCAGCTTGTCGATCAGCTCGTTGAAGAAGAGCCCAGCTTGACGCTCGGGACCTCCTATTTGCTAACTGAGAACACTGGCCCGTCTATGACCATCACCGCAGCTTGGGCACCAAGGTGTCCAGCAATATCCATCAGGCTCTTTATCCAGAGGATGCTCATGTCAACCTGATTCTTCAACTTGTCCTTTGCATCTTGCTGGAGACGCTTGGCGGTTTCCAAATCCTTGGACAACACCTGCTGTCTAGACTCGGCAGACTCCGTCGACTGGTCCAGCAAGCCGATCCTCGTCTTCATATCCACGATGTTGCCATTGGCAGTCTCAAGGCTCTATGTTTTGAAAGAAAGCTGCGACTGCACATCAGCCAATTGGATCTCCGTCAGCCATGCTTATTCTTTAAGTGCCTCCACCTCTTTGGTGCCTTTGGCGAGATTCTCATTCAGCTTAGCCACCTGTCGGTCAAGGTCAGTCTTGGCAGCAGACGCGGCATCTAGATCTTCAATAAGTTTCACTACTAGGAAAAAGCTAATTAGTGGCGCACCTGTTTTGGCCATTAATGGTGCACTATAGGTGCGCCACTATTAACACGCCACTAGTAACAATTACTAACGGCGCACCCCTGGTGCGCCATTAGAATCCCAGATAATAGTGGCGCACCAGGTAGTGCGCCATTAGTATGTCCCCTGGTGCGCCATTACTATGCGTCCCAGGGGCCATATTTACCTTGGGCTCCAGGTTACTAATGGCGCACTACTAGAAAATGCGCCACTAGTATGTTTTATTGCAGTGCGCCACTAAAGTGCAGTATGGTGCGCCACTAATATGAATATTAGGATTTTTTTTTTTCATCTCTGATATTTGCACAGGTTACAAAATATATTACTGCACAGAATATAGACAGCACAACATATAAATAACAGATTTATCGAATACAAATAGAAGATTAGTACAATTCATCATATTAGTCTCCGAATTCAAGAGACCAAACAAAGTTAGAACATTACAAGTCTCGAGACCGCGAGTAGCGAGTTTGTCTTCACATTACAAGTCGATATCGATCATCTAAACTACCATCACATAGAAGAGAGCTGCGGTCATCACGATTAGTATCATCGCAATGAAACTGGTCTTCATCCGGTTCCTCTTCCGCTCCCTCCTCTCTCCCGCTAGATAGCATGCGTATCTAGCTTCCGCCTCTGCCCTAGTGGTGTACCCTTTGTAACTGTTACCGTTGAAACGGTGAACCTGTCTCCGACACTCCTCCGGGTCGTCGTAGACTCCTGGAACCTTACCCTTGTACACGACATACAATGGCATCTCTATGCACTAGACAAACAAAACATTAGTAGCAATTCCTAGACAATACATAAGCAATATATAAGTATGCAACAAAAGGATCGGAAGAGAAAAGCAACACATTAATAGCAAGAATCATGGTCCTACTGATAAATAGCATCGATTACATATAAGTTGAACGACTGTCCAAACCAAAGAGACATACAAGTTCATTAAAGTTCCATTACAACATGAGCTAATCAATATTTCAGAACTACATAACATTACTACTTTCGACTCGACTCAGGGACCGGAGCATGGATGAAGTCGCCGTCTTTCATGATGGTCATGAAATCGCGATCGTTCTCAGCCTGCATTTCTAGCGTTGTTTCTATGTCACTGTTGGACGGTTGATATCTGAGGTAGAACTGCCCCGAGGTACGAAGGACATCTTGATGGATGATTTATGCAAACTTCGACTGGATGCGAAAGAATTCTTGTCTGAGGTCCACGTCCTGGATCTCCGACAAGCATGCGGCCCAATCTTCGAGACTATTTGGTCCCATACGATCGCCCACATGTGATGGAGGGCATAGTAGGCATCCTTCTGACCGCTAGGAGGATGCTTGATGCAGGGGAACATCGTTACGCGGGTGAACACGTGCTTGCCGTACCTATGAATTGGCCTCCTGAAGGTGCCCCCAGATTTGGCGTAGCCGGGGAGAACATCATCAAGAACTTTCTTGATATTTGTGTAGTCTTTATTCGAATGACGGTCTGCGTCGAAATACGTGGCCATGAAATACTTCGGTCTTAAGAGGATGTGTGTGCAACGTGTGTCACTGCACAAAACACGGAATGTTAGAAAAAAAGAACGATCAAAATCTAAGAAATCATATGTTACGAGGCGGTGAGGGGATGACTTACTCGGGAAAGTAAGGCATGATGAAGTTATCCTTATCTTGGTTTGCCAGAATGACGCCTTCGAGGTATGAACTCGTGACTTGCCGGTCCCCAGCGCTGCCCAAGATCATGGCACGCATGTAGAATGGGTCGAATATCACAATGTCCGGGGTCTTGTCTCTAACGATCTGCATCTCCATACTCAGCGAAAATAGCCGAACGAAGGTGTAGTGCAGCGGATGAAGGTTAAACATAGCGAAGTTGTCATCAAACCATAGGACGATCATACCACCGATGGCGCTATCGACAAAGCCCTTGTCCTCTGGCACCTTGGCCATGAAAACCGAGTATGCCACATCATTCTCGGAGAGACGCCACTTCTCCAAAGAAAGAACACTGTCATGCAGACTCCGCATAGCACCGGTTGCAACATTGAGCAGATTAGTCGGTAGCATCGGCCTACCCACCACATGCACCCTCCTTGAGATATCCTTAGATGTAGGTGTCCCGTCCTGAGCACGGATCGTACTTTGTGCCGGCTAGCTCGCACCCTTGTTATTCTTTCTTTTTTGTCCCTTCTTATTCTGCTGTAATGGGATCGAGTTCTGCTCACAGACAACCTTTTTGAGTGTGTTGGGGCTGATAATATTTCGCACCTCGGCTATCTGAGGCTCGGTGAAGGTGGCAGCTGGAGGCGTCTCCTGAGAACTGAACGCTAGACGACGCCTGTTGCAATTGGTTTTCTCCGTGGTACCAGCTAGATCGTGATCGTCTTTTGCAGGGTTGGGTTCTTGAGAAGGAGGCCCCAAGAATTCATCATCGTACCCATATGCATGTCCGGATCGGCCATATGTCCGTCATCGTCGTCCAGTAGCGTTGCGGCGGTCTTGCCATGGCTTGGCGCCGGCACGACTGGCGGTGTTGTCTGTGGGGTGGTGTCCCCGCCCCCAAACGAATCTGGCTCTTCGGCCAAAGCATGGACCAGCCTATGCAGGTGTTGAGGGTCATCACATCATCTTTGTCGGCCCTTGGGGGTCGATACGGAGGTAACAAGTCATCACAGCCCTGCAGCACTCGAACCAGTTGAACCCTATACACGTTGGGTGGCATCGGATTACCGTGGAACAGGCGGTTGTCCGGTTGAACGATTCTAGCCTTGGCGACATCGATCAACTTGCTGTTCATGAAATGCAGGAGAGTGCATGGAACGTCGGCGGCACCCTGCAAAAACATGTAGGGCATCAGGGATACCCAGTCAAAGGCAAGGAGATGAAGTCATCGGCCGAGAGGCTTAGTTACCGTGATGACATCGAGCTCGGCTAATGTCAAGGCACCGCCAACGACGGGCGTGCAAGTGATGGAGCGGCCGCTTGCTGCCGAGGTGCCGGCCGGCGTATTCTTCCCACACCCGGGTGCATTAAGCTCCAATGCCGGCACCGACGTCGGAGACACCAATGCCGCCTTTGCCGGAGACATCAATGGCGCCTCCGGCACGTTGTGCGAGTTGGTGCCCGTGAAGCTGGGAATCGGGGGTGCCCCTGTTGGCCGCCCGCAATCCATGCCCGCAGCCCCTCAAACAAGGTAAGCATAATGGCGATGATCGTCGCTCCCAGTTGGTCTCGCACTTGCTCTTCGACGATCTCCGGAATCCGCGCCACTTGTGCCTTGAGTTGTTGAACCTCGCGCTCCTGGCTTTCCGAGCTGGTCTTTCTCTCCTTTCGCCTAGCGGTATAGTACTCCAACCATTTCGTGGACAAGCCTTTGCCAGCCACACGACCAGCTGACGTCGGCTTACTGAGCTTATCCTTGTGTTTCATTATGTTCAACGCCCTATTTAAAGGGGTGTCGAAAGGGGAGCTCTGGGACAACCCCGCGCTGCTACTTTCAGTTTCCTGCGAAAGGAACGTGAACTATTTAGAAAATTGGCTTCATTAATTAGAATGCAACCATATGGAGCTAATTACGTGGGGGTGTATTCCTTACCAGAACAAGCTCAAGCGCCTTGGTCTTCGGATCCATGGTAAGCTCCTTGGTTACCGGGTCCACCTTGTACCGGGCCCTGACATAGTTCCTAGTCTACTTGTCACGGTATTTCTCGAAGAGGGGCGGTAGGCCTTGCTCGGCACGCTCCGCATCCTCCTTATCCCATATAGGTTCCGCCACTCTGTAACCGCCAGGACCGAGTTTGTGGACCCCTAAGTTTAAGTCCCGCATCTCTTTCCCCCACTGACTTGATTCCACGGTTGTGTAGCTCTCGCACTTGATCTTGAACTCCAGGTAGTCATCTTCGCTGATCGAAGGATGTTTCTCCTTGATCTTCTCATAACTATCACCTTTTTCAATCATTCTCTTCACCGGGGCTCTCCAAGCAGGCAGGGCCGTGCTCATCTTCGTGAGGGCGGCACTGTTCACTTTATTCCCTGAGAGGCTTGTGTTTGCGAAGTCACTGGGGAACTTGTATTGTTCGTGCAGCTTCGTGAAGAGGAGGTTGCATAAATTCCCTCGGTCACGATGCCTCAGGTTCTCGGTGTTGATCGAGACGGTGCTCCGAAGAATGCACCCGAGCTGTCCCGCGTACCCCTTGACTAATTATTGGGGTGCCGTTGGATGCCCCTCGGAGGACACTTCAGTAAATTCCTCCTTGACGGTGCCGAGCATGTTCGGGCGCCGGTCCTTCTGTTTCCTGTTCAGTTGGCTGCCATCTGTGCATGCGCTGCCATAATCAGTGGTGGCATCCTCGGTGGCACCATCAGTGGTGTCATCCCCGACGCCACTAGGGGTTTTGTAGTCGGGATTGGTGTCTTCTGCGGTGTCCTCATAGCGGTGAGGTTCTTCCTCCATCTCCTGGGACAGCTCCCTGAATGCCTTGCCCGAACCGCCATGTTTTGCTCTAAATAGGAAAAAAGTTTGGTCAAAAAGTTGGTTATTTTCAAGGAACAAGATCTCTAAGTTGACCAAATAACCTAATTCTCGAGGAACGTCGCCAAAAAGTTGGCTTCGGTGTGCGGTACAAAACTGAATTTTGGAAATCAACAAAATCAACAAGCTAAGGGCTGCAAATGCCCGCAAGGCTTAAAGGGTGACGGCATAATGGCTCAGTGTTATTTAAGGGTTGGTTTGTGAGGAATTATCATGGTCTCATCATTTAGGGTTTTTCGACACCAAAGCATCCTCAAAGCTAAGCTTTTATCATTTAGGGTTTGTCGACGCTGAGGCCCCTAAATGCTAAGTTAAGTTTTCATCATTTAGGGTTTATCGATGCCGAGGCACCCTATCAGCTAAGGTTTTATCATTTAGGGTTTGTCGATGCCGAGGCACCCTAAAAGCCAAGGTAATATCATTTAGGGTTTGTCGACGCCGAGGCAACCCAAAAGCCCAAGTTTTCATCATTTAGGGTTTATCAATGCCGAGGCACCCTAAAAGCCAAGGTTATATCATTTAGGGTTT
>NC_041386.1:381423840-381426072 GCF_002162155.2 Triticum dicoccoides
CCCTAAAAGCCAAGGTAATATCATTTAGGGTTTGTCGACGCCGAGGCAACCCAAAAGCTCAAGTTTTCATCATTTAGGGTTTATCGATGCCGAGGCACCCTAAAAGCCAAGGTTATATCATTTAGGGTTTGTCGATGCCGAGGCACCCCAAAAGCCTAAGTTTTCATCATTTAGGGTTTATCGATGACGAGGCACCCTAAAAGCCATCATCATCATATCATCTTGAAAATATTATAACAACTAAGTTCATCCTACTTAATTAAGTAATATTGAAATTTTGTTAAATTTTAATTAAGTAATAGAGTTTCGTTCACTTCTTGCACTAATAGATTGCATTTCCAAATTCTTATAAGTTATAACAGAGACCCTACGAGGACCTGGAAGCTTGCATACGTTCTAGGGAAAATTCTGGTGGAGTTCTTCTAATAAGGAGTTGATTGGTTGATATAACAAGTTCTAGGGAAAATTCTAGTGGAGAAAGGGAACTGGTTAAGAGTTGAAAGAAAGGTATCTAATTAGAAACATAGGTGGAGGGTCTTGTATCTATTTAGATAGGTAGCAGAATCCATTCAGATGGAAAGCTTTAATGAGGATGAATCAAGATTTGGATAATTCATGCCTTTAGGTGAATAGGAAGTTACTTCTGCAAATATCTGTTGGGTCCAATAAGATAATCCACAGTGTGGTGAAAACACGCCCTTCGAACTGGTTTGAGCTATTGTTGAATGGAGATGGTCTAAGATTTTCAGTAGTAAGAAGTGAAGTGGTAATTTTGCGAGCAAATGGTTAGGATGAGTGGTTCCTCTTTCCTGTTTAGCTTTACAATAGAATATTGTTAGTCATGCACACTTGTGCATTTTCAGCCAGGCCTAGTGGAGTTGGCCTAAAAACATTTATTTCTTTAAGAATGCTACAACCATATCAAGTATTTATGGTAAAGGGTTAGCAGGGCCATCCAAATAAAATATGTGGTATGAGCTTTTTTAGTAGGTCATCCTACCATATTAGTGTTTATCGATGACGAGCAACTGACATTAGTAATAACTATGAGTTGATAACACAAGAGGCAGTTGATCCTACTTAATTAAGTACTAAGATACCCGGCCCATGCATTAGTCGCAAGTACCCCATATGTCCTATTTTTAGCAAAGTCATGCTAAAATTCACAGAATATTTCAGCATGACCTTTGCTGAAAATAGGACATATGGAGTACCTGAATTTGCCAGAACGGAAGTTAATCGACATTCCGGCAAACTCAAGGGCCTCTCGGGGTACCTACAAAATCATTATCCCCGCGTAATGAAGTCGCCAATGGGTCATTTCAGAAGATCGCAAGTAGCATCATCATAAGTACAACATCATCACAAGTACAATAGCAGCAGCAGTGAATACAGGCATAACAGTAGTAAAAATTTATAGCGTAGATTCAGCATTAGCTGATGTTTAGTAGCAACGAAGCTTCAGCCATACAAATGAACGACAACATGACTGATTTGGGTTAGAGGCCGCAACGGGAGCTCATCTTCAACTCCTCTTTTTGAACTTTGATCATCAATCCAAATAATACACTATGATCAATCCAGAGAATCATCAAAGTTGTTCCTAAACTGAAGATTATTCCTAGTCTGATCATGTCACAACATTACTGTCAAAATTTCAGACTTGACAATAAATGTAGTGCAAACTGAAGATTTCTCCTAAACTGAAGATTATTTAGGAACACACTTGTTCCTAACTTGATGTTGATTTAGGAACACAACCTCTATCATGTGTATGTCTTTTTGAGGGAGTACTGTACCATCCCAAAACAGAAACTGAATTTTCTCCTACCCTGTCACCACTTGCCTACTCACTTAATTTCTGAACTTTAATGATATCTCTACTGCTTGCTTTACTTCATTGTTTTCATTGTTTATGCAAAGCATACTAGCAATATGCAAGGGACTCTTGCAATCAGTAGCATTGTACATCAACTATGGTACTAATCTGTACATTAACTGATTGGCAGAAGCATTATCACAAACACAAAGCAAGCACTGTACATGAACGGAGAAGTGAGATATAGGTAGGATGGGTGGGGGTGAGGGATGGAGGGAGGAGAGAGGGGATGAGTGGAGTATACCTTGCTGTGAATGGACAGCAGCGGCGGCTCGATGTAGTGGATGGAAGACGGCGGCTCAGTGCAGTGGGCAGAGCGGTGGCATTGGGGAGGGACTGGCCGGACTGTACAT
>NC_041386.1:381426426-381508878 GCF_002162155.2 Triticum dicoccoides
AGATACAGGTCGGATGGGTGGGAGTGGGGGTGAGGGATGGAGGGAGGAGAGAGGGGAGGAGTGAAGTATACCTTGCTGTGAACGGACGGTGGCGGCGGCGGCGGCGGCTCGATGCAGTGGACGGAAGACGGCGGCTTAGTGTGCAGTGGGCAGAGGGGCGGTGTTGGGGAGGGACTGACCGAACGAGGTGATGGTAGCGCAGCGTGGAACCACGGAAGGGAGGGCAACAAGGCGACGGATGTCCGGCCGAAGGGGCGGCTGTGGCCGACGAGCCAACCCTAGCTCGTGGCGGCGGCTATTCTTGTTTTTCTTATGAGGATGCGGAGGAGGGTTGTTCACCTGTTCAGTCGGAGCACCTCGTCTGAACGGGCGCGGTGGTTTTCGGAGCGGGCGCGAGGGTTGTCGGAGCGGGTGCGGGGGGTCGGAGGTGGCGGTGGAGAGGGCGCGGGGATCTGGCGAGGGAGGGAAGGGTGATCTGGTGAGCGATGGACAGAACGCACATACATAGCTAGAGGGGGGGAAGGTTAGTAATGGCGCACCATCTAGGGGTGCGCCATAAAAACACTGATAGCAATGGAGCACGCTCCTATGGTGCGCCATTAGTAACTTTTTTCATTTTTTTGTTGCATCTAATAATTTGTTTTTTATCAAATTTGTTATTTTCATTAGGACTAGAACAGAAGATATCATCAAATTTGTTTTTTTTTTGAAAATATCATTAAATTTGTTTTTTTTTGGATTTTTAATTGAAAATATCATCAAATTTGTTATTTGAAAATATCATCAAATTTTTTATTTGTAAATATTTAAAAAAAATATCATAAAATTGGTATACTAATGGCGCACCTCCTAGGGGTGCGCCATAAGTACATTGATAGCAATGGCGCACCTTCTACTGGTGCTCCATTAGTAACTTTTTTTTAGTTGTATCTAATAATTTTTTAGAAAATGACAATCAAATTTGAAAACATTTATGAATGTGGAAAAATATCATCAAATTTGTTATTTCAAAATATTTATGAATATGAAAAAATATCATCAAATTTGTTATTTAAAAATATCATCAATATTTTTTTGGATTTTTAGTTGCATTCATTTGTGAATTAGTAAAACATTTATGAATATGAAAAAATATCATCAAATTTGAAAAAATATTCATGAATTCACAACGTGCCCATGAAATTTAGAAATATTCATGAGTTCAAAAAATATTACCAAATTCAATATTCATGAGGACTAGAACCGAAGAAATGTCATTTCAATATGTCGAAATACAATTGAGAAATGAAGACTACTATTTAAATACAATCGATATTAGCTAGCTATCTTTTCACAATCTTCTTGCCCTTCTTTTTCGCAAATGGAGTTCTTCTGTTGAACAAACGTCCTTTAGGTAGGGTGGTCCTCCTTCTTCTTGTGGTGTATGGCACTTCATCGTCGTTGTCATGTTCCATCTTCGGGTCGCCGTACTTGTCGAAGTCTTGCTCATTGGCGGCTCCATCCATTCCAATGATCTTCCTTTTGCCTCTCCTCACGACAACACGACTCGACTTTGACTGGTCGGTAATGAAGAAGCATTGGTCCACTTGGGAAGCTAGTACCCATGGGTCATTTTTAGCGGTGACGTTTGCGCCCGCGGTCTTGGATTTGGCTTTGGGTATAACCATGGTGGTGAAATACCGGTCTTCTTTTAGGACGCTCTTGGCCCATCTAACACGGAACATCGGGGCCTTCTCTCCAACGTAGCTCAGCTCCCAGATCTCCTCGATCCTTCTGTAGTATCTTTCCTTGTCGTTACCGGTGTAGGATTCCATCGTTACCTCGGAATTCTGATAAACATCGCTCTTCATGTCCTTTCCCTCGGTGTAGAATGTGTAGCCATTGATATCGTACGCCTCATAGGTCATCAGGTTGTGCTTGGCGCCCTGTGACAAGGGGAATATGAGTTTTTCTTCCGCGGAAGAATCCTCATGTAAAGGGTATGACAGAAGCTTCTCCTTGAACCAACGAGTGAAACATGAGTTGTGCTCTTTGATCATATCTCCATCCGTCCTCTGTTGGCCTCGGTCATTGTACGTCTTCTTAATAAAGGTTTTGTGCTCTACCACCCAAGGATCGACCACATCTATGTGTTGTAGCGTGACTAGGTTTGCTCTTTCAAAGTCGGCTAGTCGAACCTCGAAGTCGACATGCATTTTGCGAGGACCATCGCGGTGACCCCATCCAGCGAGCGTGCCGAGGTGCCTGTTGACGGGCAGACCAATGGGGTTCTCGATGCCTAGATAATTCGTGCAGTAGGAGATTCACTCTTTGATCAGAAAGCCCCTGGCTATGCTTCCCTCTGGACGTGACATGTTGCGAACGTATCCTTTGATGACACCATTCATCCTTTCGAACGGCATCATGCTGTGCAGGAACGTCGGCCCGAGTTGGATGATATCCTCCACGATATGGACCAGCAGATGCACCATAACATCGAAGAATGCGGGCGGGAAGTACATCTCAAGCTCGCATAGTATCACCACGATCTCTTCCTGTAGCCTTCTGAGTTGCCTCATGCCAACCGACTTCCGAGAGATGACGTCGAAAAAGTTGCATAGGCCAAATAGCATTTCATGGACGTGCGCATCCATGATCCCACGGATTGCAACTGGAAGTATCTGCGTCATCAGCATGTGACAATCGTGAGACTTCATCCCGCTGAACTTTTGCTTCACTGAGTCTAGGTATCTTCTTATCTTCCCCGCGTAACCGTAAGGAAATTTTACTCCTACGAGGCAGGTGAAAAACTGCTCGATCTCCTCCTGACTTAGCGTGAAGCATGCGAGAGGGTAGTCATTTCCAGTGTTCTTGGCCTTTTTGCCTTTGCGAGGACTTTCCGTGTCCTGCTTCGCCTCATCATCATCATCATCATTAGCGTGAAGCTCCTCCCTGATGCCAATTGATTCCAAGTCTGCCCTTGCTTTCGGCCCATCTTTGATCCTCTCTATCATGTTGAGCAGGGTACTAAGGAGACTCTCGCACACGTTCTTCGTGATATGCATGACATCAAGGGTGTGAGGCACATGGAGGATCTTCCAGTACGGCAAGTCCCAGAAAACAGACATCGTTTTCCATACCTTCAGCAGTGGCTCTAGCGGCTTTCGCTTCTTTCCCGGCTCTGGCGCCTTTTTCTTCTTTCCCGACAGTGGGCAATCTTTCCAATTTTTCAACAACTCGTCTATTTCCTCGCCGCTCCTCGTACACGGGCGTCTTCGGGGTCGGTTTCACCATCGAGCAGATCCTTGCATTTTCTGCATGAGTCATTGTTGCGAAGCCACCTTTGATGTCCCATGAACACGGTTTTTGAAGACCCAGGATCTCTATCTAGCTGGTGATATGTTGTGTCATCCATGCACCTGACGCATCCAGAAAATCCGTGGACCACTTGCCCCGCGACATATCCGTAACCGAGATAGTCGTGCATCGTCGTGAGCAGTGCGGCTCTCATAGGGAAATATTCTTTCTCTGCGGCAGTCCCACGTATTGGCTGGCGTTTTCCACAGCGTGTCTAGCTCCTCTTTCAGCAGCCCCAGATACAGATTGATGTCGTTCCCTGGTTGTTTCGGCCCTTCAATTAGCATACTCGTGTGAATATACTTCCTCTTCATGCACAACCAGGGGGAAAGTTGTACATCCACACAAACATACGCCAGGTGCTATGTGTGCTTCTCTGGCTGCCAAACGGATTGACTCCATCAGTGCTCGTGCCCAGCACGATGTTCCTTGGATCGTCCCCAAACTCTGGGTGTTTGAAGTTCAACGCTTGCCACTGTCTCGCATCCTTAGGGTGACTCAGCATCTTTTCTTTTTTATTTATCTCTGGATCATTTCCGTCATCTTCTCGCTTCTTCTCCTCCCTATCCGCGTGCCAACGCAAGAGCTTTGCTAGCTTAGGGTCCGCGAAATACCGCTGCAAACGAGGAGTGATTAGAAAGTACCACACCACTTTTCGAGGAGCTTTCTTCCTCTTCTCGTCTCGCTTGACACCGCACACCGGACATATGGTAGACTCCGCGTGCTCGTCCCGATAAATGATGCAATTGTCATGCACACATGGTATTTCACGTGCGGTAAATCCATAGGACACACGATTTTCTTTGCCTCCTCAAAACTGGTCAGGCACTTGTTCCCCTTGGGAAGACGTTCGTGCTAGAATGACATGTTCTCGTCGAAGCATGCGTCGGACATTTTGTGTTTTACCTTCATCTCCAGAGCCATGAGCATTTCTTTCAGACGGGTATCCACGGGCCTGCATCCTTCATACAATGGAGTAACCGGGTCTATCTCCAGTTGATCCAGCTTGGCTTTCTCTCGGGCGGCAGCTATTGCATTATCCGTCTGCTTGAGAAGCAGCTCTTGAATATGAGGGTCCTACACCCAGCCCATCGATGGTCCATCGTCGTCGGCTCCAGCATCTTCATCTTCATCATCATGCCCTTCGTCTGCTCCAGCATCTTCATCTTCATGATCATGCCCTTCGTCTGCTCCAGCATCTTCATCATCATCATGTCCAGCATCTTCTACATGATGACTGTGTATTGCATCTACTTCGTGATCATGTCCTGGAGATTCTTCGTCTTCTTGCCCACCCTCGCCGCGATTGTCTTGCTGCCCTTCCTCATTTCTTTCCCGGACCCCATGGACTACTTCATAGTCATCTTCATCACCTTCCCACCGATAGCCATCCATGAAACCACGCAAGAGCAGGTGGTCTCGCACCTGTACAGAATCCGGGTCCATAAGGCTCTTCAGCTTGCATCTTCGACACGAACATCTTATCTCCATCTCGTTCTTTTGAAGCATCTCGTCCTTCCGGAGCTCAAAAACCTATTCATGATGCCTTCGGTCATCGTGCGGATCATGGTCGCCTGCAGGGTAGAGCAAAACGATATTTTAGAACTAAAAATAATTTGGCATGACCTTGCCTGAAAATAGGACCAAAAAGAATGCATAGTGCCAAATTCTCGCCGAAACGGAAATGAATCAACATTCCAGCAAAACATTGGCAACTATCGCATTTGAAATACCTGTACCTGCAAACACAAACATATGCAACACCACAAACATATGCAACACCATAAACATACGTAGATCTAGGCCATAAAAAGTGCATGTGCATGTTGTTGGAGGGAGAAAAAAGTAGATCTACAACATAAAGAAGCTTTTCCCTTACTTACCAACCAAAAAATGGAAATTTAACCACTTAATTTGGGTGAATCTATGGTGCAAATGAGGTGAGGAGGAGGAGGCAGCCGAGACAAGCTTGGAGGAGGAGGTGGAGAGAATGAAGTGGGGAAAGTGAGTGTGGTAGGTGGCTGTCCAAAATATCTAGCTGGTCTCAGGTTACTAATGGTGCACCACCTAATAATGCGCCATTAGTAACCTTGGTTACTAATGGTGCACCCGTTACGTGGTGCGCCATTACAATTTTTGCAAAAAAATGAATATAATTGTTAGTAGTGGCGCACCTTGGTTGTGGTGCGCCATTACTAGTTTGAGCTAGTAATGGCGCACTCTACCCTGGTGCGCCATTACTAGTTTTGAAAAAAAAGTAAAAAAAATTGTTAGTAGTGGCGCACAGAGTGTGTGGTGTGCCAGTACTACTTAAAACTAGTGATGGCGCACTGTGCCTTGGTGCGCCATTAATAGTTTTGGAAAAAAAATTGTTAGTAATGGCGCACCATGTGTGTGGTGCGCCGTTAGTAATGAAGACACTAATGGCGCACCTGTATGTTGTGTGCCACTGCTATAGCAGTGGCGCACCACGTATATGGTGCGCCATTAATGTCCAAATTAGCTATAGCCCTTTTCCTAGTAGTGCTTCTTCAGCTAGGCAGCATTGTCAGTGGCAAGGGTGTCGAGAGCAGCTCCATGCTTTTCCTCCAACTCTTTGGTGCATTGCTGCACTAGAGCCTCTAAACTTTTGTCCTTGGAGCGGAGGGTGGCTTCGAGTTTCTCCTCCCGGAGGGAGATCTCTCACTCTCTGGCGTCCAGAGATGTCTTGCGATCCGCCAAGCATGTCTCCCGAGCCATGACATCCCCCGTCGTCATCAGGAGGGTATCTTGCTGCCTCATGAGCACCTTGAATTGCTTGTCGTTCCACTCGTGCAACTCTAGACACTTGTTCTTCAGCTTTTGGTCCACCTTGTCGGCAGACTCACGTTGCTCCTTGAGCGCCTGCCACTTCTGGTTGTGCCGGGCCTGCATCTCCTTCATGCCCACCACCATGGATTCCATGAAGGACAATGCCATTGCGACGGCAGCTGAGTCATCAGCCTCTCCGGCTCCCTTGTAAAGCGGAGCCCGGAGGCATTAAATCTTTTCGTCGAGCTCTATATCCATGGTCAGGGACAGACCGGGGGATCTACCTCTGGGTGGCGACACCACCATTGCGAGTGCGCTCGAGGAGGGTGGTGAAATCTCGGCAACTGTCCCGTTGGCGTGTAGTGGACCCATGGTCTGAAGTGGGATTTTCACCTCAACGGCCACTTCCCCTACCGGGGCGTCCTCCGAAGAATGCCCCTTTAGCTCCAAGGAGTCATGTACATCCCCGGCAGCGAGATCCTGCCCGTCGGTAGCTGCGAGCTCTGCAGCAGGCCTCCCTATGTCAGCCACCACCTCCAGCAGATCTGGTTCCTCGGTTTGAGGGGCTGCATATGAAAGGCCAAATGAATGACGAGGAAATGGAACTCGTGAGCGAACGAAGAAACCAGTAGAAGCAACCAGAGCATGAAAGAAAAAGAAAAAGAATTAGGCAAGATACCTAGGAGGTCTGTCGGGTAGGGGTCTTTATTTCCCCGGCAACAACTGTTGCGGGGTCATGAGCTTCGTCCTCTGCCGGGGTAGACTCGGCACCCTTCTGCATGTTCTCAGCCACAGATGGTTTCACGACGATTTCTTCGGCTCGAGCGGTAGAGGAAGCATGACCTTCAGGGAGGTGCTCGCCCTACGTCGTCTCACCTCCTCCTCTGCTTGAGGGGAGAGGGAGGCTATCTCCATCACCTCTGGCGGGTGGGGCCAAGTCTTCACTACCAGACCGAGGGCTGGACTAGGGGCTCGGTACTGGGCCTTCTCCGTCCTCCCCAACCAAAGTCGAGCCCTCCACTTCCCTGCCGGCGACAACAATAACACGAGATTAGTCAGCAAAAGCATTCAATCCGGCCCAAGAAATATCTACCACGAATGGAAATCTTCCTTACTCTTCCGGGATGAGCATGGAGTTCTAGTTGAAGTCCGTGGGAGGAGGAGACTTCTGTCCTCTCTCCAGAGACAGAAGGGTGGAAATCCCCGGCAGCTTTGATGCATGCCCTGACATCAGGAGCTCCAGGGAAGATGAGCTCTGCGAGGAGCTCGAGCCAGAGAAGGGGCTGGACTCCGCCTCCACGGTCGTCAGCCGTTTGGCGGAAGGAGCCTTGGCCTGAGCAAGGCAAGGGGATTGGCCGCCACCTCGGCCTTGGTAGACTTGGTGGATGTCTTCTTCACCCTCTTCGTGGCTGGCGCTGGGTTGGAGGTCGCCGCCCCTCGGGCTATGGTGCGCCTGCGGGTGCGCTGATCTGGTTCTGAAGCGGGGGCTTGTAGTCCAGCTGCAAGCCACTCATTTTCAAGGGCCGCTGCTACGTCCTCCTCCCTCTCCTCCTCCTCTCCCTCCTCGAGCTCTGTTGCTGCCGTGGCTAAGGCGTCTAGCCAGGCAAAGTCATCCCCTGCAAGCTCTTCCCCGGCAGCATCTTCCGTGGCATGCGCCTCGCTGCCGCCCTAGGAAGAGCTTCCATACCCAGCCTTCCCTTTGCCCTTCCCGACCTTTGCGGCCTTCTCCATCTCTGCACGGTGGGACGCCTTGTCCTCCTCGACCCTCTTTAGAATATACGCCACCTCGACAGCAGAGGTGCATTTATACATCCCATCTTCAGTCCTGGTGGCCCTCTCCACCAAGGTGCACCACCACTGAAGCTCTTCGTCTTGAGTGGGGAGCTTCCAATAGCTTGATGCTCCTTTAGCAGTGTAGTCCGGCATCCATTTCAACATCTGGTCGTGGGCAAAATTGACATTCAGATGGATGATAGTTGCCGGGAGCTTAAACAACTCAAAGTGACCGAACAGTTGATCGCACAACTAGGCATGGCCATAAACTGACAAGTTATTGGCCAACCCCGGGAGCAACCTCATCCTATCTACAGCGTCACCATACAGCCACACAGTTCTATCCCTTTCTTGAAGCGACGGAGAAGAAAATCTACCCCCACATGCTTAATGGTTAACCCGGCAGCCAACAAACGAGTAATCTTGTTGATTGTCGGGCGCAACCTATCCTTGGTAAGGCCCTTGGCTCTCATATCCTTGTCGCGCTCGACGCACTCCTTCCGTGCTTTGCAGAACTCGGGGGCTTCCTTGTTCCTGCATCCAACACCAGTCCCCTCTCCATTCGTCCCACCTTTCGCATTGGTTCCCAGGGAAGGTAATCCCAGATCCTCCTTGCCATGCATGGCATCCAGCTGATGATTCCAGAGCGGTTGACTTTTCTCTCCACCCGCGGGATGAAGTAATGCCGGAACAGATCCACATGGGCTTCACTTTGAAAAAATTCTCACACAAATGCACGAAGATGTCCATAGTAGCCATTGCATTTGGCGTGAAGTCAAGGAGGTGGAACCCGTAGATGTTCATCATTGCCTTGAAGAACTCGAAGAAGGGGGGACAGAGGCCGCAGATGAAGTAAGCAGCGAATAACCGGTAAGAATCGGCAGATCTTCCTTCCCCGCCGCATAAACTACGGGCAATCCATGCCCTTTCTCAACGGGCCTCCCCCACAGATACACATACTTCTCCTGAAGAACGGGGCCGCTCAAGGTAGACGAGACGAAGACGACGTCTTTGCTCCATTTCTTGTTCAGATCCGCCAACCTTCTGCTTCCCTCAGCGGTGGCCTCCTTCGCCGCGGCCGTCGGCTTCTTCTTCTCCACGGGTTTCTTCCCCATTCGTGCAGCGATGGAGGGGGGAAGGATTCGATGGGGAGGATGGCGGCGGAAGGAGGAACTGTCTCTTGGCTTGCGGAAGAAGAAGGTGGGGGAGCGGAGTAGGAGACAGGTGAATCATGCCGCTCTATTTTTTCCCTACTCTTAAGGGGGAAAAGCAGAACGGGGGCGTGCCACTTTAGAAAGTTACTGTTTAACCTGAACTTCAATAGTCCCATGACCCACTACTAGGGAAACCTTATACACAGAACTTACCAGTAGCGCGGGTCAAAAAGAAGCGCTACTACTACTTACCACTAGCGCGTGGCAAGCAAACGCGCTGCAGCTAAGTTTATACCAGTAGCGCGTCTCAGGGAAGAAGCACTACGACTACAATTACCCTACTATTCTCGCTAGGCTACCAATAGTAGTAGCGAGCTTAAGAGAAGAGCATTGCTGCTAAAGTTGTTGTAGGAGTGTGTTTTACGCAAAAAGTGCTACTGCTAATGAAAGCAAAATATAATGAAAAACATATAGAAAAGTAAATGAAAATGAAAAAATAGAAAAAGCGGAAGAAAAAAGAAAATGTCAAGGAAAATAAATGAAAAATAAAAATAAAGGAGAAAGGCGTAGCCGCAGCGTGCTTTCAGGACAGGTGCTATAGCTAACTTAGCAGTAGCGCGTTTAGTCGGCTAGCGCTATAGCTAATGTAAGAGTAGCGCTTTTCCTAGAACGCGCTACTGCTATTTTTGACTTAACCGAGCGGTTCTTCTTCTGTCACACCCACAATGCGGCTATATCTCCCACATGTCGGGGCACGACTTAGAGGCATAGCCGCATGGTAGGGTTGTCGCAAGAGGGGTAATCTTTACACATCCCATGTACTAAAAAGAAAGGGATAAAGAGTCGGCTTACAATCGCCACTTCACATGAATACAAGTAAAACATACATCAACCAGAATACAAACAAGGTCCGACTACAGAACCAAAATAAAAGAAGACAACCCCAATTGCTAGATCCCCGATCGTCCCAACTGGGCTCCACTACTGATCAATTGGAAACGAAACAACACAACAAACAAAATCTTCATCGAGCAACCACTTCAGCTCAGCTGTGTCATCTGCTTTGGTACCATCGGCACCTGCAACTGTTTGGAAGTATCTCTGAGTCACGAGGACTCAACAATCTCACACCCTCGCAATAAAGACTATTTAAGCTTATGGGTAGGAAAAGGTAGTGAGGTGGAGCTGCAGCAAGCACTAGCATATGTGGTAGCTAACTTACACAAAATAGAGCGAGAAGAGAAGCAACACATGGTAGAGAAACTAGAAGTGATCAAGAAGTGATGCTGAAACTACTTACGTTCAAGCATAACACAAGACTGTGTTCTCTTCCCGGACTCCACCGAAAAGAGACCATCACGGCTACACACACGGTTGATTCGATTTAATTAAGTTAAGTGTCAAGTTCTCTACAACCGGATATTAACAAATTCCCATCTGCCCATTACCGCAGGCACGGCTTTCGAAAGATCAAACCCTGCAAGGGTGTCACAACTTAGCCCATCACAAGCTCTCACGGTCAACGAAGATATTCCTTCTCCCGGGAAGACCCGATCAGTCTTGGAATCCCGGTTACAAGACATTTCGACAATGGTAAAACAAGACCAGCAAAGCCGCCCGATGCGCCAACAATCCCGATAGGAGCTACACATATCTCATTCTCAGGGCAACACCGTATGAGACATCCTACGAGTAAAACCAAACCTCAAGTTTCCCCGAGGTGGCCCCGCAGTCTACTCGGTTCGGACCAACACTTAGAGAAGCACTGGCCGGGGGGGGGGGTTAAAATATAGATGACTCCCACGTGCACGACTCCCAATGGAAAAGTATAGGTGGTGGTGAGGCAAATGGTAAAACCAAGGTTGGGCCTTCCTGGAGGAGTTTTATTCAAAGCAAGCTGACAAGGGGTTCCCATAACACCCAACCGCTTAAGGAACGCAAAATCAAGGAACATAACACCAGTATACCAGAAACTAGCGCGGCAAGAGTGGAACAAAACACCAGGCAAAAGGACAAGCCTTCCACCCTTTACCAAGTATATAAATGCATTAAAGTAAATAAGATATGATAATGATATCCGAACAATATCCATGTTCCAAAGAGGAACAAACATCGTCTTCACCTGCAACTAGCTACTCTATAAGAGGGGCTGAGCAAAGCGGTAACGTAGCCAAATAACGGTTTGCTAGGAAAACAGGGTTAAAGGCTTGACATGGCAATATGGGAGGCATGATTTAGCAAATGGTAGGTAGTGTGGCATAGCAATAGAGTGAACAACTAGCAAAGCATAGATAGAGGTTATTTCGAGGGTATGGTCATCTTGCCTGCAAAGTACTCAGAGTAGTCGAAACCTTGATCCTCGAAAGCGTACTCAATAGGTTCCTCATCACGTACTCATCTCCTGGCTCTACCCAAATCAAGAACACAAGCAATAGAACAACAATCAATCACGGTGCAATGCACAAGCAACATGATGGAAACATGGCATGATATGCAAGACATGATATGCAATGCATATGCGTGCTTCGGAAGGGAAAGAATTAAAAAGGCATCAACTTGGCAAACCAAGTGTGCCTCTGGAAAGATGAGATGATTTCGGTTGAAATCGATATAAAGATCATCAGAAATGGACGCATGTTTTGCAAATGGCAAGCAAAACAAGAATGACGCAATTCTGCGATTAAAAGCACGTTGCCACTTAGAATGCAACAAGAAACTAAGCTACTGCAGTCCAACATAGCAAAAAAGCTCAAGGCAGCGATGTACACAAGATGCTTGACAAAACATGAACACTGAGCTATGGCTGAATCACAAAAGAGCAGGTTCAAACAAGCATGGCAAAAGTGCAAACGATAACAGCTTCACAGACTTTGTGAAAAATACTAACATGTCAAAAACAACATCGGGAAACACTATTTAGAGAAAGCAAAAAACTTGCTACGGGAACATATCATAGAAGACAAAGGCATTGCATGATTCTACTAGATGCATAGAACAAAAGTCCCTTACTGAACATGAGATAAATAGGCACATATATAAGATATGATGGCCCCCATGTAAACATAGCAAGTTTTATTAACAGTTTCAGACTTAGCAGAAAACAGAGCATGGCATAAACAGAATTATCAAGGCATCTTTGCGAGCTCAAATCACTCACCATAAAGGATTGCATGAAAAAACAAGCATACCAACAGCAACAACCATGGCAATATGGATTAACATGTTAACATTCTGCCAGGAACATTTTCTAACAAAAGTAGAGCAAGATTAGGACATGCTAGATCACTCCATAATTGCAAACAGGGGCATGGATGGATAGAGCATAACCATACGTTCAAAACATTCTTACTGAAGCAACTCAAAACAAGCATGGATCAAACTTTAGCATCAAGTTTACATGGCATCAAAATAACAGTAGGAAAAGGACTCAGCAAAATCCTAAGTCTCTGAAAACAGCAATATCACGAAGGCTACTTGGCATGCTTGTGATAGTCACCACATTGATCACAAAAATGCAAGACAAGAACCTCTGCAAATATGGCATGACATAGTTCAAAACACATGTAGAGCTCATGCCCATGTGATGCACACATCAAATGTGACAAAAATGACAAATCACCCTAAACTCATAAGTAGCACCAGTAAACATTTTATAGAACTCATGCATCAATGATTAGGGCATCAAGATGAACTCAAACAAGCATGCCACAATGGAATTAAATGAAGAGCATCTCCCATTGACCATTTTGATAAATCATCTGCATGAAACGGAGCTACGGTCACCGAGATATGACAAGTCAAAGATGCTCATGTGATGCTGAAACAGAAAAAGACTTGGCCGATTTCACATGAGCGCAGGTTAGCTACGAGATGCTTAGGGCGAGGAATAGAAATGGGCTACTCACGTTGGGACCAACAGGCCAGTAGGTGGTGGTACAGAGGAAAAACCGGCGCGGTTTGTGCGTGGGCTAAGTGAACCGGGAGGTTCGGTTCGATGGTTCGCACGGGTCCTTGGAGGAAAAACTGGCAACGAACCGCGGCTGTGCGAGGCTTGGACAGCAGTGGCCGTTCCGGCGACGAGCAGGGCAAGGGATCGGGGCTCCGATGACGGGGAGCTGCTATAGCGAGAGGAGGATGCTGGAGATGGCTGGGACGAGGTGTTGCGGCGGGGAGACGGGCGGATCCGGGGACGAGGTCGGCGGCTCCGCCCAGATTGGCAGCGGCGGGGCTCCAGCACGGGAGGTCAACCGGCAAGGAGGGCGAGGCGATGTGGCGTGCTCCAGTGCGGGAGGTCAACCGGCGGGGAGGGCGAGGCGATGTGGGGTGCTCCAGCGCGGGAGCTCAACCGGCGGGGAGGGCGAGGCGACGTGGCGTGCTCTAGCGCGGGAGGCCATCGGCTCCGGTGGCCGGCGCGAGGTTGCCGCCGCGAGGCGGTGAACACCGGCGGGGAGCCGCGGGGAGCGAGACGGTTGGGGGCTGTGCACAGATCTGGGCCCGGGCGGGCCGGCCGTGGGCTCGCAGGCCCGCGCATTTGCCGCGGCGGGACAGTTGGCGCACCTGGATTGGCTGCGGAGGCGGTAGTAGCTGACATGGCATGCTCAGATTTGCCGGAGCGATGTGGCGGCGGTGGTGGACGCATCCGACGGCGGACGGACATGTCCGGTGGCGCGAGGAGGAGTGGATCTAGGGTTTGCACCGCGAATTTTCGGAGGGAGACACATATTTATAGGTAGGAGGAGGTAGGAGTGTCCAAAAGAGGTGTAGTTTTCGCCCACACGATCGTGATCTGACGACGGAGGACATGGAGTTGGTTTAGATGGGTTGTTGGGCCGTTTTGGAGGTGTGTTGGGCTGCTACACAAAAGAGGCCTTCACGGTTACCTGGTTAACCGTTGGAGTATCAAACGGCCTCCAAATGAAACGAAATTTGACAGGCGGTCTACCGGTGATGTACCAAGGCCACTTGGCAAATCTCGGTCCATTCCGAGAACGTTTAACACCCGGTCATGAAAAGAGACAAGAGGGGTGCGCCGGTAGTAGGAGTGTCGGATTGCAAAACGGACAACGGGGAAAATGCTCGGATGCATGAGACGAACACAAATGCAAATGTGATGCACATGATGACATGATATGAAATGCTTGACATGAACAAAATGCAAAACGAAAGACAAAAACCCAACCACAAAGGGAATTCTCATATCACATCTCCAGAAAAAGGCAAGAGTCGGAGTTACAAATATGAAAAGTTGTATCCGGGGTGTTACAACACTCCACCACTACGAGAGGATCTCGTCCTGAGATCTAGGATGGCACCGGAGGAGAAACGAAAGAAGAAGAGAAGAGGTAAAACTAAGTTGCTTATTTGACAAATGAGTGAAACCACAGAACCTTGAGAGGTTAAACCATTTGAGAATAGAAAACAACGGAGATGACCAAAGTTGAAAACACTCCGTTAGAAAAGAGGAACAAGGAAGAACAAATTCGGACAGCACTCCGGTTGAAAAGAGATGCAAGATTTATAAGATGAAAAGAACTTGAAAAAGAGGACACGACACTCCGGTTAAATGGATAAGCATGAAAAGAACACGATCCTCACAACTCGAGATGAAGAGAGAATCGAGCAACCTCACTATGCCTCCGGAAGAAAAGCAAGAAATGGAAGGGAATGAACGGAGGGAAACAAGATATTGAGAGAGCACGCTTACAAACAATGCTAGCACGGAGTTGTTGGATTAACAACAACATAAGGATAAACTTGACGTGGGCTTATGGAAGACAACTCAAAATTTGAGGTGAAATTCAGCCATTCACGGAATCAATTGCTTGCTTGAGAGCAATGAAGAGATGAAAACTTCTTTCATCGCGAGATTAGGAGGAAAACTTGGGTTATTGATAAGCACCACAATAGCAACATTCCTTAGGGAAGGCTTTAGGTGAAATATAACCCAAGATAACTCCAATGAAGAGATTGATGGATTGATAAGAGCTCATCCTCGAAGGAATTGATGGGTATAACTATCTCATTCTTGATACTGTTGAATCATGACACACGAAGGGAAATTGTCAAGAGTGACATAACACCACCTCAAAAGATAAGGTAGAAAGAATTGCACTTCAGAATGAAAGATGAAAAATACTTGAGCTCCTCTGAAAAGAATCATGATGAACACTCCGAGAAGGAATTAAATCCTTGATGAACCACCATGTAGAGCCTCCATGAAGAACTCCGGTAATAAAAGAATGATCAAACGAAATGAAGGATGAAAAGAATAAGGTTGAAGCCTTGCAATGATTAGATGGATCTTCGTGATGATGAGGAAAAGAAAAGATGAAACTATTGAAAACGAGAATTTGATTACCCTTCGGAATAAGGAGTTGAATGTACTCGATGAAACAAGAATAAGAATTACATTATGCTTATCCTTTATCAATTAAATTGATGACAAGCAACAGATTTGGCATAATACTCATTCTCATTTGAAAGGATTAAAATAGATATTGCGCAAACTCGGGAAGGTCTTCAACGAACCACCGGTAGGATTTGGAAAGAAGGAATGAATTGATATGATAACGAAGGAACAAGAATCTTTGGACAAACCACCGTAAGAATTGGAAAAGAACGAAGTAAAGGGATGAATCACCGGTAAGAATTAGAGAACGAATGAAGATACTTGAGGGAATTTGATACAAGAGAACAAAGAGATCACAAACTAATTAGAGAATATTTGAATGATGCACCGGTAAGATTTGGAGAACGAGAGCTGAAAGATGGAATGAATAATTCTGAGATGATGGGTTGTGGATGAATCAAACTGAAAAGACTCCTGAATTGCTCTTGATGGTTGAAAATAATTCTCACAATGGAAAACAATTATGAGAGGATGGTATAAATCTAGAACCACGAATCTTCAAGAAAAACATATATGACTGAAGAGAAACTCTTCTTCGGTCTACAAATGTTGAGAATGACAATGAGAAACACCACCATGAATCATTGAGATACTCCGGGATGAATATTAGAAAGGTTGAACCGACGATGAAAAGAATTTGAAAGATCTTGGAGAGAGACATATGACTGATGATAATTCATTCTTACGTCAACTAGGAGAAGAATTTGATAGTTGCTTCGGAAAAATAGAAGAGTCGGGTAAGATCCTGGGAAAAGACCTGTGGGTTAGGGCCCACTGAAAATACACACCGTTGAAATGATTTAAAAGATAGATTGCGCCAGTTGAATTAAATGGCTTGAATGAGATAACATCTTCGAAATAGGTTGAACGAATGCAGAGTGGAAACACGAATCTTCGAGATATCTTCAGCACTCCGGAACAATTGGATAGCGAGAAGTGGATGATTAAGAGGTGCACCGCCCTGAGAAAACATTTGAAACAAGGAAAGGATATGATCCACCAAGTTTAAATTGAATCCACCAGATAAGAACATTGAATGAAAAGAATGGAGAGACTTCCCATCAATAAGATGGATACTTCATTAAGAAAACCGAGTCCTTGAAGAAAGAGGAGTGGGAGGGCGGGAAAACAAATGCAACATGGAAACAGATGAAACGAACAACATTGGGAAAACCGAGAGGTGATCTTGCGGATGTTGAAATGATCGGATCCACTTGAAGAGAAACATGCCGGTTGAAAAGGATTGACATGACAATCTCGATTATCATGAAGCATTGGTATTCACATAGGAGTATGAGAACATCACTTAGGAAAGGTATGGAATCAACACTTGACATCGAAGCAACTTGAATACCACAACAAAAAGAAAACAAGGAGTTGGCTTATAGAATAAGCTGGAAACAAACACATGATAGACCCCAAATCATATCATGTCTCTGTTGGAAAGATATTCTAGGAGCTACTTAATTCCCACTTATAAACTCCTGAAACTTTCTGGTTATGCAATTAGGTGTTGGAGATATAGGGGAAGCATAATATCTCACACAAAATAACAGATCCTACATCTGGTTGTATCCATCCTTCAACACATAACCAAGAAACCTTCGGAAATCGTGTACCTCAACCTTCGAAAAGAATCCGTTATACGCGTTATGGCAATACCCCCGAACTCCCGTCCCAGTATTGGGTGGCGTCGAGGTTATCTCGCCAACAACTGCATAAAAGATATTTTCGATGTTGGCAAACTTAGGTATTCCAGAACTGCAAAAATTCTGACGACAACACCTCGGAGCTCAACTCCCCGGGACACTGCCACAACCCCTAAATGTGAGGAGACAACAAGAACAATGTTCTCGTCATAAAACCATCAGAATGATTCCATGATACCCGCGTGATCCTAAAAAAATTTGTGAAATTTGAGAAGAGAAGAGTCAAAACTCAACGTCAGGAAGCCTCACCAGAGTGATGAAGGGACTGAGGAGTAAAAAGAATCCTACTCTCCGATATATATAATCCTAAGACACAAAACAATTTGTTCTAGACTCAACAACATCAGCAATTCGATCAAGTAGGGGGCTCCTAAGTCGGGGATGGCTCTGGTACACCCACAATGGGGCTATATCTCCCACGTGTCGGGGCACGACTTAGAGGCATAGACGCATGGTAGGCTTGTCGCAAGAGGGGTAATCTATACACATCCAATGTGCTGAAAAGAAAGGGATAAAGAGTCGGCTTACAATCGCCACTTCACACGAATACAAGTTAAACATAGATTAACCAGAATACAAACAAGGTCCGACTACAGAACCAAAATTAAATAAGACAACCCCAATTGCTAGAACCCCGATCGTCCCAACTGGGCTCCACTACTGATCAACTGGAAACGAAACAACACAACGAACACAATCTTCATCGAGCTCCCACTTGAGCTCAGCTGCGTCATCTGCACTAGTATCATTGGCACCTGCAACTGTTTTGAACTATCTGTGAGTCACGAGGACTCAGCCACCTCACACCCTCGCGATCAAGACAATTTAACCTTATGGGTAGGAAAACGTAGTGAGGTGGAGCTGCAGCAAGCACTAGCATATGTGGTAGCTAACTTACGCAAAAGAGAGCGAGAAGAGAAGCAACGCACGGTCGAGAAACTAGAAGTGATCAAGAAGTGATCCCGAAACTACTTACGTCCAAGCATAACACAAGACCGTGTTCTCTTCCCGGACTCCACTGAAAAGAGACCATCACGGCTACACACGCGGTTGATTCGATTTAATTAAGTGTCAAGTTCTCTACAACCGGATATTAACAAATTCCCATCTTCCCATAACCACGGGCACGGCTTTCGAAAGTTCAAACCCTGCAGGGGTGTCCCAACTTAGCCCATCACAAGCTATCACGGTCAACGAAGGATATACCTTCTCCCGGGAAGGCACAATCAGTCTCGGAATCCCGGTTACAACACATTTCGACAATGGTAAAACAAGACTAGCAAAGCCACCCGATGCGCCGACAATCCCGATAGGAGCTGCACATATCTCGTTCTCAGGGCAACACCAGATGAGACATCCTACGATTAAAACCGAACCTCGAGTTTCCCCGAGGTGGCCCCGTAGTCTAGTCGGTTCGGACCAACACTTAGAGAAGCACTGGCCCGGGGGGTTAAAATAAAGATGACCCTCCGAAGCGCGACTCCCAATGGAAAAGTATAGGTGGTGGTGAGGCAAATGGTAAAACCAAGGTTGGGCCTTGCTGGAGGAGTTTAATTCAAAGCGAACTATCAAGGGGTTCCCATAACACCCAACCGCGTAAGGAACGCAAAATCAAGGAACATAACACCGGTATGACGGAAACTAGGGCGGCAAGAGTGGAACAAAACACCAGGAAAAAGGCCGAGCCTTCCACCCTTTACCAAGTATATAGATACATAAAAGTAAATAGGATATAATAATGATATCCCAACAATATCCATGTTCCAACAAGGAACAAACTTCATCTTCATCTGCAACTAGCAAAGCGGTAAAGTAGCCAAACAACGGTTTGCTAGGAAAAGAGGGTTAGAGGCTTGACATGGCAATATGTGAGGCATGATTTATCAAGTGGTAGGTAGAGCGGCATAGCAATAGAGCGAACAACTAGCAAAGCAAGGATAGAAGTGATTTCGAGGGTATGGTCATCTTGCCTTCAAAGTACTTAGAGTAGTCGAAAGCTTGATCCTCGAAAGCATACTCAACAGGTTCCTCATCACGTACTCATCTCCCGGCTTTACCCAAAGCAAGAACACAAGCAATGGAACACTAATCAATCATGGTGCAATGCACAAGCAACATGATGCGAAACATGGCATGATATGCAAGACATGATATGCAATGCATATGCGTGCTTCGGAAGGGAAAGAATGAACAAGGCATCAACTTGGCCAACCAAGTGTGCCGCTGGAAAGATGAGATGATTTCGGTCGAAATCGATATAAAGATCACAGGATACGGATGCATGGTTTGCAAATGGCAAGCAAAACAAGAATGGCACAATTCTGCGATTAACAGCACGATGCCACTTAGAATGCAACAAGAAACTAACCTGCTGCACTCCAACATAGCAACAAAGCTCATAGTAGTGATGTACACTAGATGCTTGACAAAACATGAACACTGAGCTATGGCTAAATCACACAAGAGCAGGTTCAAACAAGCATGGCAAAAGTGCAAAAGATAACAACTTCACATACTTGGTGAAAAATACTAACATGTCAAAAACACATCGGGAAGGACTATTTAGAGCAAGCAAACAACATGCTACAGGAACATATCATAGAAAACAAAGGCATGGCATGATTCTACTAAATGCATAGAACAAAGTCCCTTACTTAACATGAGCTAAAAAGGCACATAACATATGATAGCACCCATGTAAACATAGCAAGTTTTATTAACAGTTTATGAAGGCATCTTTGCGAGCTCAAATCACTCACCACAAAGCATTGTATGACAAAACAAGCATACCAACAGCAATACTACATGTTCATAAAGCTAACCATGGTAAGAGCAAGTTCATGGGATGCATGTATCAATAGCAACAACCATGGCAATATTGATTAACATGTTAACATTCTTCCTGGAACATTTTGTAACAAAAGTAGAGCAAGATCAAGACATGCTAGAGCACTCCATAATTACAAATAGTGGCATGGATTGATAGATCATAACCATATGTTCAAAACATCCTTACTGAAGCAACTCAAAACAAGCATGGATCAAACAGTAGCATCAAGTTTACATGGCATCAAAATAACAGCAGGAAAAGGACTTGGCAAAATCCTAAGTCTCTGAAAACAGCAATATCACGAAGGCTACTTGGCATGCTTGTGATAGTAACCACATTGATCACAAAAATGCAAGAGAAGAACCTCTGCAAAGGCATGACATAGTTCAAAACACATGTAGAGCTCATGCCCATATGATGCACACATCAAATGTGACAAAAATGACAAATCACCCTAAACTGATAAGTAGCAGCAGTAAACATTTTATAGCACTCATGCATCAATGATTAGGTAATCAAGATGAACTCAACCAAGCATGCCACAATGGAATTAAATGAAGAGCATCTCCCACTGACCATTTTGATAAATCATCTGCATGAAATGGAGCTACGGTCACCGAGGTATGACAGGTCAAAGATGCTCATGTGATGCTGAAACAGAAAAGGACTTGGCCAATTTCACATGAGCGCACGTTAGCTATGAGATGCTTAGGGCGAGGAATAGAAGTGGGTTACTCACGTTGGGCCCAACAGGCCGGTAGGTGGTGGTTCAGAGGAAAAACCGGCGCGGTTTGTGCGTGGGCCGGGTGAACCGGGAGGTTCGGTGCGGACCGGTTTGGTTTGATGGTTCGCGCTGGTCCTTGGAGGAAAAACCGGCAACGAACCGCGGCTGTCCGAGGCTTGGACGGCAGCGGCCGTTCCGGCGACGAGCGGGGCGGCGGATCGGGGCTCCAGCACTGGGGAGCTGCTGCAGCGAGAGGAGGACACCAGAGATGGCTGGGACAAGGTGCCGCGGCGGGGAGACGGGCGGATCCGGCGACGAGATCGGCGGCTCCGCCCAGATCGGCGGCGGCAAGGCTCCAACATGGGACGTCAACCGGCAGGGAGGGCGAGGCGATGTGGCGTGCTCCAGCGCGGGAGGTCAACCGGCAGGGAGGGCGAGGCGACATGGCGTGCTCCGGCATGGGAGGTCAACGGCTCCGGTGGTCGGCGCGAGGTTGCCGCGGAGATGAGGCGAACGCCGGCGAGGAGCCGCGGGGAGCGAGAAGGTTGGTGGCAGCGCACAGATCTGGGCCCGGGTGGGCCGGCTCTGGGCTCGCGGGCCTGCTTGGTTGCGGAGGCAGGGGGGAATAGGCGGCCAGACAGGTGGCCCGCCTGGATTGGCTGCGGAGGCGGTTGTGGCTGACATGGCATTCTTGGATTGGCCGGAGCGATGTGGCGGCGATGGTGGACGCGTCCGACGGCGGACGGACATGTCTGGTGGCGCGAGGAGAAGTGGATCTAGGGTTTGCACCGTGAATTTTCGGAGGGAGACACATATTTATAGGTAGGAGGAGGTAGGAGTGTCCAAAAGAGGTGTAGTTTTTGCCCACACGATCGTGATCCGATGACGGAGGACATGGAGGTGGTTTAGATGGGTTGTTGGGCCGTTTTGGAGGGGTGTTGGGCTGCAACACAAAAGAGGCCTTTGCGGTTTCCCGGTTAACCGTTGGAGTATCAAACGACCTCCAAATGAAACGAAATTTGACAAGCGTTCTACCGGTGATGTACCAAGGCCCCTTGGAAAATCTCGGTCCATTCCGAGAATGTTTAACACCCGCTCACAAAAAGAGACAGGAGGGGTGTGCCGGTGCAAGTAGGAGTGTCGGATTGCAAAACGGACGACGGGGAAAATGCTCGGATGCATGAGACTAACACGAATGCAAATGCGATGCACATGATGACATGATATGAAATGCATGACATGAGCAAAATGCAAAAAGAAAGACAAAAACCCAACCACGAAGGGAAATCTCATATTGCATCTCCGGAAAAAGGCAAGAGTCAAAGTTACAACTATGGAAAGTTTTATCCGGGGCGTTACATCTTCCCCATGGCCACTTCCCCCGAATCCCACTCGTCTGATGTCACCGCCGTCCCTGCCCTGCATCGTCGTGGACCGCCGCGTGCTCTCCTGTCACCCTCCGCACGCCCTCGACGCCGCCCCCGACCCTGACCTCGACGCCGCCCTACATCTCCGCCCTCCGCCGCGCGCCCGACCCCCGACCCCGACCTCGACGACGCCTGCCCCTCCGTAACTCTAACGGTGCCCGAGGTAAGCATGCCTACACCTCCTCCTCCTCCTCATCCTCCTCCCCTACCTCTTCCTAGCTAGGATTCCTAAGGTTCATCAAATTTTGGAGTTCATCAAATGAGTTAGGGTTCATAAACTTAGATGCTAATTAGGGCAGTAGTTGTAGATGCTTAATTGTAAACTAGATGTTAATTAGGGCAGTAGTTGTAGATGCTTAATTAGTTTTTAGGACAAATTCCTACGGTTCATCAATGGGTGCTTAAGTAGTTGTAGATGCTTAAGTACCTATGTAGGGTTCATCGAATAGGGCAGTAGTTGTAGATGCTTAATTAGTTTTTTTACTGTTTTTAGTAAGTGTTTAATAGAATTAGTAAGAAAATTAATAGAACTAGTGGAACTAATTTATTTTTAGTAAGAACTAGTTTAATTAATAGAACTACTTTATTTTTAGTAAGAAAATTAATAGAACTAGTTGACTAGTTTATTTTTAGTAAGAACTATTTTATTTTTATTTATAGTAAGTGTTTAGTTGAATTAATAGAACTAGTTTATTTTTAGTAAGAAAATTTAGATATATGAGATTTGATGATCTAATTAAAATTTTAGTATAGAACTAGTTTATTTTTAGTAAGAAAATTAATAGAACTAGTTTATTTTTAGGTGTATTTAATAGTATTCTAGATTGATTCATTTTGAAGTGGACATGTCATATTTTGAACATGTCACATTTGTTGTTATTTTTTTAGGTAAAGCAATTATTCCAGCATCGACGTCGACGATGCCTATCCCACATCCTCGTCGTCGACTTAGTGGGGGACAACCGCTTGATCTGAGGGGCCATGTCCGGGACTGAGCTCTGCCGGGCTGATACTGGGAGGTGCTACCTACCAGGGGCGCAGATTGGTGAGGAGCCAGCCAGTCATTGACCCGAACCTTCTTTGGTGGCGGTCGCGTGGGCCAGTGATGGTGCAGAGGCTTGAGGACCCCGTGGAGGTGCTACGTCACCATGTCAGCGAGGAGGACGAGCACGTCCGTCGCTACATGGTTGTGTTGGAGTGAAGGTTCTCCAATACCTGGCAGGTCCTTCAGGGATCTCACTGGAGCCCCTACATCATCCCCATTGTCGTCCCCGTCACCGACCCCCTCCGACCTCCAGGTGAGACCAGCCAAATCTCCACGTCAATATGAGTCCTATAAGATTTTTGAATTTTTTTTTCATATTTTCAACCATTGAAAATGCAATGACCATCAAGTTTGAATGCTCGTATGATGTAGATAAAAACATGTATATCTTGTGTTGCTCAAATAGGATATGTGGTTGCCCAAGTGTCCGGTCATGTTTGCAGGTTACACCTCCAAGTGGCCTATGTTTTGCTGGAGTGTTGATTAATTTCCATTCTAGGAAATTTCAAGCGCTCGATATGTCCTTTTTTAGCAAAGGTCATGCCAGATTTTCCCGTGAATTTTGGGACGACTTGTGCTAGAATATGTAGGAAAAATCGTGGGGGTCGAATATTGTGAGGGTTTAATCTTTGAATTATGAACATAGGAAATGTTCTCAGCGGATGACGAAAGTCTCATGGGGGAGTGCGACTGGTGCAACGACGACCAAGGTCTGTGCAACATGCCTCACCTGGACGAAGATCGCAGCTTCAACATTAAGCTCTAGGAGACCTTCGATGTTGAAACGGTATGCAACGACGACAAGTGTTTTTTCATAATTAAGCACGACTTCAACTATTTCAATGTGTAATTTTCATCTTTTGCAATTCGACTAGCTTATCCCATGCTATGCAAGACATTATGTCTTGGAGAGGATGGATTTTGAAGATCATGAAAGCATGTAAACAAAAAAAATCACCTAAGGACCCATCATGGTATGGATTTTGAAGTAAATCTGTACAATTATGAGAGCATAACCTATTTTGGTTGCACAAATTGGGAAGCACTTTGCAAGGTTTATGGTTTTTATGAGGGTATGCTTGTCACCATGGATCTGGGTGATCTTGACATCGCCCAAGACAATATGGACATTTGGGTTGTTGTTGGTACGCTTCCAATTCTACCGCAATGTGAGTTTCTCCAACATAGTTATTAAGTAATTTATATTGTTTATTTCAAAATAGTTGACTGCTTATTTCCATTGACAGCTTATTTTCATTCTTCAAAGAATGTGTGGAAGATGGTAGATAGAACCCACTACACTGATGGCTCAGAATTAACCTATTAGGAGAAAAATCATCTGATCGCCTTTTGTACTGATCTTAAGAATTACAATATCTATTATCAAACTCCTCCACATTATGGTCAATACGTGCCATAGTGCATGTGCTGAACTACGGTAACATCCATGGAGATGTCATGGTAAGATTTTTTACTATTACGACATTCGTGCATGTTTTGCATAATTCTTCTAAAGTTGAACGACATTGCTAACTACGAAGTTATTACTATGTTTTTCAACAGAAAATCCCGAAGGATTGTGTGCATCATCTGATGTTTTAGAATGGTCGGCTTGATGTTTTGAACATACTTCCAGGTCATCCTATGAATCACACCTATCCATATCGGATTTCTAAGACCGGTGAAGTGATGAAAATCAAAGAATGGAAAAAATCTATGGACAATCATACGGAGGTACTTGGAAGCAACATTGTGCGCAAGGCAAGAATTGGAGACATGATAATCTCCATTCTCCATAATGGAGAGTCAGAGACTATCTTGTTTTATGCTATTTTACCTAAGGGAAGGTAGTAGGTCCTATGAGAGAGAAGTAGGTCCTAGGTACAATGTGTTATTATGTGGTACAATGTGTTAGAGTTGATGATGATGATGAGGAGTTGTGATTATGACTAGTGACCAACTTGCTATATGATGTCTCATTGATGAAAATGATGATCATGAGGAGGTGTTATATGACAATGATGTATTATGATGATAAGTTGTTAATGATATGATGAGGATGCTGATGATACCTATTATATCATTGGGTGAAAGAACCACGGATTAGTTTCAAGTGGATGTCCATCCACTTGAAACTAGTCCATGGTTCTTTCACCCAGTGATGTAATAACTCATTATGATGTAAAAACAATCTCTAAATTGCTGTTGTATGAAAACATGTATAAAGCTGCATGAATACAACATGAAATAAAAAATAAATATGATACGGAATAGTAGTAGTAGCGCGGGCCATGCGAGGCGCTACTATTAATTACCAGTAGCGCCCTTTCAAGGAAGCGCTACTACTAAGTGGATATACCAGTAGCGCAGTTAAGCCCACACTACTGCTAACCTTTAGCTATAGCGCCGCAATAGTAGCGCTGCCCCCCGCGCTACTGGTAGGCTTAAAACCTGCGCTACTGCTAGGCTTTTCCCTAGTAGTGAGCCCACGACGCACAATAATTACGCAAAGTGGACGTTGGATTTACTAGTTGCCATGACAAAACCAGCGTGCACAGCCATCCCCTGCCACGTGTCCGTGCACTTTTGGGGCCTAAGCCAACGTGCCCCGCGACACGTGTTGCTCAGGCCCGGGGGCTTATGTCGAGGAAAACAAACATGATATGTGCTTTCCCCTGACTTGTGCACGGACAAGCCAAGGCCGAGCCAAGATGTACAAAGGACCCCAGATGTTCGAAGGACCAACATGCAGATCAGAAGAACCAAGAACGGGCCAAGGAAGCAGGATATCGTCAAGAGAAGAAGCCTACCTTGCCGGGCAGGCGAGCTCGGCAAGGGGCGAGGCCACCCCAGATGCATACTACCGAGGCACCACTGCAGGGCCCGCCGGGGCCCACGGAGGCAAAATCGCTTCATCAACCATTCCAACACGACCCACGTCATCAATCAGTGCGGTGTCGAGCCGCAAAGTGATTAAGTGGTAGCCATACCTCACATGGCAGCCATTTCCTATAGAATAAACCCACAGATGACACTCGTCATGCAACATGTCAAGAGAACAGGCGCGGAGCTGGCGAGATAGCCCGACAAGCCTTGCCGTGCAACCAAAGATGTGACGTTACGTGGTGCATTTAATGCACCTTGTCAGCCCATAGAGTTATGTATGATAGCACTGTTTGCTATCTTATCAGTGCGTAATGACTACTTTGCCATTGTGATTACCACTTGATCTATAAAAGGAGGCTCATGGCAACCATAGAAAGGGTTAGAAGGTTGGATAACTCACACCCCATAAGCGCATAGTCGCCGCTACCTGAGGCAACCCCTGCCGGGCAAGTGTACTCCGCACCAACACCACCTTTTACACCATTAATCCACCTTAGTAAGAGTAGGGTTTTACACCTCGTGGTGGCTGAAACCTCGATAAATTGCCCATGTGGTCTCTACTGCGCTGCCCCATGTTGGTCTGCTCTTTCTGCAACGCATCGCTCCCCTGCCGAACCAGCAAGGGACCTCCTGGTCCCATAGGTGGCCATGTTTTCCCGCGACAAAAGGCATGTTAACTACAAGATGCAGCAACCAAATGTAGTCATTCATAGTGGTATTGTTGAAATGGGTATTGATGAAACTAAACTGCACAGTTCATACTTGTACATATAGAACATCACGTTGTGAATAACTTGAGTAAACAAGGCATACTACGAACAACCGAAGATAGCATTTGAAACTGGACATATGCTAACTACAAACATCTGAACAATCAAAAAACTTTGAAACGGGCATATGCTAGCTATCGGTATGTTTAAAACTAGATTGACAACAAGCAAATATATGCATTCCTATCGGTATGTTTAAAACTAGATTGACGAAATGTATTACACAGTAAATAATTGCACATATAGTGCATCACATTGTGAACAACTGAAATAAACAAGGCATACTGTAAACAACCAAATATAGCAATTAAAACTAGACATATACTCACTACACTACAAAAGCGACTCGACAAAAAATCATGGTTTCCCCCTATGAAGAGGGACGGCAAAACAAATCATGGGTTTCCTCACTTGTCAGACATGGGCTCATTCCCGTGGGAAGAGCATGGACCCTAAATGTGCTCCGTGTTGTCGCAGATGGGCTCCTTCCCATTGGAAGCGCACAGTTGTATGGTGCCCTCCTTGATGTCGCAGACGAGCTCTTTCCCCTTGGAAGAGCTAGAGAGGGTGCGCTGCTTGTGGTCGCCGTCGACGAGGTCTTACTTGGAAGCTGTGGATCCCAAGCCAGTGTCACAGAACGTGTCCTTCAGAAATGACAAAAGGGGCTCGATGACGATGTAGGATGGCAAATTGTTGGCAACGAGCCAGAGCAAATCAGCGGCGGGGCCATGGATGAGATCGACAGTGGTTGAACCCGGGGGGTTGCGAGTGGGCCACTTAACATGTGACATTGCCCGCCTCTGGTCGTTGTTTTCGATGACCTTGATGTCGAAGCCGGCGTCCGCAACATACCCACATACTCTAACCAGCTGATTGAGTGCCTGCCGCCGGTAATGGTCGTCAGCTACCTCGGCAACGTCGGCCGAAGAGACCGCGATACACCTCTTTTGGGCCAGTCGCTCCTCAAGCTCCACGGGAAGTGTAGTCGGGCTTAGGCTGCGACGCTCTAGAGTGGGGATCTAGATGTGGATGGGTATCTTTGGGAAAGGGGGTGTTGGCAGGTGTCATCTAAGAAACTCATGGAGGCCTGGGTATGGAGATCGATGGGTAAGCTGCACGGGCAAACCGGTAGATGTTGACAATGCAGGCCTTACGGCCGGGGGGGGCTTTGATAGGGTTTCGAGTGAGGAAGGGTGTGTGTGTGCGCGCGCGCCCGAGGAGGTTTTGGTGTGTGCGTGTGCAGAGGGGGCGGGGGTGTGTTTGAGGAAACGACACCGGTACTGAAAATTTTACTACGCAGGAGTCAGACACGGGAGTGAAATGCCGGGGGTATTGAAAGTTTTGATGATGGTGTATCACACATGGTCCGGAGATAACAACTGTGTGTTATGAAATAGAAAAACCCTCGAGGCGGGCAGATATATTTGAGGGATGTGAGCGGGATTGGGAACAAGAAACATCACACACGGTTGAAACACAATAACTGTGTGTTAGCAAACAGAAAAAAGTTGCAGGCGGGTAGATATTTTTAAGAGGGGAAGCCTCGTGGAGCCCAATGTACTGTGTGGATGTGTGCGTGACATGGGCACCGGCGTGACACACGGTTAGTTTGAGTGAATCGTGTATGTTGCGTCATCCAACTTGTCTAATGTTCATAAATTTGGCGACAAATGACGCTGGAGAGGGTCAGAACACAAATACGCTTGCATGTGGACCAAACTTATTTATTAAAAGGGTGGTTTATGTTCAAATACCAAATGCAGCTTCGATGTGGCACCTATCTCGCAAAGCGCATAGTATTGCTTGCCCCCCTCGTGTCGGCACCAAGGGAATCCTAAGCTATAAATGCATGCCCCCCCCCCAATTGAGGTTCACCTAGCAAAGTGCGAAGTAGCTAGAAGCCCCCCCCATCATGTCGGCATGAAGGTGAAGGAAATATGCCCTTGAGGCAATAATAAAGTTGTTATTTATATTTCCTTATATCATGATAAATGTTTATTGTTCATGCTAGAATTGTATTAACCGGAAACTTAGTACATGTGTGAATACATAGACAAACAGAGCGTCACTAGTTTGCCTCTACTTGACTAGCTCATTGAATCAATGATGGTTATGTTTCCTAACCATAGACATGAGTTGTCATTTGATTAACGGGATCACATCATTAGTGAATGATGTGATTGACTTGACCCATCTGTTAGCTTAGCACGATGATCGTTTAGTTTGTTGCTATTGCTTTCTTCATGACTTATACATGTTCTTATGACTATGAGATTATGCAACTCCCAAGTACCGAAGGAACACTTTGTGTGCTACGAAACGTCACAACATAACTGGGTGATTATAAAGGTGCTCTACAGGTGTCTCGGATGGTACTTGTTGAGTTGGCATATCTCTGGGCCCTCTCGGTAATGCACATCACTATAAGCCTTGCAAGCAATGTAACTAATGAGTTAGTTGTGGGATGATGCATTACAGAACGAGTAAAGAGACTTGCCGGTAACAAGATTGAATTAGGTATTTAGATACCGACGACCGAATCTTGGGC
This sequence comes from Triticum dicoccoides, assembly GCF_002162155.2. Classification (NCBI taxonomy): domain Eukaryota; kingdom Viridiplantae; phylum Streptophyta; class Magnoliopsida; order Poales; family Poaceae; genus Triticum; species Triticum dicoccoides. The sequence goes on from NC_041386.1 coordinate 381,455,828, forward strand.
AAGTAACATACCGATGACAAAGGGAACAACGTATATCGTTATGCGGTTTGACCGATAAATATCTTCGTAGAATATGTAGGAGCCAATATGACCATCCAAGTTCCGCTATTGGTTATTGACCGGAGATGAGTCTCCGTCATGTCCATATAGTTCTCGAACCTGTAGGGTCCGCACGCTTAACGTTCGGTGATGATCGGTAATATGAGTTTATGTGTTTTGATGTACCGCAGGTAGTTCGTAGTCCCGGATATGATCATGGACATGACGAGGAGTCTAGAAATGCTCGAGACATAAATATTGATGTATAGGAAGCGTATATTTGGACATCGGAATAGTTTCGGGTGAAATCAGGATTTTACTGGAGTGCCGGGGGGTTACCGGAACCCCCTAGGGGTTAATGGGCCTTGTTGGGCCCTAGTGGAGAGAGAGAGGGGCCGGCCAGGGCAGGCCGCGCCCCCTCCCCTTGAGTCCGAATAGGACAAGGAAGGGGGGCGGCGCCCCCCTTGCCTTTCCCCTCTCCTACTCCTTCCTTCCCCTCCTAGTGGGACTAGGAAAGGGGAGTCCTACTCCCACTAGGAGGAGGACTCCTCCTCTTGGCACACCCTGCTAGGGCCGGCCGGCCTCCCCCCTTGCTCTACTTTATATACAGCGGTAGGGAGGCACCCCAAGACACACAAGTTGATCAGTTGATCTTTTAGCCGTGTGCGGTGCCCCCCTCCACCATAATCCAGCTCGGTCATATCATAGCGGTGCTTAGGTGAAGCCCTGCGTCGGTAGCATCATCATCACCGTCATCACACCGTCGTGCTGACAGAACTCTCCCTTGAAGCTCTGCTGGATTAGAGTTCATGGGACGTCACCGAGTTGAACGTGTGCTGAACTCGGAGTTGCCGTACGTTCGGTACTTGGATCCGTCAGATTGTGAAGATGTACGACTACATCAACCACATTCTCATAACGCTTCCGCTTACGATCTACGAGGGTACATGGACGACACTCTCCCCTCTTGTTGTTATGCATCACCATGATCTTGCGTGTGCATAGGAAATATTTTGAAATTACTACGTTTCCCAACAGTGGTATTCGAGCCAGGTTTATGCGTAGATGTTATATGCACGAGTAGAACACAAAGGAGTTGTGGGCATGAGTATATACATATTTCTTGCCGTCACTAGTTGATTCTTGATTCAGCGGCATTGTTGGATGAAGCGGCCCAGACCGACATTACGCGTACGCTTACGCGAGACTGGTTTTACCGACATGCTTTGCACACAGGTGGCTAGTGGGTGTCTGTTTCTCCAGCTATAGTTGAATCGTATTCAATGAACAGCGTTCTTTCTGAAGATCAAAAAGCAATCACTATGCCGTGTTGTGGTTTTTGATGCGTAGGTAAGAACAGGTCTTGCTCAGCCCGTAGCAAGCACGTAAAACTTGCAACAACAAAGTAGAGGACGTCTAACTTGTTTTTGCAGGGCGTGTTGTGATGTGATATGGTCAAGACATGATGCTAAATTTTATTGTATGATAAGATCATGTTTTGTAACAAATTTATCGGCAATTGCCAGGAGCCATAAGGTTGTTGCTTTATTGTATGAAATGCAATCGCCATGTAATTCCTTTACTTTATCACTAAGCGGTAGTGATAGTCGTGGAGGCAATAGTTGGCGTGATGACAACGATGCTTCAATGGAGATCAAGGTGTAAAGCCTGTGACGACGGTGATCATGACGGTGCTTTGGAGATGGAGATCACATGCACAAGATGATGATGGCCATATCATATCACTTATATTGATTGCATGTGATGTTTATCTTTTATGCATCTTATTTCTCTTAGGTCGACAGTAGCATTATAAGATGATCTCTCACTAAATTTCAAGTTAAGGAGTCAATCCCGGTAGGAGCCGTCCCAATGGAAAAATTTCATGGCAGCATCCCATTATTCTTACAACACCTTGAAGATGCATGGGCCGTTGGGAGTCATCAGCATCCCATCAGATGAGAAGGATGTGATTATCTGTGTGGACAGGATGTATCGGGATGCCGTCGCAGCAGAGGCTGCGGCGGCAACGGTCCCCGCCAAGGGAAGCAAAGGAAAGAAGAGGGATTGTAGGAACTCCGGCAAGGAGTTTGGGAAGCATGCCCTCTCCGAGTGCATGTTACCCGTTGACGACGTGCCGAAGTGTTGATGGTACTTTCACCATCAGCGCCACCCTTGACGACAAATAGGAAAGCATGCTCGTTGCCTTCCGATGGGCGAATATCAATGTGTTTGCCTGGCAACCATCTGATATCCCCGGTGTTCAGAGGGAGGAAATCGAGCACCACCTTGTTGTCTGCCCACATGCCCGACCCATCAAACAGTAATTTAGGAAGGAAGCCTTGGAGCGGCAGCAGTTCATTGCCGAGGAAATCAAGAAGTTAGAGGCAGCTGGATTGGTTAGAGGAGTATTGCACCCTACATGGTTGGCAAACCCAGTGGTAGTCCGGCAAGGCGAATGGGAAATGGAGGCTTTGCATTGATTCCATAGATCTCAATAAAGCTTGCCCAAAGGACCCATTCCCCTTGCCGCTCATCGATCAGATTGTGGATTCTACTTTAGTGTGTGATCTACTCTCCTTTTTGGATGCATACTTCGGATATCACCGGATCTTCATGTCCAATGAAGATGAGGAGAAAACATCATTCATCACTCCATGTGGTCCATATTGTTTTGTCCACATGCCTTTCGGATTGAAGAGTGTCGAGTCTACTTTTGCAAGAGCAGTCCAGATTGGTTTTGAGCCACAACTGCACAGAAACATAGAAGCTTATATGGATGACATTGTAGTCAAAACCAAGGATAAGGCCACCCTTATCCAGGATTTGGAGGAGACATTTGCTAATCTACGCAAGATCAACCTGAAGCTTAACCCGAAAAAGTGCGTATTCGGTGTTCCCTGTGGCAAGCTACTTGGATTCTTCGTGTCCCGCCGGGGGATCGAATCTAACCCCGACAAGATCAAGGCCATTGAGCAGATCCAAGCGCCAAGGACAGTTAATGATGTGAGGCGCTTGACGAGATGCATTGCCACACTAAGCAGGTTCATTTCCAAGTCTGCCAAGCATGCCCTGCCATTCTTGAAAATTTTGAAGAAGGCAGGGCCTATGAAGTGGACCCCGGAAGTAGATACAGCCTTGCAGGAGTTGAAGGCTTACCTGTCATCTATGCCTACCTTGGTTTCACCCAAACCTCATGAGCCATTACTGCTTTACTTAGCAGCAACCAACCAAGTGGTCATTGCAGCCTTGGTAGCACAACAAGAAGTGGATGAAGCGGAGAGTGGCCAGAACGCGGCAGAGTCAGAAGAGGATTAGAACAGCAGTAAGCACGGCAACGAGTGCAACCCCAAGGATGCGGCAAGGAAGAAAGTGGTGCAGTGCCCAGTGTACTTCGTCAGCTCCTTGTTGCAAGGGTCTAGATCGAGGTACTCTAGTGTGCAAAAGTTGATCTTTGGCCTCGTCATGTCCTCAAGGAAACCGCGCTACTACTTCCAAGCCCATGAGATCATGATTGTTACTCATTTTCTGTTGGAGAGGATACACCGAAACCCTGAGGCTATTGGCAGAATAGTGGAGTGGCTTTGGAGTTATCCAGTTTTGGTTTGAAGTTTGAGAGCAATTCAACCATTCAAAGCAGGGCGCTGGCAGAGTTTATTGCAGAATGGACGCCAACCCCTGATGAGGAAGCAACAGAAACAACTCTCCCCGGCAACGAATCACCCCAAGAATGGGTTATGTATTTTGATGGTGCTTTTTCCCTACAAGGTGCAGGAGCTGGCATGCTTCTTGTGGCCCCCTCCGAGGAGCACCTGAAGTATGTCATCCAAATGCACTTTCCCCTGGAAGAAGCCACCAACAATACAACTGAGTATGAAGGGCTCCTTGCCAGGCTTAGAATTGCAGCAGAATTGGGAATCAAGAAGTTGGTCATTCGAGGAGATTCACAGTTGGTGGTTAGACAAGTCAACAAGGATTATTAAATCCTATTGATGGAAGCATACGTTGTGGAAGTAAGGAGGTTAGAGGAGCGCTTTGACGCGTTGCAAACAGAGCATGTACCCCGTGCGGAAAACAGCATAGCTGATCACTTGTCAAAGTGTGATGCGTAGAAGCTTCCTGTGCAACCAGGAACTGTTGTTCTCCACCTCTCTCAACCCTCCGTATCACCAACCACAATGGCCCGGAAAAGGAGAAAGTTGGACTATGGTAAGCCTCTCCCGATCGAGCCATCCGCTCTCGGTAGAGACCCTGCCAGAAGCAACTCATAGCCTGCCAGACCACCCCCTCCAGTCGAGCCTATGGACCCCGTGAACGAGGCTGGTGCTCCGGCAACCGAGGTGGTGCCGCTAGTCCTCAGTGCCAAACCTCAGGCTCCAACTTGGGCAAGGCACATCGTTCGCTTCCCCCAAACTGGAGAACTCCCTGGCGACCCAGTTGAAGCTGAGAAAGTAGCCCGGAGGGACAGTATGTATCAGTTTGTTGATGACACTCTGTATAGAAGGAGGCCCAATGGTGTGAAATTGAAGTGTGTCTGCCAGGAGGACAGAAAGGAACTATTGGCTGAGATTCATAGTGGAATGTGCGACTCACACATTGGATCAAGGGCATTAGTTGGGAAAGCATTCCGGCAAGGATTCTATTGGCCCACAGCCCTCCAAGACGCAGTTGAGTTCATCACGGCATGTGAAGCTTGTCAGTTCTATTCCAAGAAAACACACGTGCCTGCCCAAGCTCTTCAGACAATCCCTCTGTCATGGCCATTTTCGGTCTGGGGGCTCGATGGCCTCGGCCCCTTCCCCCGAGCAATCGAGGGCTTTGAATTCTTGTTCATTGCCATTGACAAGTTTACAAAGTGGCCAAAAGTGACTGCCGTGAGGAAGGTGACTGCTCAGATAGCTATCAAGTTCTTGAGAGAATTGGTGTGTCGTTTCGGAGTTCCGGCAAGGATCATCACTGATAATGGCACAAAATTCACGAGCCAGGCCTTCATCCAATATGTTCAAACCCTCAGATGCAAGATCTCATTTGCCTCTGTGGCACACCCCCGGAGCAATGGGAAAGCTGAGAGGGCGAACACTGAAGTGCTTCATGGACTCAAGACAAGGACTTTCGATACGCTACAGAATTACGACAGGCGGTGGATCGAGGAGCTGCCGGTAGTACTCTGGTCCCGCAGAACGACACCTAATCGAGCTACGGGCAGGCTCCCTTCTCCCTGGTCTATGGGGCAGAAGTAGTTATCCCCACATAACTCATTTACGAGTCTCCTTGGGTGCTTGTTTGTGATGAAGTAGTGCAAGATCAGCACCGGCATGACGATGTTGTGCTACTCGAGGAGAACCGTCTCCAGGCCGCTACGCGTGCTGCACGCTATGATCAAGCCCTGCGTCGCTATCACAGCAACAAGGTTCGTGCCCGGTGTCTTGAGGAAGGTCACCTTGTCCTTAGGCGCGTTCAGTCCGCCAAGGGTACACACAAGTTATCACCAAAGTGTGATAGACCTTACCGGGTAGTATGAGGCTCCAGACCCACGCAGTCCGTTTGGAGACTGGAGATGGCACGCCATTGCAAAACTCATGGAACATTGAGCATCTCCTTAAGTTCTACCCGTAAGGCGCAGAGGCTGCCAGGGCCTGCCCAGCAGCCACCCATTGTACATGGCATTGCTGAAGTTGCATGTAACCCCTTGTACAAGCCGGGGCGATGACCCCGTGCAAGAGAAAATAAAGAAGCGCCATAGGAGGACCCCAATTAAGATTGCATGCATGCACAAGCACACCCAGATAATTGCATAAGCACTTCATGAGCATTTGCATATGCATATAAATAGGATTGCATCCTGCATTCATTCTCATCTACATGGAGTTGCAGGTTCTTGCCGTGAACCTAGCTCTGACAAAGGACGAGAAGATTGCATGACACGGCGATCCCTGGCAAGCCAAATAGATAAGATCACCTCTGGTCCATTAGTATTCTGTAAGCTAACTTTGCATAAGAAAACCTCACTGTCGGTGTCAAAACCGGCGGATCTCGGGTAGGGGGTCCCGAACTGTGCGTCTAGGATCGATGGTAACAGGAGACAGGGGACACGATGTCTACCCAGGTTCGGGCCCTCTCTATGGAGGTAATACCCTACGTCCTGCTTGATTGATCTTGATGAATATGAGTGTTACAAGAGTTCACTACTAGGGAAAAGGCTAGCGGCAGCGCGGGTTTTAGGTGTATCAGTAGCCCACGGACCGGCGCTACTAATAAGGCGCTACAACTAACGCATATCAGGAGCGCGGGCTCACCAGCGCTGCTGCTACACAAGTGTAGCAGCAGCACGCTTAGTGGAAGCTCACTACTGCTAATAGCTATAACGCGCTTCTTCCGTGCGTGTTACTGCTACTACCGTGCTGCTGCTAACTTTTCTCCACTCGCTACTGCTAATTTTAGTAGTTTTTTGTTTTTTTCGGCATATTTGTTTTGTATTTGAACAGGCTTTATAGAAGAATCTTTAGCAAATACAAATGTCATCATGATACACATACAAATGCCTGCGAGACCACAGATGTAGTTATAGCATATACATACAAATAGTCTCATCATAATCATCATCCAACACAAAGTGGTCTCTCGTCATCATCTCAAAAATAGCGATACAAGTCTCGATTACTTGCAAATACATCGTCATCCATCTAAACAATGATATACGCGAGAAGAGCTATCACTTTGAGTACATGAGTTCCTATCCCTCTCTCGCATTAGCGTGAACCTAAACTAACTACTGCCTGTCGCTCAGAAACCGGAAACCGGTACACCTGGGCCTGACACTCCGGCCACTTGTCGTATATATACTCCTAGCGTAGCACTTCTTCGCCATCTATGATCTATGCACCTGCATCGTCACATGAGTCGATGATATGCAACATATATAGTTGAGCAACAGAAAGAGACAGACTTGGCAAAAATAGAAACAACATATCATAAGCATAAATAACAAAGTTCATCGTACCCCAAAATGCCCTAACTAGAGTGATTTTCGCTAGTCGAGGAGGAGGACGGTTTAATTACATCACAAATAAAGTTTCACCGTGCATAACTCAAAGTTTTGTCATACGGAAAGTATGGACTAAACGGACACATTGTCATATATCGACAATCACTCCAACATGTCGTTCCATCCATCCAAGTCAGGGAGATAGTCCTTGAGCTTAGTGAAAGGCTTCATGTCGAGACGCTGAGAGGCTATCCATGTTCGGACGTCTTCCCGCGACATTTGTCCTTCTCCGTAGAACATCCCTGTTTTTCCGACGACCTCCTTCATGATGATTTGGGCAAGTTCATGTTGGATGTTATAGAACTTAGCTCGAAGTCGATGATCCTCGATATCTCCTATGTCCTTTGCCTATTGCAGAATATGGGCATCGCCGGATCTAGGTGACATGCGAAGGTTCTGGTGATCCCGTCTGTACTCAAGCATGTGGGGTAGGACATAGAATCCATCATTAAGAGAATCGTTCGGTTGCTGGATGCAGCAGAAGTTGGTCTTATGGACGAACGTGGCATTGCCGCCCCTTGTCTTCTTGTCCCTGACCTCTCCACCCCTTGCTTGGTAGTAAAACATAGCACTGCCGAGAACATCCTTGATGTGGGTGTAATCTTTTTTGTGAATGTTCTTCGACGAGTGCAAGTAAAGAGCGTGGGAGAATCGGGGGTAGAGGATGATGAGGACGGCGCGCCCGCCGCTGTGCAAAATAAGTACACCTCAAATTAATTAGCCTCCACCGTGCAAATGAATGATTGAAATCGAACAAAGGATAGCAGCACGGATAACTTACACGGGATGATAAGGCACGAGAATCGCCTCCTTGTCCTTATTGGCGAGCATGAAAGTGACGATGTAATCCCTCGCGTACTCATGGTGCTTTGCGCAGACTCCCAAGAAGCCCTCGTGCATGTAGTACGGGTCAGCGACACAGATATTAGATATCTGCTCAACCCCGATGATGTAGTTCATGTGCAAGGCATAAAGGCGGACAAACGTAAAATCCAGCTTCTTCACATGAAACATGTCGAATATGTAATCGAATCAGAGGAAGAACTTTTCCGCGGGGAAGCTGTCAACGTACGACATTTGCCACGGAACATTAACCACGTAGAGTGGGTATCCTGGATCTTTCGAGGCGATGAGGTCGTTCTCTACCCGCAGCACATCGTCATGATGTCTCCTTAGATTGCCGAATCTAGCCCGTAGCGCTGTTTCAGGTAGGATTGGTTGACCGGGGATATGCCATTTATCCGCATCGTGGATATGTATGCGGTCCAGAAGCCGAGGATATGTCATTTATCCTAGACTTCTTTACTACTGGAAGGTCATCCATAATACGTTGAGACGGCAATTCAGGCACTGACTCATGACGCTCAAACCCTAAGGAGGCGCCAGTATAGACATACTGTTCAGCGCCATCGTCGTCCTCATCCTCATCCATGGCGACGTCATCAGCGACTAATGGAGCCTCCTCCTTACCCCGTCCGCTATCACCCAACCCGACACCCGATGCTAATTGGGTAGGTGGGGTGTTGATGTTCATACCTTGCTGAGGTTGCGTGCTCGTGGGTGTGCTCCCAGCCGCCTCCAGACGAAGCAGACTCTTTGGCCACAACAGCACCCACCCATTGCAACAATCACCAAGCCGCCGCAGTGTCTCGTCGTCATCCCCCGCTAGTATTGGAGGAGGCAAATTCTCGTGGCCCGGTTTGACACTAGGCACCGAAACCTTGAAGATGTTCGGGGAGATCGGCTGGCTATGGAACAATGGTTCCTTCGGCTTCATTATCGTCGCCTTCCCAACGGCCACCTTCTGGTCGCCGATGGTGTACAATATGGTGCACGGTGTTTCGTCGGCCTGCAAAGAAAAGTCTGCGACGTGAGACATCCGAAAGGCAACGAAAATGGGAGATTATACATTTATATTGAAGGGGGGCGGTGTGACAGATACCGTGAGGGCTTCGAGCTCAGCCAAAGATGAAGCACCACCGAGCACGTCCGGTGCGGGAGCCGGTGCAGGAGTAGGTGCGGGAGCAGGTGCGGGAGCCGGTGCGGGAGCAGGTGCTGGTGCAATGCTAGTCGAGCTGCTCCCCAAGAAGTCGGCAAGGGGAAAGTCCTCTGCATTTTTTTCTGGATTTTGCCTTGTCCAAGTGATAACGCCCGTCACCAAGGAAGTAGACAAATCTGCAACCACCTGTTTTGCGGCAGCTACCGCTATTGCGACTATTTGAGATGATTTCTTCTCAACCGCAATCTCAACCTTCTTGTCGATGTTTTCTTCAGTTAACCTCCGTCTTTCCTTTCTCTCCTCCGTGGTCTCACGGTAGTACTTCTTCCATGTGGCACCGTCTCCGACACCGTGCACGCGTCCATACGACGGTCGAGTATCCACCGGTTGTCGTTTCAATATGTTCAACTCCCGGTTGAATGGAGTGTCTCACTTGGGCCTCGCCAATGCCTGAGACGGCGATCGCTTTCGGCCGCAATCCGGTGCTCCTCTCTCTGCAAAAGGCACAAGGATCGTTTACAAATATGACTAACATGTGCAGTTGAATTGATCAGAAACTAAAATTACCAGAAGTCCCATGAACTCCGTAATGACCGGTGTTGTCTCGTAAACCTTGTTCACTGGGTCCCAACGGTGCCGGGCCCTGAGGACATCACGCTTCTGCGGGACGGTGAAATCCGCCAAGGGGTCTGGGATGCCAAGACTCATGGCTTCCGCGTCCTCCTTGGCCCATTTGGACCTCTTTCCGCCGTAAGTAGGGCTTCCCAGGTGGTGGCTCCCAATGTTCCTCTCTTGAAGCCCCTTCATGTACTGAGACTTTTTTTGGCAGCTTCGACCTCGCAAGCCTCCTTGAATATTTGAAACTGCTCTTCCGTGATTGTCGGATTATACTTTACAATCTCAGAGTAGGGTTCCTTCTTGTCGAGGATCTTTGCTTTCACTCGATTTTTCCAGGCGGCCAACGCGTTGCTAAACTTGGTCATGGCATGTTTGTTTATCTTCTTCATTGCCGGGTCCTCATTTGGATCTTCATAGTCCTTCTCATTCCACCCCGTGAACAAGAATATCTGGTGAAACTTCTTTAGGAGGGAGCTCCTCATATTTTCTATCTTCGTTAGTTTCTCATCGTTGATGGTGGTGGTTGTCTGTACAATGCAGCCTATTTGATTGCCGTAGCATCGACGCACTTGCTCGAACGCCTTTGGCTCGGGCACCAGTCTAGTAGTCTTGAGTTTGTTAGGAAGATGTTGCCTCTTTGCTTTCTGTTCTACACCGGCTCCGCTCCTTGAGGCAGCGCCGGTCTCAGTCTCAATGCCGGTCTCGATGCCGGTCTGAGTCTCAGCGCCGGTCTCAGTCTCAGCACTGGTCTGCGTGTCGGTCTCAGTCCCCGATGCCACCGGTTGATCGTCGGCAAGGCGAAAAAATTCATCTGTCGCCCGATAGACGTCGTCGCAATCACCAGAACCCTGTCCTTCATCGTTGCTAGCCATGTTTCCTACGATTAAATCTAGTAAATTAATTCTAGACCTAATAAAATGAATAATGGCATACAAAAGGCCTATGTTTTGCAGGAACATTGACTCCTTCCTGGTGCGGCAAATCCCGGGCACTCGATATGTCCTAGTTTGTATCACAAGTCATGCCGAAATTCACGGAAAATTTCGGCATGACCTTTGCTAAAAAGTGGACAAATCGAGAACCTGAAATTTTCCAGAACGGAAATGAATCAACATTCCGGCAAAACATAGGCCACTCAGCTTCATTCGCTGGAAACAACAAAAGGCCACTTGGGCACAATTGAAACATGGGCAAACACAATTGCGGAATTTGCATATATCCTGACCACTTCAAATTTGCATGTCCTATAGCGTTTGACACTTCAAGAAAATCTACACAAATCATACATTCTCTCTCAAACTCAATTCAAAAACCAAATATAGATTATATTTAGTTAAGTACTGAACTAAACTTTACTCTAAACTAAACCCTACTGCCCTAATTAACATCTAGTTAAACAAACTCAATTCAAAAACTAAACCCTACTGAACTAATTAACATCTACATTATCTACTACTTAACATCGTCTATTATTACCTAACTAAAAAACATCAACCTTATCTACTACTTAACATTAACATCTATTAACTAAAAAGGTTGGGTTAGGGGGCTTACAGAGAGGGGAGAGACGGTGGCGGGGAGGTGCTTGGCGACAGAGGTAGGGGCGAGGTGGGCGGGCTCAGGATCGGGACGCGGCAGTCTTGGTGGGCTCGGGGGCGGTGAGGTCGAGGGCAGTGGCGGCAAGGTCGAGGGAGGCGACGGTGAGGTCGAGGGCGGCCCGAGAGGCGGCAGCGGTGAGGCTGGGCGGCCTTGGGCGGCGGCCGTGAGGATGAGCACGGCGTCGACGCCAGCAGGAGATGGCGGCAAAGTGGGAGCGACGGCGAAGTGGGGGAGATGGCGGCGAAGCGAGGGATCGATTTGGGGGAGAAGTGGTGGCCAGGGGGAAACCATTTTTGCTTAAGTCAAAATAACGGTAGCGCGTTACATAAAACACGCTATAGCTAAGTTAGCTATAGCGCGTTTCAAAGAGCGCGCTACTGCTACGTCTTCATCATTTTTTCCCTTTTTCATTTTTTTCTTTACATTTTATATTTTTCCTTTCTCCTTTTTCTATTTCTTTCATTTTCATTTACTTCTCTATTCGTTTTTCATTTCATTTTCTTTTCGTTAGCAGTAGCGATTTACACATAAACGCGCTGCTATAAGTTTATTAGCGGTAGGGCGGTTTTTGGAAGATCGCTACTACTATGTGTAGCCCATCGGCTAAGTGATTGGAATTTTAGTAGTAGCGAGTTTTCAGGGAGACGCGCTACTGATATATGTCCATCTGCAGCGCGCTTATTTTGCACGCGCTACTACTATCTAGCATTAGCGTGCTCTTTTATCAAGCGCTACTGCTAAAGTTTTGTGTATAACGTTTTCCCTAGTAGTGGTTGATCTACCACAAGATCGTGATGGCTAAACCCTAGAAGCCTAGCCTGTATTACTATGGTAATGAGTATATCCTTTCCGGACTAACCCCTCCGGTTTATATGGACACTGGGGGGATCTAGGGTTTACATACAGTCGGTTACATAAGAAGGAATCTTCATAATCGGTTGCCAAGCTTGCCTTCCACGCCAAGGAGACTCCAATCCGGACACAGGTACAGTCTTCGGTCTTCATGTCTTCATAGCCCATCAGTCCGGCCCAGGGATAACAGGCTAGACGCCTGAAGACCCCTTAGTCCAGGACTCCCTTAGTAGCCCCTGAACCTGGCTTCAATGACAAGGAGTCTGGCGCGCAGATTGTCTTCGGCATTGCAAGGCAGGTTCCCCCTTCCGAACCCCTAGTTGATCTTCAGATGTAATGATCGTATACGGACTTGTATGCACAACTGTAGAGGCTATAATATTTCATGGGTTCAACCCACCGACCACTTTTTGGTAATATGACACCACTCCTTCCCTGCCTTTGCTTGCGAACCGTTTTAGCCGGCCCGTCGCCCCACGTCCGAGGACGTGGCCTTGTTGGCGCATCTTATCCAAGCGGAGATCGTGCCTCACTTTTTAAGGGATTCCAGTCGACCCGAACATGGGTAATCCAACCGTCGCTTGGGTACAACTCCTTGGAAACAAGGAAATTTTTGAGGCCCGAGAGGAGACGTTTGATATTTGTAGCCTTTCTATAGGGGTACAGACCCGTCTTTTCCTTCCATGCTTGCCTCTTCCTCAACCCCTGCTACCCCGAGTTCCAACACCCGGGTTTCGGTCTCCACCAGCCCAAATCATGTCCGGATCTAGCTGTTAGGGCCGGTGGGTAGCTTCTTCTGTTACGGAGGAAGACATTGCAAAGCTTCGGGCGGCGAGGTACCCGACCACTGAAATCCATCATCGGCTTCCTGCCGAGGGGCACGTTTTTCCCACCCCTAGATCCGGCGAGAGGGTCGTGTTCGTGTCCCACTTCCTCCGCGGGTTGGGGTTTGCACTTAACCCCTTCGTCTGAGGGCTCATGTTCTATTACGGGCTAGACTTCCATGATTCAGCCCCGGACTCTATTCTTCTTATCTCGACGTTTATCGTCACGTGCAAAGCCCTCCTTCGAACTCCTTCGCACTTCGACTTGTGGCTCAAGACCTTTGATGTGAAGTTGCGAGTGGTAGAGGGGGAGCAGGCCGAGTGTGGCGGCACTACAGTGAGCAAGATTGCTAGCACCGTTTGGCTGAAAGGATCCTTCGCCAAATCTTCTGATCTGTGGCAGCAGGGGTGGTTCTATATCACCGGCCCCCACATCTCCAAGTGGGCAAAGTGCCCACATTTCGACCCAGCCCTCCAACTCAACATGCATCTTCTATTAATAAGGGGCTAGATAGGGGATCAACGAATGATGTGCGAACTCTGCAAAGTCGCATCCGAAGCCTCATTCAGACGGACATCGACATAGCCAGCGCCGTTCATATAATGCTAGTTCGTCGGACCCTGCCGTGCCAGCGACGGCCTCTCCGCCTATGGGAGTTCAATCCAGAAGGGCCGCGGACTCTTCAGAACTTCTTCGGCACAACGCATGCAGGAATGTGGAGATTAGTCTTCGGTAAACAAAGGCAATGGCCGGACACCACCGAAGAAGTCGGCCTAGACTGTAACCATCCGGACACCCTGGTAAGTACCCGTTTACCAAATACCTCATGATCAGATACCAAGTGGCAAGATACCAATAGTATCATCCTTTTTCAGGGCTGGATAAAGAAGGTGTAATTGATTAGGTGTCTAGCTCCCCGTCCCGAAGACTCGGCTACTCCTGTGTTAACAAGGATGCTGGCCTCGGCGCCACACTAGGCATCAGCAGGGGAGGGCGAAAAGACCCAAGATAACCTTGGTTCCCGGGGTAAGTCGGACACTGAGTCCGAAGAAATCGACCTTTCCTTGCCTGAAGACAGAGGAGTAAAAGGACCCAGTATCCCTTCTCCAAACAGGAGGAAAAGGGACGCCTCCAAAGATTGGGAGCGGCGGTCTTTCAAGAAGGGCAAGATGCTGCCATCAACCAGCTTGGGTTTGGAAACTGACGCCGTTGAGCAGCTCCAACAAGGGGGAAATCCCTCGGCCAAACCTTAAGAGAATCAGGAGTACTTTGATAGCGTCCCACTCCATTGTTGTTACCGAAAATATATGTAACACATTCATGCAATTTTGCAGGTCGGCATAGAGTTTTTATGGGCGATCCTATTCTTCAGGGAGTGTTCTTCCAGATATGATGGAGAGCGAGACGCCTCCTCCGACCTCCTCGCCCAATAAGGCTGTAACACCACGGATATGATTTACCTAATATGTAATCCAACTCTTGCCGTTTCCGAGTTAAGTTATTTTATTTTCTCGGGTTCAGGTTTTTGTCTCCATGTGTTGTTGTCGTTGTCATGCATCTCTTACCATGTCATCATGTGCATTGCATTTGCATACGTGTTTGTCTCATGCATCCGAGCATTTTCCCCGTTGTTCATTTTGCATTCCGGCGCTCCGTTCTCCTCCGGTGGTCATTTCTACCTTTCTTTCGTGTGTGGGGATTAAACATTTCCGGATTGGACCGAGACTTGCCAAGCGGCCTTGGTTTACTACCGGTAGACCGCCTGTCATGTTTCGTACCATTTGGACTTCTTTTGATGCTCCAACAGTTAACCGAGGGACCGAGAAGGCCTCGTGTGTGTTGCTGCCCAACACCCTCCATTTTGGCCCAAAACCCACCAAAACCCTCTCCATCATCTAGAGCGTTCGATCACGATCGCGTGGCCGAAAACCGCACCTCATTTGGACTCTCCTAGCTCCTTCTACCTCTATATATAGACCCCCTCCTCAAAATTCCGGATCCCCTTCTTCCTAACCCTAAAAAATCTCCTCGCGCCGCCGCCGGACACGTCCATCTCGGGCGGATGGAATCGCGCCGCTGCCCCGCACCAGTCGCAGGCCGCCACGTGGCACCGCCGCGCCGCCTCCCACCGCCGGCCCGCGAGGCCCGGAGCCGGCCCTCTCCTCCGCCCGACCAGGCCCCGAGTTCTCCTTGCACCGGGCCGCCTCTTCCCCGCGTCCGGCCACCTCCGCCGCCTGGTGCGCCTCGACACCGGCCGCCGCCACCTCGCCGGAAGCCCTGCCGCGCCTCCTACTCCGGCGGCCGGAGCTTCCCCGCCACCCGACGCCACCAAGTCCGGCGCCGCCTCCGCCTTCGCCGCACCGCCCAAGTCCCTCTCCGGCCGGCCTCCTCCGTATCCGGCAAGCTCCAAGTTCCCGGCGAACCTCGAAGTCCGTGCAAGCTACAGTGGATCTGGATCTGAGATTTGTCTCGGTTGACTTTTGCCCCGAAACCCTAATTATTTTGCTATGTACCTTCCCCTTTTATTATCTATATTACATGGGATGTTGTGAAGATTGCCTAACTTGCGACATTGCTTTCAATGCGGTTATGCCTCTAAGTCGTGCCTCGACACTTAGGAGATATAGCCGCATCAAGGGCGTTCCAAGTTGGTAATCAGAGCCTTCCCCGACCTTAGGAGCCCCCATTGCTTGATCGTTTTTAGCAGCCGTTGTTGAGTCTAGAAAAATGTTTTGAGTCATTTAGGAATTATATATCAGAGAGTTTAGGAACTCTTTTTACTCCCCAGTCTCTTCATCGCTCTGGTAAGGCATCCTGACGTAGAGTTTTGACTCTTCTCTTCTCAAATTTCACAAAAAAAAATTTAGGATCACGCGGGTATCTTGGAATCGTTCCGATGGTTTTGTGACGAGAACATTGTTCTTGGTGCCTCCTGTCTTTAGGGGTTGTGGCAGTGTCCCGGGGAGTTGAGCTCCGAGGTGTTGTTGTCACAATTTTATCGTTGCATTTCTGGAATACCTGAGTTTAGTACGCCGACATCGAAAATCTCTTTTATGCAGTTCGTTGGTGAGATAACCTCGACGCCACCCAGTACTGGGCGGGAGTTCGGGAGTATTGCCATAACTTTTATAACGGATGCTTTTTGAAGGTTGAGGTAGATGGTTTCCGAAGTTTTTCTCGGTTATGTGTTGAAGGATGGATACAGCTGGATGTAGGATTTTCTAGATTTGGGTGAGATATTATGCTTCCCCTGTATCCCCAACACCTGATTGCATAACCGGAAAGGTTCAGGAGTTTCATAGGTGGGAATTCTTGTAGCCCTAGTTCTTCTTCCATGGATATTTGGTTTGAGATTGGGATTTCTTACCGAGTATTCGTTCTTGATCCGTACCTTGTTGATTTATTCCTCTACCTAAATTCTAAATGGCTTCTCAATTTATGGATATGTGACCATTTCAAGTGGAATGCATTCGTTCATTTTGTTCGGATGTGAAGACTATATGTTGCAATTTCAAACCGTTTGATTCAGCTTCATTTTATCTGTCAATGTGCTAACGGTTGTCACCCTCTTCAGGAAGGCTCCCGCTAAGAGCAGCAATCAGAATCAGAATCAGGATCCGCCACCACCTCCACCTCCTCCGGAGGCATGGCAAGCTGTGATGGCCGCAACCAATGCAAACACATAGTTGATCTATATTACATGGGATGTTGTGAAGATTGCCTAACTTGCGACATTGCTTTCAATGTGGTTATGCCTCTAAGTCGTGCCTCGACACGTAGAAGATATAGCCGCATCGAGGGCGTTTCAAAGGCAGATGACTCTGAAGTGTCATCGCGGAGGGTCCCTTTGGACCAGGCGACAGAAGAGGAAGTACCCAAAGGTGGACCTCCAACCATCCGGGATTCCGGGGCTGATGGTAACAAAGGCCCCGGACTGTCTGGTTCACAGCCGACAGGGATTTTGGAGACGGCAAGCAGATTCCTTCAAAGGATGGTTGTGCTTTTGGAGCAGCTTTCGGAGATCCGGAGACTCCGGATATATTGCGGGACATGTTGCGGTAAGCATCTGTCCCGGGGGAAGAGCGTACCTTGATGGGTACAGTGATTGAGAAGATTTCGTCTGCAAAGAGCGGATTGAATGAAGCCTTCATGAGCCTACTGAAGGGCTTCGAGGTTTGTGACATGATGTTTTCAGTTGTGTTTCATTTGCAAAGATGCACCTATGTACTGGTAGTAGCCCCTGATACTCGGGTTGGCTTCCGCTGGGAAGCAAAACGGAGGATCGAAAAGGACCGTTTGAGGACTAACCTGATCAACTTTGAACACAGGCTTCTTCTCCCTTCGCCGCTTCCGGACTATGGTAATTGCCGATTTGCAGTGGAACTTGATGTGGCAGGGGATGATCTTGCTTCAATCAACATGCGTCTTGACAAGTCGCAAGGTATGTATTCGGGGCAATCCTCATACATTTTTGTGGTATAAGCATGATGCTGAAATTTGGGTGTAGATTGTGCTACCGTCGTTGAAGTTCTTCGAGCGGAGCTGGCCCGGGCCAAGGAGCAGGCCCGGCGTAGCTATGCTGCTGCCGAAAAGGCATTGGCTGAATTAAAAGCCGAACAAGTTGCACGGTGCCAAGATGAGGAGAAGATATCCAAGATGACGCTCGACTTGGAGAATGGTACTCGCCACTGTGAATTTATGGAGAAGGAGAGTGAAGCCTTAGCGGCTGATCTGGAGAAGGCCTTACAAGAGGCGAGAGGAGCGCGGCCGGAATGCTGATCTGGAGCAGCCCGTGAGGAGGTTCGACAGGCGAGGGAGATTGCTGCTAGAAAGCCCTTTCTGCTGCAAACTAAGTTCGGCGACCCGAACTATGCCCAGCTTAACCAAGTATGGAGTTGTCCGGACGAGTTCTTTGAGTTGCCGAAGAGTTCTGCTGATGCGGCGCAGTATTACCAAGCGTGGGATTGATATGCAACTGAGAAGCTTTTTTGGTCGCAGTTTGGTGCATCGAAGCCCCCTTTATTGCTCAATGAACAGATGTCCCAATGGGCCGAACTACATAGGATGTCCAGCACTGCCATGAAGGACGTCATAGTCCGGTTGTGGCCAACCGAGCCTATTCTGAATAGCTATTTCGGTTTAGTGCAAAGGCTTGTTAACGCGGTGCCGCGTATCGACGCTGTGAAGCGGTCAACGTGCATTGAGGTTGCACGGATGGCTTTTGCCCGAGTCAAGACATTCTAGGGGAAGATGAAGGCCATCGATGTTGCGACGAAGTGTCCACCCAAAGGCAAGGACCGTCCGGAACCGGAGCATTATTTTGAAGACGTCCTAGAGGCTGCCCTCTTTGTAGAGGGTCAGTGCTCAAAAGACATAATGTTCGAGTGATGTGTATGAAAATTGTAAAAGACAGTTTTATAGTTAATCTATTTATGTTTTGCTTGAAAGCTTGAATTCCTCCTGTGTGGCCATTTTGATATAATCTGAAAGTTTTCCAGTCGTTGGCTTCAGCCCCCTCGTAGGGAGTACGAGGGTGTTTGGAAGAGCATTTAATCACTCTTTATCCAACGTCTTGGTCCATGAAGGAGGTGATAATGCGGCGAACTAGGCAATCAAACTATAAGGCGTTAACACTTTCACTTATCCATAGGAGTTTTATGGTGGAGCTACGACATAGCCTCTAGTATGTATGCGTCTTATGGCGCCTTACATATTTGATCTGAAAAACATCCTTCGTGTGACACGAAGAATCGCTAAAGATTCCAATAAGTCGTCAAGTGGTTGACCAGCTCACGCCGCATCATGACAGTCATTTTTCGGCTTTCTCTACTGAAGTGCTCGTCCGGTTTAGACCAAGGCACAATCGCAATAGTTCTCCCTTTACTACTCTAGCTGATAGAGTGGAGCGTAGGGTAGCAAGCAGAGGAGTCGGGCAACCAAACTATTGACCCAAGACAATGATTCGGAGATGATGCATATAAGGCCAAACTTGCGACGCCGAAGTGTGCTATAGAGCTGTTCGGACTTTTAGTGGCAACTCATTTGTTCCCACACCGAGCCCCTGGCAGGTTAATACAAGGTATTTCTGTGAAATAACCATCGGAGCCATATTTGTCGGGAAAACCATATACAGATGATTAGTTCATATATTGTTTACTGGTAACTGAGCGATATCACGATGATAACTTATGATATATATAAGCCATCCCCCCGGCTATTTGACATGCTCAGGGTTGGAGGAGGAGGAACAGGCATAGTACAGGCTCAAAAAATAGAGAGTGCGGTCTACAAATAGTTATTTTGGACCCCCTGACGCACGTCTGCGCCACCAGTCCTCGATGGGGGGAATCCTTGATGGACATAGCCCCTTAGGTGAGTGTACGGATCCGGACTCCAATAGAGCCGGTTTCCGATTTGTATACTGTTCGTCACCTGTTTTTTAAAGGATAGCGAAGGAAAAAATAAAAAAGAAAATAAATAAATAATAAAAAGGTTACTAGAGTGCTTGCAGGCTTGTCCGTATTATGCTTCCGCCAATACCCATGGTATCTTGAGTGCGTAATGATGTATGCGTGATACCAACTTTCTAGGTGTACGGAGTGGGCGGCGGAAGCCGAGTTGCTATTTCTGTTCTGGGAGTAGTTGATCCTCGGGTGGAGACTGCTTCTGACCCTCGGTATTTTGTTGGTGAACCTTTCCGTCATCCCTGTCACTTGGCGGCCTCCTCCCCTTGTGCTCGGCGTTGAGCTTGCCGGCCTGTTTAAAGACCCAATAGTTTCTGTTGGTATGATTAGCCGGTTTATCAGGGTGGCCATGAATCTGACAGGGTCGGTCCAATATCCTGTCCAGGTTGGATGGTTCGTCTCAATTCTCCTTAAATGGCTTTTTCCACTAACTGGGCTTGAGGTTGCTGAAACCGGGTTTGACCACTGTGTCGTCTGATCTTTCATTGTCATTGCGACTATTGTTTTTGCTTCCTCGTGGCTTGCCGTTACTGTCTTGGATTTCAGAGGTGCCCTGGATGCTGGCACTATTCCTTTTACGAGCGAGCCAGCTGTCTTCTCCCGCGCAAAAGCGGGTCATCAAAGAACAGTGAGGGTTGTCATGGATTAAGGTCCTTCTTGGCCGAGGTGGCGTGCAAGCCATTCATCACGGACGCTGTGTCTGAAAGCCGCAAGGGCTTCCGCGTCCAGATAGTTGACAATTTGGATCTTTTTGATTAAGAACCGAGTCCAGATCTCCCTGGTTGATTCTCCGGGCTATTGGACAATGTGACTTAGGTCGTCGGCATCCGGTGGCCCGACATGTGTTCCTCAGAAGTTATCGAGGAAGTCCTCTTCCAAGTCCCCCTAGCTGCCTATGGAGTTTTCAGGCAGGCTGCTTAACCAGTACCGAGCTGGTCCTTTTAGTTTTAGTGGGAGGTATTTAATGGCACGGAGGTCGTCCCCACAGGCCATATGGATGTGGAGGATGAAATCCTCTATCCATACCACGGTATCGGTTTGTCCCGTCGTGTGATTCAATATTGACAGGTTTGAATCCTTTGGGGAATTCGTGATCCATTACTTCATCGGTGAAGCAAAGAGGGTGTACGGCACCTCTATGTTGGGCCACACTGCAACGTAACTATGAAGGCGTCCCCCTGTGGTTTTCGAGTTGGTCGTGGTGTGGTGTGACATGTCCGAATAGGTAGCCATCATCGCGTGTCGAAGCATGCTTTCGCGATCCGTAGATTTCTCTTCCGTGTCCTGCCCTATTGTCAAAATCCCTCTGCAGGTTGTGTGGGTAATAGCGACCTGCGTTATTCCTGCCTTTACGGTGAGGTGGGGCGGTATGGTGTTCGGCTTGAGTTCCCTCTTTATCCGGACAGAGTTGCCGGCGACCTGCTACGTTGTGTGACGATGGTATGGGCTCCAACGCCCCATCATCGGACTGGTAGAGCGATCTGTGCTTTGGGTAGCTTTTTGCTAGGCCATTGAGGCCATATCATTCGGCGACCAGGACTTCGGTCCATTTGTCATTGAGTTGGTCATGGTTAGCTTGAAGCTTCTGCTGCTTCTTTTTCAGGCTCCTTGCCGTAGCTATCAGCCTGCGCTTGAAGCGCTCCTGTTTGACGGGCTCTTCGGGTACAATGAAGTCTTCGTCGCCGAGGCTTACATCATCTTCTGAGAGCAGAAGGTAGTTTTCGTACTCCGAACCGGCGCTGGGCAGGGCCTGTTTGTCGGGGCTGGCTTGCCCGTTTTCCTGTTCCTCTTGCTTGAATGTTGCTCCCACAGGGACTTTGTTGATTTCGGCGCCATCCGAAGTACTATTTTCTCCAGTATCATTGTTGCTACAGTGTTACTTGGGGCGGCATTTGGGGCGCTGGAACTTAGATTGTGACTCAGGAGTTTTAACTGGATCTCCCTTGTCTTTGCCGCGAGGCTTTTTAAGTGTATCGATCATGTACACGTCACTTGAAGGGGTGGCCGTCTTGCGCCTGATGACTGGTGGGTCTTGGCCTTGATCCTTATCTGCATCGTCGTCTATACTGTCAATGTCTACGGAGCCAGGTGTGGGCATGTCAGTTAAGTCCTCGACAGTTACTATGAACTGGGTGGCGGGTGGGAAACAAAATTCTCCGTCGTCAGCCCCTAGTTCGAACCGGACATAGTTCGGCTGCAAGTCTCCCGTGAATGACAGGTTCTTTAAAGCATTTATCACATCGCCCAAAGGTGAGTGCTGAAAAATGTCTGCGGCACTGAATTCGAAGACCGATAACCGAGCTAGCTCGATGTCCGCAAGCGTACATGGCCCGGAACATATAGCCGGAGACGATTCTAGAGTTCTGTTGGCGCAAATATTGCAGGGTGTCGAGTCTGCGTGCGGCTCTAGTGCCACGGACTCTGTGGCCTCAAATGGCATGCTCTGCTCTAGTTCTGAGGCCGTTACAGCAACAGGAGCCATCTCCTGAATCTCGTCCGATGACAGATTTAAGTCATGTTCATCGGGGTGAGGAAGAGCGATCATTGCGGTCTCAAACCCGTCGAAGATCAAGTCTCCACAGATATCGGCGACGTAGTTCAAGCTTGCAAATATGACCCGAGTTGAGAGATATGAAGTCTCCAATAATTTCTATAGCTGCAAGATGGAGGTGAACAATTATGTTAGTCAACACATAATTAGAATGGCTAGATACCATAACCAGTTGACTCAGCTGCGAGTTAATCTTCCTGATGATAGTGTCATTGATAGAGTTCTTCAATCACTGCCACCAAGCTATAAAGCCTTCATGATGAACTATAACATGCAAGGGATGGAAAAGACAATTCCCGAGCTCTTCACGATGCTTAAAGCTACAAAGGTACAAATCAAGAAGGAGCATCAAGTGTGGATGGTTAACAAGACCACTAGTTTCAAGAAAAAGGGCAAAGGGAAGAAGGGGAACTTCAAGAAGAATAGCAAACAAGTTGCTGCTCCCGGGAAGAAGCCCAGGTCTGGACCTAAGCCTGAAATTGAGTGCTTCTACTGCAAAGGGACTGGTCACTGGAAGCAAAACTGCCCCATGTATTTGGCGAATAAGAACGATGGAAAAGTGAAAGGCATATTTGATATACATGTTATTGATGTGTACCTTACTAATGCTTGTAGTAGCGCCTGGGTATTTGATATTGGTTCTGTTGCTCATATTTGCAACTCGAAACAGGGGCTACGGATTAAATGAAGATTGGCTAAGGACGAGGTGACGATGCGTGTCAGAAATGGTTCCAAGGTCGATGTGATCGCCGTCGGCACGCTACCTCTACATCTACCTTCGAGATTAGTTTTGGACCTGAATAATTGTTATTTGGTGCCAGCGTTGAGCATGAACATTATATCTGGATCTTGTTTGATGTGAGGCGATTGCTCATTTAAATCAGAGAATAATGGTTGTTCTATTTATATGAGTAATATCTTTTACGGTCATGCACCATTGATGAGTGTTCTATTTTTGTTGAATCTTGATCGTAGTTATACACATATTCATAATATTTAAGCCAAAAGATGCAAAGTTAATAATGATAGCCCAACTTATTTTTGGCAATGCCGTTTAGGTCATATTGGTGTAAAGTGCATGAAGAAACTCCATGCTAATGGGCTTATGGAATCACTTGATACTTGCGAACCATGCCTCATGGGCAAGATGCCTAAGACTCCGTTCTTCGCAACAATGGAGCGAGCCACTGACTTATTGGAAATAATGCATACTAATGTTTGCAGTCTGATGAGTGTTGAGGCTCGCGGCGGGTATCGTTATTTTCTGACGTTCACAAATGATTTGAGCAGATATGGGTATATCTACCTAATGAAACATAAGTCTGAAACATTTGGAGTGCAAAATCACCGTAACAAGAAAATAAAGTTTCCACGATCTGATCGTGGAGGTGAATATTTGAGTTACGAGTTTGGTCTTCATTTGAAACAGTGTGGAATAGTTTCGCAACTCACGTGTCCTGGAACACCACAGCATAATGGTGTGTCCGAATGTCGTAATCGTACTTTATTAGATATGGTGCGATCTATGATGTCTCTTATCGATTTACCACTATCATTTTGGGGATATGCTTTAGAGACGGCTGCATTCACGTTAAATAGGGCACCATCTAAATCCGTTGAGACAAGTCCATATGAATTGTTGTTTGGCAAGAAACCAAAGATGTCGTTTCTTAAACTTTGGGGCTGCGATGCTTATGTCAAAAACCTTCAACCTGATAAGCTCGAACCCAAATCAGAGAAATGCATCTACATAGGTGTTGGGGTTGTGGTGTGACATATGCCAAAGGATGGCTAATCATGAAGAGGGTCAAGAGTACGTCGCCGGGCTCTAGAAGCGGGAGTGAGCGAGATCGCATGTGCCTGCGGATTTTGAAGGAAATATGCCCTAGAGGCAATAATAAAGTTATTATTTATTTCCTTATTTCATGATAAATGTTTATTATTCATGCTAGAATTGTATTAACCGGAAACATAATACATGTGTGAATACATAGACAAACAGAGAGTCACTAGTATGCCTCTACTTGACTAGCTCGTTGAATCAAAGATGTTTAAGTTTCCTAGCCATAGACATGAGTTGTCATTTGATTGACGGGGTCACATCATTAGAGAATGATGTGATTGAATTGACGCATTCTGTTAGCATAGCACTTGATCGTTTAGTATGTTGCTATTGCTTTCTTCATGACTTATACATGTTCCTATGACTATGTGATTATGCAACTCCCGTTTACTGGAGGAACACTTTATGTGCTACCAAACATCACAACGTTACTGGGTGATTATAAATGTGCTCTAGAGGTGTCTCCGAAGGTACTTGTTGGGTTGGCGTACTCCGAGATTAGGATTTGGCACTCCGATTGTCGGAGAGGTATCTCTGGGCCCTCTCGGTAATGCACATCACTTAAGCCTTGCAAGCATTGCAACTAATGAGTTAGTTGCGGGATGATGTATTACAGAACGAGTAATGAGACTTGCTGGTAACGAGATTGAACTAGGTATTTAGATACCGACGATCGAATCTCGGGCAAGTAACATACATATGACAAAGGTAACAACGTATGTTGTTATGCGGTTTGACCGTTAAAGATCTTCGTAGAATATGTGGGAGCCAATATGAGCATCTAGGTTCCGCTATTGGTTATTGACCGGAGACGTGTCTCGATCATGTCTACATAGTTCTCGAACCCGTAGGGTCTGCACGCTTAACATTTCGATGAGAGTTATATTATGAATTTATATGTTTTGATGTACAGAAGGTTGTTCGGAGTCCCGGATGTGATCACGGACATGATGAGGAGTCTCGAAATGGTCGAGACATGAAGATTGATTTATTGGAAGCCTATGTTTGGACACCGGAAGTGTTCCGGGTGAAATCGGGATTTTACTGGAGTACCGGGAGGTTACTGGTACCCCCCGGGGACTTAATGGGCCTTAGTGGGCCTTGGTGGAAGAGAGGGGAGGCGGCCAGGGCAAGGGCCGCGCCCCCTCCCCCTAGTCCGAATAGGACAAGGAGAGGGGGGGCGGCGCCCCCCTTCCTTCTTCTCCTCCACCTCTTTCCCCTCTCTCTCCTAGTCCAACAAGGAAAAGGGGGGAGTCCTACTCCCGGTAGGAGTAGGACTCCTCCTGGCGCGCCCCTCTCTAGGCCGGCCGCACCCCCCTTGCTCCTTTATATACGGGGGCTGGGGGCACCCCAGAGACACAACAGTTGATCGTTTGATATTTTAGCCATGTGCGGTGCCCCCCTCCACCATAGTCCACCTCGATAAAACTGTAGCGGTGCTAAGGCGAAGCCCTACGTCAGTAGAACATCATCATCATCATCACCACGCCGTCGTGCTGACGAAACTCTCCCTCAACACTCAGCTGGATCGGAGTTCGAGGGACGTCATCGGGATGAACGTGTGCTGAACTCGGAGGTGCCATGCGTTCGGTACTTGATAGGTCGGATCGTGAAGACGTATGACTACATCAACTGCCTTGTGCTAATGCTTCCGCTTTCGGTCTACGAGGGTACGTGGACAATACTCTCCCCTCTCGTTGATATGCATCACCATGATCTTGAGTGTGCGTAGGAATTTTTTTGAAATTACTACGTTCCCCAACAGTGGCATCCGAGCCAGGTTTTATGCGTAGATGTCATATGCACGAGTAGAACACAAGTGAGTTGTGGGCGATATAAGTCATACTGCTTACCAGCATGTCATACCTTGGTTCGGCGGTATTGTTGGATGAAGCGGCCCGAACTGACATTACGCGTACGCTTACGCGAGACTGGTTCTACCGACGTGCTTTGCACACAGGTGGCTGGTAGGTGTAAGTTTCTCCAACATTATTTGAACCGAGTGTGGCTACACCCGGTCCTTGCGAAGGTTAAATCAGCACCAACTTGACAAACTATCGTTGTGGTATTGATTCGTAGGTTAGAACAGTTCTTGCTAAGCCCGTAGCAGCCACGTAAAATTTGCAACAACAAAGTAGAGGACGTCTAACTTGTTTTTGCAGGGGATGTTGTGATGTGATATGGTCAAGACATGATGCTAAATTTTATTGTATGAGATGATCATGTTTTGTAACCGAGTTATCGACAACTGGCAGGAGCCATATGGTTGTTGCTTTATTGTATGCAATGCAATCGCCCTGTAATGCTTTAGTTTATCACTAAGTCGTAGTGATAGTCGTAGAAGCATAAGATTGGCGAGACGAAAACAATACTACGATGGAGATCAAGGTGATGCGCCGGTGACGATAGTGATCATGACAGGTGCTTCAGAGATGGAGATCACAAGCACAAGATGATGATGGCCATATCATATCACTTATATTGACTGCATGTGATATTTATCTTTTATGCATCTTATCTTGCTTTTTTTGACGGTAGCATTATAAGATAATCCCTCACTAAATTATCAAAGTATAAGTGTTCTCCCTGAGTATACACCGTTGCGAAAGTTCTTCGTGCTGAGACACCACGTGATGATCGGGTGTGATAGGCTCTACGTTCAAATACAACGGGTGCAAAACAGTTGCACACGCAGAATACTGAGGTTAAACTAGACGAGCCTAGCATATAACAGATATGGCCTCGGAACACGGAGACGGAAAGGTCGAGCATGAATCATATACTAGATATGATCAACATAGTGATGTTCACCATTGAAACTACTCCATCTCACGTGATGATCAGACATGGTTTAGTTGATATGGATCACGTGATCACTTAGAGGATTAGAGGGATGTCTATCTAAGTGGGAGTTCTTAAGTAATATGATTAATTGAACTTAAATTTATCATGAACTTAGTCCTTGTAGTATTAGCATATCTATGTTGTAGATCAATAGCTCGCATTTAGCTCCCCTGTTTTATTTTTGAAATGTTCCTAGAGAAAACTAAGTTGAAAGATGTTAGTAGCAATGATGCGGATTGGATCCGTGATCTGAGGTTTATCCTCATTGCTGCACAGAAGAATTATGTCCTTGATGCACCGCTAGGTGACAAACCTATTGCAGGAGCAGATGCAGATGTTATGAATGTTTGGCTAGCTCAATATAATGACTACTTGATAGTTTAGTGCACCATGCTTAAACGTCTTAGATTCGGGACTTCAAAGGCGTATTGAACATCATAGACCATATGAGATGTTCCTGGAGTTGAAGTTAATATTTCAATGAAATCCCCAAGTTGAGAGATATGAAGTCTCCAACAAGTTCAATAGCTAAAAGATGGAGGAGAATAGCTCAAGCAGTGAGCTTCTTCTTAGATTGTCTGGGTACTACAATCGCTTGAATCAAGTGGGAGTTAATCTTCCAGATAAATTAGTGATTGACAGAATTCCCTAGTCACCATCACCAAGTTAGTAGAACTTTGTGATGAACTATAATATGCAAGGGATAACGGAAACGATTCCCAAGCTCTTCGTCATGCTGAAATCGACGAAGGTAGAAATCAAGAAAAGCATCAAGGGTTGATGGTAAACAAAACCACTAGTTTCAAGTAAAGGGACAAGGGGAAGAAAGGGGAACTTCAAGAAGAATGGCAAGAAAGTTGTTGCTCAAGTGAAAAAAACCCAAGTCTGGACCCAAGCCTAAAACTGAGTGCTTCTATGCAAAGGGACTGGTCACTAGAAACGGAACTACCCCAAGTAATTGGTGGATAAGAAGGATGGCAAAGTGAACATAGGTATATTTGATATACATGTTATTGATGTGTACTTTACTAGTGTTTATAGCAACCCCTCAGTATTTGATATTAGTTCAGTTGCTAACAATAGTAACTCGAAATGGGAGTTGCAGAATGAACAGAGACTAGTTAAGGGTGAAGTGACGGTGTGTATTGGAAATGGTTCCATGATTGATATGATCATCATCGCACACTCCCTATACTTTCGAGATTAGTGTTAAACCTAAAATAAATGTTATTTAGTGTTTGCGTTGAGCATGAATATGATTGGATCATGTTTATTGCAATACAGTTATTCATGTAAGTTAGAGAATAATTGTTGTTCTCTTTACATGAATAAAATCCTCTATGGTTATACACCCAATCAAAATGGTTTGTTAGATCTCGGTCGTGGTGATACACATTTTCATAATATTAAAGCCAAAAGATGCAAAGTTTATAATGATAGTGCAACTTATTTGTGGCACTGCCGTTTACATCATATTGGTGTAAAGCGCATGAAGAAAATCCATGCTGATGGGCTTTTGGAACCACTTGATTATGAATCAGCTGATGCTTGCGAACCATGCCTCATGGGCAAGATGACTAAGACTCTGTTCTCCAGAACAATGGAGCGAGCAACAGATTTGTTAGAAATCATACATATTGATGTATGTGGTCCGATGAATATTGAGGCTCACGGCAGGTATCATTATTTTCTGATCTTCATAGATGATTTGAGCAGATATGAGTATATCTGTTTAATAAACACAAGTCTGAAATATTTGAAAAGTTCCAAGAATTTCAGAGTGAAGTGGAGAATCATCGTAACAAAAATAAAAGTTTCTACGATATGATCATAGAAGTAAAATATTTGAGTTTGGCCTTTAGTTAAAACAATGTGAAATAGTTTCACTACTCACGCCACCTGGAACACCATAGTGTAATGGTGTGTCCGAACGTCGTAACCGTACTTTACTAGATATGGTGCGATCTATGATGTCTCTTACTGGTTTGCCACTATCGTTTGGGGGTTATGCATTAGAGACAGCTGCATTCACATTTAAAAGGGCACCATCTAAATCCGTTGAGACGACACCGTATGAACTGTGGTTTAGCAAGAAACCTAAGCTGTTGTTTCTTAAAGTTTGGGGTTGCAATGCTTATGTGAAAAAGTTTCATCTTGCTAAGCTCAAACCCAAGTCAGAGAAGTGCATCTTCATAGGATACCCAAAAGTAACTGTTGGGTACACCTTCTATCACAGATCCAAAGGCAAGATATTTGTTGCTGAGAATGGATCGTTTCTAGAGAAGGAGTTTCTCTCGAAATAAGTGAGTGGGAGGAAAGTAGAACTTGATGAGGTAACTGTACCTGCTTCCTTATTGGAAAGTAGTTCATCACAGAAATCTGTTCCGGTGACTACTACACCAATTAGTGAGGAAGCTAATGATGATGATCATGTAACTTCAGATCAAGTTACTACCGAACCTTGTAGGTAAACCAGAGTGAGATCCGCACCAGAGTGGTACGGTAATCCTGTTCTGGAGGTCATGTTACTTGACCATGACGAACCTACGAACTATGAGGAAGCAATGATGAGACCAGATTCCGCGAAATGGCTTGAGTCCATGAAATTTGAGACGAGATCCATGTATAAGAACAAAGTATGGACTTTGATTGACTTTCCCAAAGATCGGCGAGCCATTGAGATTAAATGGATCTTCAATAGGAAGACAGACGCTGATAGTAGTGTTACTATCTACAAATCTATAATTGTCCCAAAAGGTTTTCGACAAGTTCAAGGTGTTGACTATGATGAGAGTTTCTCACTCGTATCTATGCTTAACTCTGTCCGAATCATGTTAGCAATTGCCGCATTTTATGATTATGAAATTTGGCAAATGGATGTCAAAACTGCATTCCTGAATGGATTTCTGGAAGAAGAGTTGTATATGATGCAACCGGAAGGTTTTGTTGATCCAAAGGGAGCTAACAAAATATGCAAGCTCCAGCGATCCATCTATGGACTGGTGCAAGCATCTCAGAGTTGGAATATACGCTTTGATAAGTTGATCAAAGTATATAATTTTATACAGACTTGCGGTGAAGCTTGTATTTACAAGAAAGTGAGTGGGAGCACTACAACATTCCAGATAAGTATATGTGAATGACATATTGTTGATCAGACATAATGTAGAATTATTCTGCAAAGCATAATGGAATGTTTGAAAGGAGTTTTTCAAAGAAAGACCTCGGTGAAGCTGCTTACATATTGAGCATCAAGATCTATAGAGATAGATCGAGACGCTTGATAAGTTTTTCAATGAGTACATACCTTGACATGATTTTGAAGTAGTTCAAAATGGAACAGTGAAAGAAGGAGTTCTTGCCTGTGTTACAAGGTGTGAAGTTGAGTAAGACTCAAAACCCGACCACGGCAGAAGATAGAGAGAGAATGAAAGTCATTCCCTATGCCTCAGCCATAGGTTCTATAAAGTATGCCATGTTGTGTACCAGATCTATTGTATACCCTGCCCTGAGTTTGGCAAGGGAGTACAATAGTGATCTAGGAGTAGATCACTGGACGTTGGTCAAAATTATCCTTAGTGGAATAAGGATATGTTTCTCAATTATGGAGGTGACAAAAGGTTCATCGTAAAGGGTTACATCGATGCAAGTTTTGACACTGATCCAGATGACTCAAAGTCTCAATCTGGATACATATTGAAAGTGGGAGCAATTAGCTAGAGTAGCTCCGTACAGAGCATTGTTGACATAGAAATTTGCAAAATACATACAGATCTGAATGTGGCAGAGTCGTTGACTAAATTTCCCTCACAATCAAAACATGATCACACCTTAGTACTCTTTGGGTATTAATCACATAGCGATGTGAACTAGATTATTGACTCTAGTAAACCCTTTGGGTGTTGGTCACATGACGATGTGAACTATGGGTGTTAATCACATGGTGATGTGAACTATTGATGTTAAATCACATGGCGATGTGAACTAGATTATTGACTCTAGTGCAAGTGGGAGACTGAAGGAAATATGCCCTAGAGGCAATAATAAAGTTACTATTTATTTCCTTATTTCATGATAAATCTTTATTATTCATGCTAGAATTGTATTAACCGGAAACATAATACATGTGTGAATACATAGACAAACACAGTGTCACTAGTATGCCTCTACTTGACTAGCTCGTTGAATCAAAGATGGTTAAGTTTCCTAGCCATAGACACGAGTTTTCATTTGATTAACGGGGTCACAACATTAGAGAATGATCTGATTGACTTGACCCATTCCATTAGCATAGCACTTGATCTTTTAGTATGTTGCTATTGCTTTCTTCATGACTTACACATGTTCCTATGACTATGAGATTATGCAACTCCCGTTTACTAGAGGAACACTTTGTGTGTGTGCTACCAAACGTCACAACGTTACTGGGTGATTATAAAGGTGCTCTACCGGTTTCCCCAAAGGTACTTGTTGGGTTGGCGTATTTCGATATTAGGATTTGTCACTCCGATTGTCGAAGAGGTATCTCTGGGACCTCTCGGTAATGCACATCACTTAAGCCTTGCAAGCATTGCAACTAATGAGTTAGTTGCGAGATGATGTATTACGGAACGAGTAAAGAGACTTGTCGGTAACGAGATTGAACTAGGTATTGAGATACCGACGATCGAATCTCGGGCAAGTAACATACCGATGACAAAGGGAACAATGTATGTTTATATGCGGTCTGACCGATAAAGATCTTCGTAGAATATGTGGGAGCCAATATGAGCATCCAGGTTCTGCTATTGGTTATTGACCGGAGACGTGTCTCGGTCATGTCTACATAGTTCTCGAACCTGTAGGGTCCGCACGCTTAAAGTTTCGATAACAGTTATATTATGAGTTTATAAGTTTTGATGTACCGAAGGTTGTTCGGAGTCCCGAATGTCATCACGGACATGACGAGGAGTCTCAAAATGGTCGAGAAATCAAGATTGATATATTGGAAGCCTATGTTTAGATATCGGAAGTGTTCCGGGTGAAATCAGGATTTTACCGGAGTTCCAGGAGGTTACCGGAACCCCCCGGGGACTTAATGGGCCTTGGTGGAAGAGAAGAGAGGCGGCCAGGGCAAGGGCCGCGCCCCCTTCCCCCTAGTCTGAATAGGACAAGGAGAGGGGGGCGGTGCCCCCCCTTCCTTCTTTTCCTCCACCTCTTTCCCCTCTCTCTCCTAGTCCAACAAGGAAAAGGGGGGAGTCCTACTCTCGGTAGGAGTAGGACTCCTCCTGGCGCGGCCCTCTCTAGGCCGGCCGTACCCCCCACCCCTTGCTCATTTATATACGTGGGCAGGGGGCACCCCAGAGACACAAAAGTTGATTGTTTGATCTTTTAGCCGTGTGCGGTGCCCCCATCCACCATAGTCAACCTCAATAAAACTGTAGCGGTGCTTGGGCGAAGCCCTGCATCGGTAGAACATCAACATCGTCACCACGCCGTCGTGCTGACGAAACTCTCCCTCAACACTCGGCTAGATCAGAGTATGAGGGACGTCATCGGGCTGAACGTTTGCTGAAATCGGAGGTGCCGTGCGTTCGGTACTTGATCGGTCAGATCATGAAGACGTACGGCTACATCAACCGCGTTGTGCTAATGCTTCCGCTTTCGGTCTATGAGGGTATGTGGACAATACTCACCCCTCTTGTTGCTATGCATCACCATGATCTTGCGTCTGCGTAGGAATTTTTTTGAAATTACTACGTTCCCCAATAGATCTTACCTAGGTTCAGGGCTCTCCTAGGAGATAACACCCCTAGTCCTACTCTGCGGGGTTTTGGCAAGATCACAATCTCAACAATGGTAGCTACAATATTGCTCCTTGAGCTGTTAGACTAGAGGGGGAAGATGTGTTGGGGAACATAGCAGAATTTTAAAATTTTCTATGCATCACCAGATCAATCTATGGAGACATCTAGCAACGAGGGAGAGAGGAGTGCATCTACATACCCTTGTAGATCGCGCGTGGAAGGGTTCAAGAGAACGGGGTTGATGGAGTCGTACTCGTCGTGATCCAAATCACCGATGACCTAGCGCCGAATGGACGGCACCTCTGCGTTCAACACACGTACGGTTGGGAAGACGTATCCTCCAACTTGATCCAGCAAGGGGGAAGGAGAGGTTGATGAAGATCCAGCAGCACGACAGCGTGGTGGTGGAAGCAACGGTGATCTCGGCAGGGCTTCGCCAAGCACAGGGAGAGGGAGGAGTGTCACGGGAGGGAGAGGGAGAGGCCAGGGGCTAGGGTGCGGCTGCCCTCCCTCCCCCCACTATATATAGGGTCCCTAGGGGGGGCGCCGGCCCTAGGAGATCCAATCTCCAAGGGGGCGGGGAGGGGGGCGGCCAAGGGTGTGGCTTGCCCCCAAGCCAAGTGGGGCGCCCCCCACCCCTAGGGTTTCCAACCCTAGGCGCAGGGGGAGGCCCAAGGGGGGCGCACCAGCCCACTAGGGTCTGGTTCCCCTCCCACTTCAGCCCATGGGGCCCTCCGGGATAGGTGGCCCCACCCGGTGGACCCCCGGGACCCTTCCAGTGGTCCCGGTACAATACCGATTACCCCCGAAACATTCCCGATGGCCGAGACTTAACTTCCTATATATAAATCTTCACCTACGGACCATTCCGAAACTCCTCCTGATGTCCGGGATCTCATCCGGGACTCCGAACAACTTTTAGGTTACCGTATACTAATATCTCAACAACCCTAGCGTCACCGAACCTTAAGTGTGTAGACCCTACGGGTTTGGGAGACACACAAACATGACCGAGATGACTATTCGGTCAATAACCAACAGCGGGATCTGGATACCCATGTTGGCTCCCACATGCTCCTCGATGATCTCATCGGATGAACCACGATGTCGAGGATTCAATCAATCTGTATACAATTCCCTTTGTCAATCGGTACGTTACTTGCCCGACACTCGATCGTCGGTATCCCAATACCACGTTCAATCTCATTACCGGCAAGTCACTTTACTCGTACCGTAATGCATGATCCCGTGATCAACCACTTGGTCAAATTGAGATCATTATGATGATGCATTACCGAGTGGGCCCAGAGATACCTCTCCGTCATATGGAGTGAAAAATCCCAGTCTCGGTTAGTGCCAACCCAACAGACACTTTCGGAGATACCTGTAGTGTACCTTTATAGTCACCCAGTTATGTTGTGACGTTTGGCACACCCAAAGCACTCCTACGGTATCTGGGAGATGCACAATCTCATGGTATAAGGAAATGATACTTGACATTCGGAAAAGCTATAGCAAACGAACTACACGATCTTTGAGCTATGCTTAGGATTGGGTCTTGTCCATCACATCATTCTCCTAATGATGTGATCCCGTTATCAATGACATCCAATGCCCATAGTCAGGAAACCATGACTATCTGTTGATCAACGAGGTAGTCAACTAGAGGCTCACTAGGGATGTGTTGTGGTCTATGTATTCACAAATGTATTATGATTTCTGGATAACACAATTATAGCATGAACAATAGACAATTGTCATGAACAAAGAAATATAATAATAACCATTTTATTATTGCCTCTAGGGCATATTTCCAATAGTCTCCCACTTGCACTAGAGTCAATAGTCCAGTTACATTGTGATGAATTGAACACCCATGCAGTTCTGGTGTTGATCATGTTTTGCTCTAGGGAGAGGTTTAGTCAATGGATCTGCCACATTCAGGTCCGTATGTACTTTACAAATATCTATGTCTCCATTTTGAACACTTTCACGAATGGAGTTGAAGCGACGCTTGATATGCCTGGTCTTCCTGTGAAACCTGGGCTCCTTGGCAAGGGCAATAGCTCTAGTATTGTCACAGAAGAGAGTCATCAGGCCTGACGCATTGGGTATGACTCCTAGGTCGGTAATGAACTCCTTCACCTAGATTGCCTCTTGTGCTGCCTCCGAGGCTGCCATGTACTCCGCTTCACATGTAGATCCCGCCACAACGCTTTGCTTGCAACTGCACCAGCTTACTGCCCCACCATTCAAAATATACACGTATCCGGTTTGTGACTTAGAGTCATCCAGATCTGTGTCGAAGCTGGCATCGACGTAACCCTTTATGACGAGCTCTTCCTCACCTCCATAAACGAGAAACATATCCTTAGTACTCTTCAGGTACTTCAGGATATTCTTGACCGCTGTCCAGTGTTCCATGCCGGGATTACTTTGGTACCTTCCTACCAAACTTACGGCAAGGTTTACATCAGGTCTGGTACACAGCATAGCAAACATGATAGACCCTATGGCCGAGGCATAGGGGACGACACTCATATTTTCTCTATCTTCTGATGTGGTCGGGCATTGAACTGTGCTCAATCTCGTACCTTGCAATACAGGCAAGAACCCCTTCTTTGACTGATCCATTTTGAACTTCTTCAATATCTTGTCAAGGTACGTACTCTGTGAAAGACCAATGAGGCGTCTCGATCTATCTCTATAGATCTTGATGCCTAATATATAAGCAGCTTCTCCAAGATCCTTCATTGAAAAACACTTGTTCAAGTAGGCCTTTATGCTTTTCAAGAATTCTATATCATTTCCCATCAACAGTATGTCATCCACATAAAATATGAGAAATGCTATAGAGCTCCCACTCACTTTCTTGTAAATGCAGGCTTCTCCATAAGTCTGCGTAAACCCAAACGCTTTGATCATCTCATCAAAACGAATGTTCCAACTCGGAGATGCTTGCACCAGCCCATAAATCGAGCGTTGGAGCTTGCACACCTTGTCAGCATTCTTAGGATCGACAAAACCTTCCAGCTGCATCATATACAATTCTTCCTTAAGGAAAACATTAAGGAATGCCGTTTTGACATCCATTTGCCATATCTCATAATCATAGAATGCGGCAATTGGTAACATGATTCGGAAGGACTTCAGCTTCACTACGGGTGAAAAAGTCTTATCGTAGTCAACCCCTTGAACTTGTCGATAACCCTTAGCAACAAGCCGACCTTTATAGATGGTTACATTACCATCCGTGTATGTCTTCTTCTTAAAGATCCATTTATTTTCTATGGCTCACCGATCATCGGGCAAGTCAGTCAAAGTCCATACTTCGTTTTCATACATGGATCCTATCTCGGATTTCATGGCTTCCAGCCATTTGTCGGAATCCGGGCCCGCCATCGCTTCTTCATAGTTCGAAGGTTCACTGTTGTCTAACAACATGATTTCCAAGACAGGGTTACCGTACCACTCTGGTGCGGAACGTGTCCTCGCGAAACTACAAAGTTCAGTAGTAACTTGATCTGAAGTTTCATGATCATCATCATTAACTTCCTCTCTAGTCGGTGCAGGCACCTCAGGAACATTTTCTTGAGCTGCGCCACTTACCGGTTCAACAGGTAATACTTCATCAAGTTCTACTTTCCTCCCACTTATTTCTTTCGAGAGAAACTCTTTGTCTAGAAAGCACCCATTCTTGGCAACAAAGATCTTGCCTTCGGATCTGAGGTAGAAGGTATACCCAATAGTTTCTTTAGGGTATCCTATGAATACGCATTTTTCTGATTTGGGTTCGAGCTTTTCAGGTTGAAGTTTCTTGACATAAGCATCGCATCCCCAAACTTTTAGAAACGACAGCTTAAGTTTCTTCCCAAACCATAATTCATACGGTGTCGTCTCAACGGATTTCGACCGAGCCCTATTTAAAGTGAATGCGGCAGTCTCTAAAGCATAGCCCCAAAATGACAGCGGTAAATCGGTAAGAGACATCATAGATCGCACCATATCCAATAGAGTGCGATTACGATGTTCGGACACACCATTACGCTGAGGTGTTCCAGGCGGCGTGAGTTGTGAAACTATTCCACATTTTCTTAAGTATGTGCCAAATTCGTGACTCAAGTATTCTCCCCCACGATCTGATCGCAAGACCTTGATTTTCCTATCATGTTGATTCTCAACCTCACTCTGAAATTCCTTGAACTTTTCAAAGGTCTCAGACTTGTGTTTCATTAAGTAGACATACCCATATCTACTCAAGTCGTCAGTGAGGGTGAGAACATAACGATAGCCACCGTGAGCCTCAATACTCATTGGAGTGCACACAACAGTATGTATGATTTCCAATAAGTTGGTTGCTCGCTCCATTGTTCCTGAAAACGGAGTCTTGGTCATTTTACCCATGAGGCATGGTTCGCGCATGTCAAATGATTCATAATCAAGAGACTCCAAAAGTCCATCGGCATGGAGCTTCTTCATGCGTTTGACACCTATGTGACCAAGGAGGCAGTGCCACAAGTATGTGGGACTATCATTATCAACCTTACATCTTTTGGTATTCACACTATGAATATGTGTAACATTACGCTCGAGATTCATTAAGAATAAACCATTCACCAGCGGAGAGTGACCATAAAACATATCTCTCACATAAATAGAACAACCATTATTCTCGGATTTAAATGAGTAGCCATCTCGAATTAAACGAGATCCTGATACAATGTTCATGCTCAAAGCTGGCACTAAATAACAATTATTGAGGTTTAAAACTAATCCCGTAGGTAAATGTAGAGGTAGCGTGCCGACGGCGATCACATCGACCTTGGAACCATTCCCGACGCGCATCGTCACCTCGTCCTTCGCCAGTCTCCGCTTATTCCGCAACTCCTGCTTTGATTTACAAATGTGAGCAACCGCACCGGTATCAAATACCCAGGAGATACTACGAGTACTGGTAAGGTACACATCAATTACATGTATATCACATATACCTTTAGTGTTGCCGGCTTTCTTGTTCGCTAAGTATTTGGGGCAGTTCCGCTTCCAATGACCACTTCCCTTGCATTAAAAACACTCAGTCTCGGGCTTGGGTCCATTCTTTGGCTTCTTCCCGGCAGCTTGCTTACCGGGCGCGGCATCTCCCTTGCCGTCCTTCTTGAAGTTCTTCTTACCCTTGCCTTTCTTGAACTTAGTGGTTTTATTCACCATCAACACTTGATGTTCCTTTTTGATTTCCACCTCTGCTTATTTCAGCATTGAATATACCTCAGGAATGGTCTTTTCCATCCCTTGCATATTGAAGTTCATCACAAAGCTCTTGTAGCTCGGTGGAAGCGACTGAAGGATTCTGTCAATGACCGCATCATCCGGCAGATTAACTCCCAGCTGAGTCAAGCGGTTATGCAACCCAGACATTTTGAGTATGTGATCACCGACAGAACTATTTTCCTCCATCTTACAGCTGAAGAACTTGTCGGAGACTTCATATCTCTCGACCCGGGCATGAGCTTGGAAAACCATTTTCAGCTCTTCGAACATCTCATATGCTCCGTGTCTCTCAAAACGCTTTTGGAGCCCCGGTTCTAAGCTGTAAAGCATGCCGCACTGAACGAGGGAGTAATCATCAGCACATGACTACCAAGCGTTCATAACGTCTTGGTTCTCTGGGATGGGTGCATCACCTAGTGGTGCTTCTAGGACATAATCTTTCTTGGCATCTATGAGGATGATCCTCAGGTTCCGGACCTAGTCCGTATAGTTGCTGCCATCGTCTTTCAGCTTGGTTTTCTCTAGGAACGCGTTGAAGTTGAGGGCAACATTAGCGTGGGCCATTCGATCTACAAGACATAGTGTCAAGATTTTAGACTAAGTTCATGATAATTAAGTTCATCTAATCAAATTACTCAATGAACTCCCACTTAGATAGACATCCCTCTAGTCATCTTAGTGAAACATGATCCGAGTCAACTAGGCCGTGTCCGATCATCACGTGAGACGGACTAGCCAACATCGGTGAACATCTTCTTGTTGATCGTATCTTCTATACGACTCATGCTCGACCTTCCGGTCTTTCGTGTTCTGAGGCCATGTCTGTACATGCTAGGCTCGTCAAGTTAACCTAAGTGTATTGCGAGTGTAAATCTGGCTTACACCCGTTGTATTCGAACGTTAGAATCTATCACACCCGATCATCACGTGGTGCTTCGAAACAACGAACCTTCGCAATGGTGCACAGTTAGGGGGGAACACTTTCTTGAAATTATTACGAGGGATCATCTTATTTAAGCTACCGTCGTTCTAAGCAAATAAGATGCAAAACATGATAAACATCACATGCAATCAAATAGTGACATGATATGGCCAATATCATTTGCTCCTTTCGATCTCCATCTTCGGGGCTTCATGATCATCATTGTCACCGGCATGACACCATGATCTCCATCATCATGATCTCCATCATCATGTCTTCTTGAAGTTGTCTCGTCATCTATTACTTCTACTACTATGGCTAACGCATTAGCCATAAAGTAAAGTAATTACATGACGTTTATGTTGACACGCAGGTCATAAATAAATAAAGACAACTCCTATGGCTCTTGCCGGTTGTCATACTCATCGACATGCAAGTCGTGATTCCTATTACAAGAACATGATCAATCTCATACATCACATATATCATTCATCACATCCTTTTGTCCATATCACATCACACGGCACATGCTGCAAAAACAAGTTAGACGTCCTCTAATTGTAGTTGCAAGTTTTTACGTGGCTGCTATAGGTTTCTAGCAAGAACGTTTCTTACCTATGCCAAAACCACAACGTGATATGCCAATTTCTATTTACCCTTCATAAGGACCCTTTTCATCTAATCCGATCCGACTAAAGTGGGAGAGACAAACACCCGCAAGCCACCTTATGCAACTAGTGCATGTCAATCGGTGGAACCAGTCTCACGTAAGCGTATGTGTAAGGTCGGTCCGGGCCGCTTCATCCCACGATGCTGCCGAATCAAGATAAGACTAGTAACGGCAAGCAAATTGACAATATTGATGCCCACAACTGCTTTGTGCTCTACTCGTGCATAGAAACTACGCATAGACCTAGCTCATGATGCCACTGTTGGGGAACGTAGCAGAATTTTAAAATTTTCTACGCATCACCAAGATCAATCTATGGAGTCATCTAGCAACGAGGGAGAGAGGAGTGCATCTACATACCCTTGTAGATCGCGCGCGGAAGCGTTCAAGAGAACGGGGTTGATGGAGTCGTAGTCATCGTGATCCAAATCACCGATGACCTAGCGCCGAATGGACGGCACCTCCGTGTTCAACACGCGTATGGTTGGGAAGACATCTCCTCCAACTTGATCCAACAAGGGGGAAGGAGAGGTTGATGAAGATCGAGCGGCACGATGGCGTGGTGGTGGAAGCAACGGTGATCTCGGTAGGGCTTCGCCAAGCACAGGGAGAGGGAGGAGTGTCACGGGAGGGAGAGGGAGAGGCCAGGGGCTAGGGTGCGTCTGCCCTCCCTCCCCCCCACTATATATAGGGTCCCTAGGGGGGCGCCGGCCCTAGGAGATCCAATCTCCAAGGGGGGCGGCCAAGGGGGTGGCTTGCCCCCCAAGCCAAGTGGGGCGCCCCCCATCGCTAGGGTTTCCAACCCTAGGCGCAGGGGGAGGCCCAAGGGGGGTGCACCAGCCCACTAGGGGCTGGTTCCCCTCCCACTTCAGCCCATGGGGCCCTCCGGGATAGGTGGACCCACCCGGTGGACCCCCAGGACCCTTCCGGTGGTCCCGGTACAATACCGATTACCCCCGAAACTTTCCCGATGGCCGAAACTTAACGTCCTATATATAAATCTTCACCTCTAGACCATTCCGAAACTCCTCGTGATGTTCGGGATCTCATCCGGGACTCCAAACAACTTTCTGGTTACCATATACTAATATCGCAACAACCCTAGTGTCACCGAACCTTAAGTGTGTAGACCCTACGGGTTCGGGAGACACACAGACATGACCGAGAGGACTCTCCGGTCAATAACCAACAGGGGGATATGCATACCCATGTTGGCTCCCACATGCTCCTCGATGATCTCATCGGATGAACCATGATGTCGAGGATTCAATCAATCCGTATACAATTCCCTTTGTCAATCGGTACGTTACTTGCCCGAGACTCGATCGTCGGTATCCCAATACCTCGTTCAATCTCGTTACCGGCAAGTCACTTTACTCGTACCGTAATGCATGATCCCGTGATCAACCACTTGGTCACATTGAGCTCATTATGATGATGCATTACGGAGTGGGCCCAGGGATACCTCTCTGTCATATGGAGTGACAAATCCCAGTCTCGATTCGTGCCAACCCAATAGACACTTTCGGAGATACCTGTAGTGTACCTTTATAGTCACCCAGTTACGTTGTGACGTTTGGCACACCCAAAGCACTCCTACGGTATCCGGGAGTTGCACAATCTCATGGTCTAAGGAAATGATACTTGGCATTTGGAAAAGCTATAGAAAACGAACTACACGATCTTTGAGCTATGCTTAGGATTGGGTCTTGTCCATCACATCATTCTCCTAATGATGTGATCCCGTTATCAATGACATCCAATGCCCATAGTCAGGAAACCATGACTATATTTTGATCAACAAGCTAGTCAACTAGAGGCTCACTAGGGACGTGTTGTGGTCTATGTATTCACACATGTATTACGATTTCCGGATAACACAATTATAGCATGAACAATAGACAATTATCATGAAGAAAGAAATATAATAATAACCATTTTATTATTGCCTCTAGGGCATATTTCCAACAAGATGAACAAGGCTAGCCCTTCTTCCCCTCTCTACATGTGGGTGTGTGCCTACTAAGGTTCTGAACCCTTTGCATGGGTGACCTGGGGGTTTATATAGGCCTACCCCCAAGGGTAGAATGGTAATCTGGCCAGGTGTGGGACCCGACTGTCAATCTCTCTAAACGTCGGCTTCTCCACCGGCTGCTGGGGCCTGCCGCCTGGTGGCTTCCGCTGGCTGTCGTGTACTCGGCCGACAGGCCGTGCCCGCCGCTTGTGGGTCTGGTTGATCACTCCGCACTTTAGCCTCGCTACTCATGATGAATATTGTGTCGGGGGAAGCATGGCTACAGTACCACCGCCTGGTTTGCGTTCACTATAACCATTCCTCGTTTCCTCTGGTTAATGGTGCATAGGCTTCGAGGGGGAGGGAGCCGCCTGGTGGGAGGCAGCCCGCCCCCGTCGCCGCCTTCTGGAGATCTGCCGCCTTCAGGTGCTCGCCGACGGGTAGGGCTCGCCGCCTGCGGGCCATACCGACAGGTCATCGTGGGAGCGTAGCTCCCTAGGTAGTAGGTGATGTCACGGGCAGCGTGGCTATAGTACCCCGCCGGATAGCGGCCGTCCACTAGGAACGCTCGTACTGTAGCCGCGCTCAGCACATGATTTGAGGGTGGCAGGTTGCACTGTAGCCACGCCCCGTCCCGTCGCAATCATGTGGGGTCCAAACTTTGAGGGCACGAGGGGCCGCCTGCTAGAAGTCGGCCACCTCGTAGCTGCCCTCTGGTATTCTGCCGCCTTCTAGCAGCCGGCTGCTTGGACCAGCCGGCTCAAGAAAGCAGTTGTTCGTCCGGGAGGTGTGAGGGGCGCAGTCGGCCCCGATGTCTTGAAATACCATGGGGGGCTGATGAAGCTACACGTGGTCATTTACTCCGACAGTAGTCCCCGAAGCTGATGGGGTGCCGCGGTTAAAAAGGCGAGGAGCCCAGTAGCTTCCTACTCTGAGTCATCTGGTCAGCTTGCTTCGTCCTTCTTCTGGAGGCGCCGACAGCTAGGAGCTAGACATAACCAGGTCGACCGCCTGGCGAATTCGAAACGTCGTGGTGGGGCCGAGTGGCACGCTGGCCGGGTGGTAGGCAAGCCGCCGGTTGCTTGCCCGCCATGTGGCGCTAGTAGGCCAAGTCGTCCTGTCAGCCCACGCGCGTGACATGACGTTGCCGCAGGCCGGGGCCCGCCACTACAGGCCCTCGGCACACGCGTGGATTTGCTGCGGCCAAGGCAGGCGGTTGGGCTTTGTCGGATTTCGGGTTCTGGCAAACCCATTGAGGTTCAAACACTGGGGTGCGCACAAAGATCTCTCCTGCTCTATAGCTCACACACTCTACGATCTCACGGCCTAGCTCGACGAACCCAAAGAACATGAGACACAAGATTTATACTAGTTCGGGACACCGTTGTGGAATAATACCCTACTCCAGTGTGGTGTGGTGGATTGCCTCTTGGGCTGAGGATGAACAGTTACAAGGGAAGAATAGCCTCGTGAGGACAGGTGTTCTTGTGCTTGGTGAACTTGTCTGGTGGCCTAGGTGGAATGGATCTAGTCGAAGATGAGATGGATCCCTACGGTGGTGGCTAATCTTATTTATACAGGCACTGTTCCTCTTCCCAAATATTGAGCGGGAAGGGATCCCACAACAACCAAATTCGAAGGGAGACAACTAGTACAAGCTATCCTGACAAAAGTAGTCTTCGCCTGCCAAATGCTCTAGTGGTGACGCTGTCTTGGGCTCCACGGTAACCTCCGTCCTGCCATCCTGCCGGTCTTGGTCTTGTTGCACCGATATGGAAACCTTTGCCTAATGCCTCGGGACTCCTTGTCTGTGCTTGCCACTTTAGCACCAAAGAGAAAACGAGGACACTGCGCACTGGCGCCCGCCTGGCTTCAGTCGTCATGGCTTGTGTCACAGAAACCTCGTGAGGTGCCCCTCGCCTTGATCTCTCCACCCCTCGCGAGCCAACCTGGTGAGGCCGCCCCTGAGGAGGTCTTGTGCCGTCGGCCTCACGAGGCTTGGCCCCTCGCGAGGGTCTTGAATGTTTGCTGGTCAAGATGGGCCATACAGGGCCACTGGTGGAGCCACACTGCGGGGCACAGGCAGGCAAGTCTAGGGACCCCCGTTCCCAGAACGCCGACAGTAGCCCCTGGGCCCAAGGCGTTCTCGGGCTTAGCTTCAAGGCGAAGCTAAAGGGCAAGCGCGGAGCACCGCAGGCCCCATCATCCGGCGGTCGCGGTTCGCACGTAGCGACCGATTGGACGTTGGCGTCTCCGCTTCCCCAGGCTGCCTCGGCAACTGCCCTACTTGACGGGTCCTTGCTTCATGCAGAAAAAGATCATTATTACATTAGATCATGGAGGGCGGCAGTTGGCCTCCCGTTGGCTGTAAATGGGACGTGGGGCTGGAGCCCCGTCACCCGTCTCATCCTTGCTCCTCTAGCTTCTTATTCCTTGCTCCACTGCTCACTGGTGTAGCCATGGCGCTGATACGGAGGTTCTCGACTGCCGAGAAGGGCAAGACTCCCCTCAACGAGCCCGAGCTACTCCCGCCGAAGAAGGGGAGGTCCCATCATCGTGAGATGGTCGTGAGGCCAGTAGTGCCGAGGCCATGGTACGAGAGGCCACCTCCTGGGTACCCATTGACCTTGTACGCTCACGCCGAGGGTTCCGGAGGGATGAGCGATGAGCACCGCCACCTGCGCCAGGGTCGTGGTCGTCGTGCCGCGAAGACGCAAGCTGTCGCCCCAGGGGTCCATGCTGCGGACTCCTCGTGTGAGTTCGTGCTGTGGGCGGCAATGCCTCCGAGCACTTGGATTCACCTTCCGCAGTTCTTCAGCGCCGAGATGCCGCTGAGGGGACCTCTGGAGCTCTGGCTGCAGCACGTCGACTGCGATGCCATGATGACTGGAGCGAAGGTTGAAGTCGTCGCCTCCAGGAGGATCATCATGACTCGAGGCTGCGGCGAGGTAGGCCGAGTCTGCCGCGCGGAAGGCGCCCTCGCCATCCACTTCGAGTATGATGGCGCCTCCATGTTGTTCTTCAAGGTCTTCGACGAGGAAGGTCGCCGCTTGGAGTGCTGCCCTATAGGGGGTCGCCAGGACGGCGCAGTGGCTGGCGTCGGGCCTGCCGCTGGCCTCCCCCCAGCTCGTCCAGCGACAGCGGTGACTCCTGGTGGTCCAGCAACTCTCCTGAGCTCGCCGAGTCTCCGGAGACGAGCGATGATAGCTATGTGCCCCCAAGATCCCGCCAGGCCCAGGGCAAGGCCGCTGCGTCAAGCCGCAGCCGTCGCTGATCTGGATGGAGTTGGCGCCGGCCTCTCGTGGCCCACTGTTGATGATGGCGTC
Organism: Triticum dicoccoides; assembly: GCF_002162155.2. NCBI lineage: Eukaryota > Viridiplantae > Streptophyta > Magnoliopsida > Poales > Poaceae > Triticum > Triticum dicoccoides. The sequence continues at coordinate 381,500,493 of NC_041386.1, forward strand.
GGCGACGTCCAGTGCATGTAAATAGAGCTCCTAGGAATTCCCTTCTTTCTGTCCCCTGCAAGGAATCGAAATGGACCCCGCGGGGGTGTGTAAAGCGTCTGTAATGTCTTTTGTCGATATTATCCTTATTGTGAAAATTTGCGAGCACACGTCCTGCTGAGGCTCGGTCTCCCCGTTCCAATCCCGCGCCATCTTGGTGCTCGACGCTGACAGGTCCCAGTCCGCAGGAAGGCTGCAGCCGTCTCTAGTATGCTAGGTCGCGATGCCATCGTGAAAGCCAGGAGGTGAGCGGCCCGAGGTCCGGTAAGAGCTCCTGAGGCGCGATGCTCAAAAGGTCCCCTTTAGGGCGCAAGCAGCTACTTGAGGATGAGAAAGGGAGGCGGCATTGCCACTGCAGGGCAGTGAAAAGGTGAGAATCTTATGCCGTATCGCTGGGTTGGTCCAGGTACAAGACTTATCTTTGGCGTTCCGCAGCCAGTTTCTCATGTCACACCGGACTTGAGCATCGGCCGCTGCTGGGTAGCTAGGTTAGGCCCGCGCGGGCCTCCCCATCTTCTCCATGCTCTTCCTAATGCTCTACGTACTCAGGTCCTGGCCCTCGAGCGAGCTCAACCGCTGCTGGTATGCCAGGTCGCGATGTCGTGGTCAAGGCCAAGGGTGAGGGATGGAGAGCCAGTAAGAGCTCCTGAGTCACGATTCTCAGGAGCCCCCCTTCTAATGCGCAAGCGAATTGCATGGGAGAAGAGAGAGAGAGTTCGCGGTACTGCCCGCTGTAGTCCTTAGGAAGTTCCTGCAGGTTAGCGCGTGGAGGGGCGCGAATCGCCATGGTGATTGCTGGTCCGTCGTTGGCTCGTGAGAGGGGACTCCCTACTACAGAGAGACCCCGGGACATGTACAGCCCCACTCTGACACGTGGCTTGCATGGTAGGGCTAGTCGAGGTGTATCTAGGCACTCGTGAGCCAGCGCGGGACTCACGAGGCCCTATCTCAAGGAGGTTTGCGCCTGGTCTTGGTTCTTGATGGCCGTGGCGTTCCTGCGAGATGGTTACACAACCTATGCCGAGTGGATTTCCTGAGGCTATCTCACGAGAAGGCCAAGCACCAACGACCCCAGGAGGTGACGTGAATGGGGCCGGGCCGCCAGACAGAGCTCAACCGTTGGATTTAAAGACACTACAGGGACGGGCCCGAGCACAGATGTCATGCCTAGCCTTCTTATGCGAAGGATCCTGAAGAAAGATGATCGACGTGTGGCTCCCATGGTGGGTGACAATCAAGCAGGTGATACCCATAGATAGATTATGCGTGAAAAGCAACTAGCTTAGGTAAATGCGGGAACAATACATGCCACTGGGTTGGACCCGAGCGGCCTGGGGTTGATGCAGCCCGAGGGGCACTCCCACAAGAGTGAACTAAAGATGCAAGCGGATACATGCCGCAGGGACGGACCCAGACAGCTTGGGGATGATGCAGCCCAGAGGGCACTCCCAGCTAAATTAACTTCGAAAATGTCACCTGGTTTGGTTGCCGAAGGAGTGTCGTGGTAGCTGAAGACACGTAGCGAAGAAGTCGCTTCTCACGAGACGCCGAGACCCCGAGCCTCGGGAGGCTCTGGAGGCTCAGGTGGCCTCCAGAGGAGAGTACCCATCTCTGCCAGGACCGCATGGTGCCTGGCCTCCTGACCTGCCAGGATGCTCCTCAGATTGTGCTAGAAGGCGGCAGCCAAGCTCGGCAGGCCAAACGGCATGCAAATGTAGTTTTGAGGCGGGCCCTCACACCGGCCAGCACGTGAAGGCCAGAAGCGCTCCTGAGATGCGGCCCTTTTGAGCCCTGGGATTTCAATGCAGACACGCAGCTCACCACCCTCGCCTGGGTGGGGAGCAACGCCAGGTGGGCGGCCGTCGCCGCGTATTGCTCTTGCTTCCTGAAGCTCCTGAGATGCCTGGGTGATGAACTCCTGAGCGTCGGGCGCTCCTCGCCCGGTGTCCTCCCGAGGGAAACATGCCACGAAGCACACCTCCACGTGGTGCCCGAGCGCCTCCCTCGTGATGTTGGCCAGGTCCAAGGCCCTCCAGAAGAGAGCCCCCGAGCCCTGCCCGAGGAGGGCGCCGGGCACGCCTCCCTATGCAAGGGAGGGAGGCGCCCCTGGTGCTGGCGCGGATCCTGAAGTGGCGCCGCTGGAGGTGCCGCTCCCTTGAGGCCCAGTGCGGAGTAGCTGCTTCTTCTTGGGGTTCGCCTCAGGAGGGTACTGCGCACCCACGCTATCAGGGAGCACACCGCGTCTCTTTCTTCCCGGAATCTTGAGGATCTTGTAGCCATGGTGGGTGACTGCCATGAATTTTGCCAGTGATGGGCACCCGAGGATGGCATTGTACGATAGGTGGATGTGGGCAACATCAAAGTCGATGAGCTCGATGTGGTAGTTGTTGTGTTGGCCGAAGGTGATAGGGAGGCGAACTTGCCCTATCGGGATGGTGGAGCCGTGTGTCACTCCTGAGAAAGGCTTGGTGGGCTGGAGCTCATCGTATGGCACTTGAAGGTTGTCGAATGTTTCGACGGATAGGACACTGAGTCCTGTGCCACCGTTTATGATGGTCTTGCTGACCTGGACATTGCTGATGACGGGTGAACAGAGCATCGGGAGGACGCCAGCGGTTGCCACGCATTTGAGCTGGTCTACCGAGCTAAAGGTGATTGCGTACTTGGACCACCTAAGGGGGTGCGTAGCCTCGAGCTTGGGAAGGGCTGCTTTCACTTTGCGGGAGAACTGCTTGAAGATGCGCTGGGAGGCTGGGGCATGAGCGCCACCCCATATGCAGGTGATGGCGCGCTGCTCCTGCAAGCCCCAGCCCCTTCATCCTATTGATGGCCGTCGTTCCTTCTTGGCGGCAGCAGCGTAGGGAGACCAGGGTTGCCCTGAGGACGATCCTCACGATGCTAGTCCCTCCAGGCACCCTCACGAGGCTAGTCCTGCCAGCGATCCTCGCGAGGCTGGTCGCACCACTCTTGGCGGGGCCCACGGTCGTCCCAACGTCCTCCACCTCGTCCACCTCCTCGGACGTAGCTCCGGTCGTTGCACTCGAGGCGTCGACCGAAGCATCCATCTCGAATGGCCCTGAGCTCTTGACGATCTTCCCTCAAGAAGGGGTCTTGAATCCACTTGGGGGATCTTCTCCTAGGAGGCCTGGGTATCCAATGGAGTAGGTGTAAAGTGGATGAGCAAACCTCTATATCTCATATGAGCTAAACTAATGCTAACCCTAGAAAAGTGGAGGTGGAGTCGTTTATATAGGCTAGAGGGACGAAAGGGTACATGGGCTTCGGCCCAAAACACACAAGCAGGTGCGGGATCCAGATGATCGGGATGGTGGCCGGGATGATCCGGGTGTCAGGGGTTCGGATGATCCGGACGGCCGTCTAGATCATGTGGATGTGTCGCACCCGTCGTAGGGGGTCCGGATGAACGAGAGATGGTCCGGATGTCTGGGTGGATCCGGATGATCCGGGAGCCGATCCAGATCGTCCGGGTTCATGGGGAGGCTTGCTGGACTGAGGTGCTACTTATCTGGATCGTTCGGGTTGAGGTCCGGATTGTCCAGGCGGGGGCTGGATCATCCAGACGATAGTCTGGATCGTCCCGGCAAGTGCAGACTTGGTCGTTTTCTTCTCCGTCTTCACGTATGTCTTCCTCCTTCGATCTTCCTTGCTCCTTAGCTGCTCCATGGCCAACTCCTTGGTACCTGAGTATGCAAAGTGTCTCCATTTGAGGTAGTAGCCATGTCTCATGTGTTTCAAAGAGGAATTGGGAGAGGAGAGATGTCACCTCGGGTTCGAGAGCTCTTGCACGTGCTCGTGTCATGGGTCCACTTGGAACTTGGTGAGATGATGGTAGGTCCATGGGGATGACCTCGGGATGCTCCGCATCAATATGGTAGGACGATCGTCAAGAAAACCATGGGTTAAATAAATGGTAAGACCATTTTGACATTTTATCTTGCACCCAACAAGATTTCTCAGGTCCCCAGCATTGTCTTCAGAAGTCAACGATTTTTTGCTGGAGACTCGACCCTGCAAGAGAAGTTAATTCTTCTTAACTACCCACATCTAAAGGGGTGGCTTAGAAGCAATGAGTCTAAGTGATGCATCTGAGGACTTTGGCTTTGAAGCCCTAGCAAATAGTTTTGCAGGATGTAACACCCACAATGCGGCTATATCTCCCACGTGTCGGGGCATGACTTAGAGGCATAGCCGCATGGTAGGCTTGTCGCAACAGGGGTAGTCTTCACATATACCATGTACTGGATAAGAAAAGGATAAAGAGTTGGATTACAATTGCCACTTCACACAATACATAAATAATTCATACCTCATCCAAGGTACAATCAAAGGTCCGACTACGGAACCAAAATAAAGGAAGACAACCCCAAATGCTTGATCCCCGATCATCCCAACTGGGCTCCACTACTGATCATCCAGAAAAGAAACATATTAACGACCCGAATCCTCGTCGAACTCCCACTTGAGTTCGGTATCGTCACCTGCACTGGCATCATTGGCACATGCATATGTTTGGAAGTAAACTTGAGTCACGAGGACTCAGCAATCTCACACCCGCGAGATCTAGACTATTTAAGCTTGAGGGTAGGAAAGGGTAGTGAGGTGGAGCTGCAGCAAGCACTAAGCATATATGGTGGCTAACATTCGCAAATAAGAGCGAGAAGAGAAGCAACACATGGTCGAGAAGCTATAAGTGATCAAGAAGTGATCCTGAAGCTACTTACGTTTCAAGGATAGCACGAGACCGTGTTCTCTTCCCGGACTCCGCCGAAAAGAGACCATCACGGCTACACACACGGTTGATTCATTTTAATTAAGTTAAGTGTCAAGTTCTCTACAACCGGATATTAACAAATTCCCATCTTCCACATAACCGCGGGCACGACTCTCAAAAGTTTATACCCTACAGGGGTGTCCCAACTTAGCCCATCACAAGCTCTCATGGTCAATGAAGGATATTCCTTCTCCCGGGAAGACCCGATCAGTCTCAGAATCCCGGTTACATGACATTTCAACAATGGCGAAACAAGACCAGCAAGACCAGCCGACTGTGCCGACAAATCCCGATAGGAGCTGCACATATCTCGTTCTCAGGGCAAACCGGATGAGCAATCCGTACAACTAAAACCAACCCTCAAGTTTCCCCGAGGAGGCGCTGCAAGGGGCTCTAGTTTGGACCAACACTCAGAGGAGCACTGGCCCGGGGGTTTAAAATAAAGATGACCCTTGAGTCCGCGGAACCCAAGGGAAAAAGCTTAGGTGGCAAATGTTAAAACCAAGGTTGGGCCTTGCTGGAGGAGTTTTATTCAAGGAGAATATCAAGGGGTTTCCATAACACCCAACCGCGTAAGGAACGCAAAATCAAGGAACATAACACCGGTATGTCGGAAACTAGGGCGGCAAGAGTGGAACAAAACATCAGGCATAAGGCTGATCCTTCCATCCTTTACCAAGTATATAGATGCATTAAAGTAAATAATATATAATAATGATATCCCAACAAATCCATGTTCCAACATGGAACAAACTTCATCTTCACCTGCAACTAGCAACGTTATAAGAGGGCTAAGAAAAAGCGGTAACATAGCCAAACAACGGTTTGCTAGGAAAGGTGGGTTAGAGGCTTGAAATGGCAATATGGGACGCATGATAAGCAAGTGCAGGTAGTGCGCCATATCAATAGAGAGAACAACTAGCTAGAAAAGATAGAAGTGATTTCGAGGGTATGGTCATCTTGCCTGCAAAGTTCTCAGAGTTGTCGAAAGCTTGATCCTCATTAGCGTACTCAACAGGTTCCTCGGTCACGTACTTGTCTCCCAGCTCTACCCAAAGCAAGAACACAAGCAAAGGACCAACAATCAATCATGGTGCAATGCAGAAGCAACATGATGCAATACATGGCATGATATGCAAGACATGATATTGTGGGGACCCCGACTCATAAGTCGTGATCATCGAATGCACGTGTACAGTGATCCCAGAGATCAATGCTCACTGAACACACAGAAGCTGAATAACAAGAGTCTTACATCCATACATATCGTCTTACACAAATTATGACCATTATGGTCAAGTCTTACATAGATAAAGCCACAAGGGCTGAATACCAAATAAACTTTAGCTGCGGAAATATTCGTCGATAAGTATAACCCATGCCATCTGCCTTAACCCTATAGGCATTCTGACTGCGAAACATCCTAGCTCGCATGTTCGTCTCCAAAGAACTCTTCTTCGGACTCCTGTTCTTCCATGCATGGCCAATTAAATAACCGGTGGCAAGCCAATGAGTACTTTGAATGTACTGTCAAGCAACCCATGTTTTGGCTCAAGATACAACAATGCATGACATAGGTAAATTTTTGTAGAAAGCTAATTTTGTCGAGTTATGACATATTCAACAACTGGTAAAACATGCACCATATGAATTCAAGTAACCTTAGGAACTGGTTACAGATATCAACATAAAGGGAGTGGGCTCCAACCCAACTCATCCATGTGACGTCCTTTGACTTGACCCAAGTAGTTCTTCCCACACACACCGGTTTGTAAACAAGTGGACGTAGCCCAAGAGTGGTTACCCAACTGTCCTTGACTGTGGACACGGCTATTCGAATAGTTTTACACTCTGCAGAGGTTGCACACTTTACCCACAAGATCCGGGGAACTTCCGTGTCATCCACGACCCGCGGTACCTCAAGTACCCAGGGTAAGCACCCGATCATTACCTTTCCCTAGACGACACTAACATAGAGTCCACTCGATTGGTAGCGACTCCCGTGATCAACATTTCTCATCTTAAAAATTTGGAGCCACGCTCCCATATTCATCTCATACCACAAGTACGGGGTACCAACGGTGTTTCCGGTGCCCTGTAAAAACAGTCATGGCCGCCCTACCTGGCACGACCCCGTCCCGAGAGAGCGCAACAACAACTCTCCCATCACTAGTAATGAGGTCTCCAAGCTAGTATCGGCCTAGGTAATCAATAATGCCCTTTCCATATAAGGGTAGAGTGGTTGCGCATGTAAGGTTGGAATAACAGTCGCAACTTAAACCAATCCGTTTTGAAAACAACACACACACTTGCCTCGGTACACCACTTCGTCATCAAGTGGTTTCCCAACTCATTATCTCCCTTGGGCATAAGTGGCACCTAACAGGGTTTTCGAAAAGTCTTTGGAAAGTACTATACCCATCCCATATGCGTAGTAGCTACCATAGCATCCTATCTACTCCCACCGGAATAACCCTCATGAGGAGGTAGGGTCATGCACCATGCAAGTATCAACGAGGAAGTAACAGTGGCAAACCACCCCTTGTGGTCACCTCATCATCATGTCGTCGATGCAAGCAATAAAAGTGCTATATGACATGCATAAAAAGGGTTTCATAGACATGGTCAAAGGGCTGCTTGCCTGGTTCATCAGAGTCTTCAAGTCTTCTGGTCCTTCTCCAAGTATTCCATCTACTTCGTCAACTAACGTCGGAAACAAACACAATAAGCAACACAACAAGGCAAACATAGAAGTGCTCTAAAAATGTGAGTTGGACTTTTCTAGGATACCCTAGGTCATGTGAAAAATGACCAAAGTGGTTTCATTGGGATTGGATCAGTAGATGTTCTTGAACATTAAAATATAATGGAATCAAGGGATTAATGGATTTGCAAGAAGTGCACAGAAACATTATATTGAAAAATGAGCAAAGGCACCCATTTAACGAAGCATGATTTTAGAAGCCTCTCGGAGTTGGTTTCACTAGATTTGGAGTTCAAATGATTTTCCCATGAATTGGCAAAGTTGACAAATATGAAGAAATGGCTCATTACTTTGTGGGTTACAGAAAGTAATAAGAAAAATGTTCATAAACTAAGTTATGAACTTAGAAGAATCTAGGAATTTGAATCATGGCAATTGGATCAATTTTGAGCTCTCTGTGATTTTCTAAAGTTCATCACAGAAATAGGAAAAATAGGATTTGGTAAATATTTGTGAATGAAATGCTTCTGTAAAAATGTGAAAATAGCACCATGTGGTAGGGAATGATTTTAGAACTACTAGAAATTTGAATCATCAAATTTGGAGTTAATTTGAATTATTTATGGATTTTTGAAGTTGACTGGAAAAAGAAAAAGGAAATAAGGCTTTAACCTTATCCTGCGCACATGGCGATAGATAGACCATGGGCCGGCCCAGCGGCTCGGCTGCACGGGCAGAGGTGGTGACGCTGAAGGCGTACTTCGCGAAGGCACGACCGAGCGGGGTAAGCGGATCGGACCGAAGCCGTTTCCACTTAACCCGACTGGTGGGCCGGCTCGGTCGCCTCTGCC
>NC_041386.1:381509046-381530737 GCF_002162155.2 Triticum dicoccoides
AGGCAGAGCAGGGGAGGCAGAGCGCACATTGGCTCTCGTTCGGCGATAGCCGGCACCTCCGGCCATCTCCCGTGGCGCTCCGCCTATTGGTGAGCTCAACGCGGAGCGGCGCATCCGCTGGTGCAGGTCATGGCCGCCGGAGGGGGGCTGAGGTGACCGCAGCTTTGATGGTGGCGGGGGAGGTCGTCGGCCATCCGTGGTTCTTAGCGTTCGAGCAACCCTGCGGCGGTTCAGGTTCGTCGGACCACAGGGAGCCTTTGTGTGGAGGAAAGGGAGGGAGGTGAGCTCGGTGCTGCTCGAATTTGAGAGAGCCGAAGCGGCCGTCGTGCGGTGGTAGGAGGAGAAGGAAGGTGCAGGAGGAGGATCAGGCTGCTCGAGGAGGTCGCTGGGGGGAAGAGGGAGTGAACCAAGGCCAGAGAGGGCTCGAGGGTGGCCTTTTTTGGCGGGGCGATGGTGCACCGCGAGCTCATTCCCCGGCGAGGCTATTGCCGTCGATGCAAGCCACGGGGGCGTGCGTGGGCGTGTATGGGGTGCTTGTGGGGTTGGTCTAGGGCGAGGGGAGAGAAGAGAGAGAGCGGGGAAGGGCCAGAGCATCGCGCGTGTGAGGATTCCCACTGGAGCGCTCGCGCGGCCGGTGCGCGTGCGAGAGAAGGCAGGAGGAGGCAGAAGGAGGAGGGGTACCAAGCTGTGGCATGTTAAGGACGCCGAGGAGCATCGTCGGGCGCGCCGGGGAGGCCCGAGGTGCTTGGCAGGGGCGGCTACAGAACGGGAGCGCACTGTAGCGCGCTCTAGAGCGCCCATATGGTTGTCCAGGCCATTTTCTATGCTTGCGGGCATGCCCTTGCATGTCTAGTAGTATTTCGGGGGTGCCAAGGAAGGGATCTTGGACTTGGATGCTTTGGGTGGCCAGTGGGTGAAAAGAGAGGAAGGAGAAGAGTGGAAATGGGGCTGTCCAGAATAGAAAATTGGTGGTTTCATCACCTTGATCAATGAGCATTGACTTGTGCTAAATGCCAGAGGTAGAGGGAGGTTAGGAGGAGGTGTGGTAAAGAGGAGAACTCATTTGGATTAGTGGAAGAGGCCCAAACAGGGTTTTTAGTTAAAATGCAGAAGGTGTTTGATATGGTTTTGGGGTACTTGCACTAATTTCCTTCTTGTTCCACTTGGCAGGGGTGTTTGTCATGAAAAATTGACAGGGTAGAAGGAAGATGAGCTCATTTCGAAGAGTTGGCTAATGTAACTTTGGCAAACCCTAAAAATTAGCAGAAATGAACATGTGTAGATCTAGTTGAGCAAATCACTTACCCTTGATGCACCACTTGGTGTAGTGGCCTCATTTGGTCATGTGAACATGCTCACAAAAGTTGGGTTCAAGGAGAGAAAGTTGGTAGTACAAAGTTGTTCAAATTTGATTCGGGTCAAAGAGGGTTTTGGGTCATTTTGGTGAGCCAAAATGCCCTTGATTGATATGAGGCTTTGCAAGGTGATCACAATATGCATTTGTGACTTGCTAGATTTTCCTTGGATTTTTATGAAAATATTTCCTGTAGAAATATTTCAGATCCTTGAAATGGGCAGAAATGGTTTTGGGAGGTTATGTCCAATATTTTGAACATGACCATGTGTTGAAACTCTTATATATGGAAAATATATGTCCACTGAGTTCCCCTGATTTTTCTCAAATATTTTTGAAACAATAAAATAATTTTCCCTATTAAAGACCATTTCTGGCCTTAAGAAAAACCTTTTAAATAAAATAGGAAAATAAATTCTAAAATTATATTTTTGTGGTTTATGGGAATCCTATATGTAATAGGTTTCAAATATACTCTTTGAAATATTTTTCATAACCCAAATAAAGTGCTTGTAGTGCAAACCTCAATTCAGGGGTTTTTGGAAAACGAATTTTTGAAAATACTATTTGGCAAAATTATTTTTTTAAGAAAATACTATATTGCACTATACACATGGCATGATCATTGGGCAGAAGTTTGGGGCAAGGAGATGAAGTACCTAAGGTGGAGTAATTGACTTTAAAGAGCACTTGAAAAACCACATATAGAAAACCATCTCAAAAATAAAAGCCAAATAATGCAAAAGTTTTTGCCAAACCACACTTTATCATGATTTATTAGCTTAAGTGTTGTGGCATGAAAATCAAGGTGTGACAGACCTACCCCCCTTACAAGAATCTCGTCCCCGAGATTCCCAAACTAGGCGTGGAAAGGAATACAAAAACTGGACCTGGGGTAGTCTTCACGTCCTCATACTGCTTGTCCTTCTGAGTGGTGCTTCATTGATCCTTGATGTACTCAATGGTGTGGCTTCTTGTATGACATCCTTCTTGCTCCAGGTTGCAATTGGGGTCTCTCGCATAGGTCATATTGGGCTGGAGGTCGATGGCTCGATGCTCGATGTCCTTGTAGAGACCAGACAAGTTAGGAAGTTGGAAACATTTTCGGAGTGGTGTTGTGTGGAAAAATGTTGTGCAAAGTGGGTGTCTCAGGTGGTAACCCTAGTTGGTAGCTATCTATCCTTCATCTTGCAGTGATCTTGGAGAGGGCCAATAAATCTTGGTGTGAGCTTCCCTTTGACACGGAAATGCTTGATTCCTTTGAGAGAAGTGCCTTGCAGATACACCTGGTCTTTGATGAGAAATTTCACTCCTTGACGATGGTGGTTGGTATAGTTCTTTCTCCTTGGCATGGCAGTCCTTCAAATGTTCCTTAACCAGCTGAACGGCTCTTCTTTCGTCTTCGGGTAGACAAGTAGGTTACCAAATAATGATGACAACTATCTTGTCTAAGTACTCCATGGAGACTTGTTCACGGGGTACATAAAGTAGGCTGGGGAGTGGTGGTGATCACGGTTGAGTGTTGGTCAGGGTCTACTTGACCTAGAGCCAAAGCTCATGGTCATAATCCAACCATGTTGTGGCTTGGTAGGGCTTAAGGGTTTCAAGGATTCTAGTGTGTGGGTGAACGTTTATTATCTTATCCTTAAGCACGGTTTCTGAGATGCCAATAGTCTATCTAGTCCTTCAAACAAATAACCTTATACCACCGAAAGCATCATCTCGTATAGGCCAAATCCAATCATCACTCCTGTGATCCATATTCTCGTGACTCCCAAGAGGAGGTCTAACAAAATCATATATGTCTACAATCCCCAAACTCATATGTATGGCTACCCCTAAAAATCCATGGGTAGAGCATACAAGCTTCCAAGCAGGAATAAAACACGACAATCCCAATGCTCATCCTATTCTTAAAAGGTCCATGTTAGTGCACCTCTATCCTAAGGAAACACGTCATATGCCACTCCAAAATCTTGTTTCCTTCCTATGAATCAACTCCAACAACCCATTAACTTCCATTAATCACTACATAATCCTTTAATTCTACAAATCCAGTGTCTATGGTGTTCCACATGATCTCCTAAAGTCCCTATAATCCCCTAATACTTGAAAGGGCTGTCTCTACTATAGTAAGTCCACCAACTTCCATGGTCAAGTAAACTCCAAGGTCAAGCTTATATCAACTCCGACAATTAATCCAATCTCCTAGTTTATCGCCCACCGAGAAACATGGTACCATGATCGAGATCATCACTCTAAATCCAATTTACTCCAAACCATGTAGACTTATTCAGTATCTATACTCAACTAGAATCACCTACTTAAATCTAAATCTCTTGTTCAACAAGAATTCCTACATGTTACCCCAAGTCATTTACGTACTATCAACTATCTACTATCAATATCATATGGCTAAGTTAATTCGATATACTTCCAAGAATTCCAGCTTGCGATCATAATTGTCCTACTAAAATCCAGTTTACTCAAGGGTAATGGAAGTTATGCTACTCCATCAACATGATCCCACCAAGTTCATCTACCAACATGAAAGCCTGATGATTTACCAAAGTCTCAGATAAGTCCTCAGGGTCACTGATACAAACTCATGAAGTCATTTGTCCTCTATTCATATATCCTCAAATTGGTCTTCCTTATGGCATCGTGAGTTCTTGTGCTATATTAGGATGATAATGTGCTTGTTCACTATGTCCACTAGTTCCATAATGATCCTAGTGTTGTGCAAGGTTTACAGAGCCTTAACTGGTTCTCTTGCAATTATGTGGGTTAAGCACATGGTTAAGGACTCGAGCTGAGGTATCTTGTGAAGTCTCGAAGGGTCTAGGAATGGGTTTCTAGTCTGGAGGGTTAAATATAACTCTACGGGGTTTCACTTGGTCGTGGAGACGGTAGCAAAAGTCTTCATTGCCAGTTGGTTGCCGAGGTAGAATCCTTGGTGCATCTTGTCTTGCTGATCTTCAGTTGATGAGAGAGATGAGAGGGGGAATGTAGCATAGGGGAGGGGAATGCCTAAATGGGGATCTATAGTGCAAGTGCAAACAAACAAGTGCTGAAAGGGCCAAACACAAACAATAAAATAAGGCAGGTGATATAGCCACGTACTAGTTGCCTAGGGCAAAAGGGCAACTAATATCAAAACACAAACAAATAAAAGCAAGCAACACACAATCATGGTTCTATTTGAACCATCATACGGACTTGACTGCGCATAGGGGGTACACGACTCATCCTACCCTAGGGGTTCTCGGATTTAGTAGTCGTGCTTTGCTCCGTGCCTCACGCAGTCTTCTGGGTTTTCCTCAGGTGTCGCTACGTCTCTTGTAGTCGTTTGATGAAATGATCCGGGTTGGGCCTGAAGAATCTTCATGAACTTCTCGCCTGTTCAAGTGATGGGGTGAAGGTGGCTCCTCGTAACTGGCATTGACTTGGTCTTCTATTGTCTTCTTAATCATGATGATCCCTTTTTGTCTTCTAAGGCGTTGATGGTACCTGGTAGGTATACCTTTATGCAAGGACATTAACAAGGCATAGTAGAATTCCAACATGTCGGTTACGTTGATGACAACATCGACACCAAGAGTGGGGGATGAAGAGAATTGTTTTCCTGCTCACTATAGTGAGGCGGACCAAATGGCTAGGTTCTCATCCACTGGTGGTTGCCGATGCAACAATGATAAGGACATGATTTCTCTATTATCGATGTATATCATGATCTTGCATTTCCCTAGCCCTAATCATCATAGGCTAAGGTCACATCATCTTGGGGCAAATTCAAAGGTGTCACCATCTTCCGTGTCTTGGTTTCCTCAATCATTGAGAAGGTATTTTCCATCTTGTCGTGGTGTTGCCAAGCTCGTCTTCAGAAGGTGTGGGTGAATGTCTGACAAGGCATCTTCCTTCTAGATTATCCACGAGGATTACAAGGAATCCACTGGTCAGGGGCATAAGGGTTCTAGCGACCAAAAGTTCTGAAGGGGAAGAGATCAATAAGGAAAGTATACCTTAGTTTTCGAAAAACTGAGAAGGGAAGAGAAGTATAGATTGTCTCGAAAACTGATAATAGTTTTGAAAATAGTCTTAACCCTAACTAACGACCATGCGATCTAAGACTTCCTACAGTTAGGATGGCTCTGATACCAGCTCTGTGGGGACCCCGACTCATAAGTCGTGATCACCGAATGCACATGTACAGTGATCCCAGAGATCAATGCTCACTGAACACACAGAAGCTGAATAACAAGAGTCTTACATCCATACATATCGTCTTACACAAATTATGACCATTATGGTCAAGTCTTACATAGATAAAGCCACAAGGGCTGAATACCAAATAAACTTTAGCTGCGGAAATATTCGTCGATAAGTAGAACCCATGCCATCTGCCTTAACCCTACAGGCATACTGACTACGAAATGTCCTAGCTCGCATGTTCGTCTCCAAAGAACTCTTCTTCGGACTCCTATTCTTCCATGCATGGCCAATTAAATAACCAGTGGCAAGCCAATGACTACTTTGAATGTACTCGCAAGCAACCCATGTTTTGGCTCAAGATACACCAATGCATGACATAGGTCAATTTTTGCAGACAGCTAATTTTGTTGAGTTATGACATGTTTAACAACTGGTAAAACATGCATCATATGAATTCAAGTAACCTTAGGAACTGGTTACAGATATCAACATAAAGGGAGTGGGCTCCAACCCAACTCATCCATGTCAGGTCCTTTGACTTGACCCAAGTAGTTCTTCCCACACACACTCATTTGTAAAAAAGTGGACGTAGCCCAAGAGTGGTTACCCAACTGTCCTTGACCGTGGGCACGACTATTCGAATAGTTTTACACTCTGCAGAGGTTGCACACTTTACCCACAAGATCCGGGGAACTTCCGTGTCATCCACGACCCACGGTACCTCGAGTACCTGGGGTAAGCACCCGATCATTACCTTTCCCTAGACAACACTAACGTAGAGTCCACTCGATTGGTAGCGACCCCCGTGCCCAACATTTCTCATCTTAAGAATTTGGAGCCATGCTCCCATATTCATCTGATACCACAAGCACGGGGTACCAACGGTGTGTCCGATGCCCTGTAAAAACAGTCATGGCCGCCCTTCCTAGCACGACCCCGTCCTGAGAGAGCACAACAAGAACTCTCCCGTCACTAGTAATGCGGGCTCCAAGCTAGTATCGGCCTAGGTAATCAATAATGCCCTTTCCCATATAAGGGTAGATTGGTTGCGCATGTAAGGTGGGAATAACGGTCACAACTTAAACCAATCCGTTTTGGAAACAACACACACACTTGCCTCGGTACACCACTTCGTCATCAAGTGGTTACCCAACTCATTATCTCCTTTGGGCATAAGTGGCACCCGACAGGGTTTTCGAAAAGTCTTTGGAAAGTACTCTGCCTCCTTCACCATGCATATACCCATCCCATATGCATAGCAGCTACCATAGCATCCTATCTACTCCCACCGGCATAACCCTCATAAGGAGGTAGGGTCATGCACCATGCAAGTATCAACGAGGAAGTAACGGTGGCAAACCACCCCTTGTGGTCACCTCATCATCATGTCGCCGATGCAAGCAATAAAAGTGCTATATGACATGCATAAAAAGGGTTTCATAGACATGGTCAAAGGGTTGCTTTCCTGGTTCATCAGAGTTTTCAAGTCTTCTGGTCCTTCTCCAAGTATTCCGTCTACTTCGTCAACTAACGTCGGAAACAAATACAATAAGCAACACAACAAGGCAAACATAGAAGTTCTCTAAAAATGTGAGTTGCACTTTTCTAGGATACCCTTGGTCATGTGAAAAATGACCAAAGTGGTTTCATTGGGATTGGATCAGTAGATGTTCTTGAACATTGTAGTATAATGGAATCAAGGGATTAATGGATTTGCAAGAAGTGCACAGAAACATTATATTGAAAAATGAGCAAAGGCACCCATTTAATAAAGCATGATTTTAGAAGCCTCTCGGAGTTGGTTTCACTGGATTTGGAGTTCAAATGATTTTCCTATGAATTGGCAAAGTTTGAAATATGAAAAAATGGCTCATTATTTTGTGGGTTATAGAAAGTATTAAGAAAAATGTTCATAAAATAAGTTATGAACTTAGAAGAATCTAGGAATTTGAATCATGGCATTTGGATCAATTTTGAGCTCTCTGTGATTTTCTAAAGTTCATCACAGAAATAGGAAAAATAGGATTTGATAAATATTTGTGAAGGAAATGCTTCTATAAAAATGTGACAATAGCACCATGTGGTAGGGAATGATTTTAGAACTACTAGAAATTTGAATCATCAAATTTGGAGTTAACTTGAATTATTTATGGACTTTTGAAGTTGACTGGAAAAAGAAAAAGGAAAAAAGGCTTTAACCTTATCCTGCGCACATGGCGACAGATAGACTGTGGGCCGGCCCAGCGGCTTGGCTACGCGGGCAGAGGTGGTGACACCGAAGGCGTACTGCGGGAAGGCACGAACCTGCGGGACAAGCGGATCGGACCGAAGCCGTTTCCACTTAACCCGACTGGTGGGCTGGCTCGGTCGCCTCTGCCGCTGACGGGCGGGCCCCCTGCCAGCTGGCGGGGCGGTCGTCCTCTACCTCCCGCTCGAGGGAGGTCACGACTACCAGAGGGGGGCCGAGGTGACCGCAGCTTTGACGGTGGCGGGGGAGGTCGTCGGCCATCCATGGCTCTCGGCGTTCGAGCATCCCTGCGACGGTTGGAGGAGGTGGGGAGGTTCGCCGGACCACGGGGAGCCTTTGTGTGGAGGAAAGGGAGGGAGGTGAGCTCGGTGTTGCTCGAATTTGAGCTAGCCGAAGTGGCGGCCGTGCGGTGGTAGGAGGAGAAGGAAGGTGCAGGAGGAGGATCAGGCTGCTCGAGGAGGTTGCTGGGGGGGAAGAGGGAGTGAACCGAGGCCAGAGAGGGCTCGGGGTGGCCTTTTATGGCGGGGTGAGAGAAGAGAGATAGCGGGGAAGGGCCAGAGCATGGCGCGTGTGAGGATTCCCACTGGAGCGCTTGCGCGGCCGGTGCGCGTGCGAGAGGAGGCAGGAGGAGGCAGAAGGAGGAGGGGTACCAAGCTGTGGCGTGTTGAGGACGCCGAGGAGCATCGTCGGGCGCGCCGGGGAGGCCCGAGGTGCTTGGCAGGGGCGGCTACAGAGCGGGAGCGCATTGTAGCGCGCTCTAGAGCACCCATATGGCTGTCCAGGCCATTTTCTATGCTTGCGGGCGTGCCCTTGCATGTCTAGTAGTATTTGGGGGGTGCCAAGGAAGGGATCTTGGACTTGGATGCTTTGGGTGGCCATTGGGTGAAAAGAGAGGAAGGAGAAGAGTGGAAATGGGGCTGTCCATAATAGAAAATTGGTGGTTTCATCACCTTGATCAATGAGCATTGACTTGTGCTAAATGCCAGAGGTAGAGGGGGGTTAGGAGGAGGTGTGGTAAAGAGGAGAACTCATTTGGATTAGTGGAAGAGGCCCAAACAGGGTTTTTAGTTAAAATGCAGAAGGTGTTTGATATGGTTTTGGGGTACTTGCACTAATTTCCTTCTTGTGCCACTTGGCAGGGGTGTTTTTCATGAAAAATTGACAGGGTAGAAGGAAGATGAGCTCATTTCGAAGAGTTGGCTAATGTAACTTTGGCAAACCCTAGAAATTAGAAGAAATGAACATGTGTAGATCTAGTTGAGCAAATCACTTACCCTTGATGCACCACTTTGTGTAGTGGCCTCATTTGGTCATGTGAACATGCTCACAAAAGTTGGGGTCAAGGAGAGAAAGTTGGTAGTACAAAGTTGTTCAAATTTGATTCTGGTCAGCGAGGGTTTTGGGTCATTTTGGTGAGCCAAAATGACCTTGATTGATATGAGGCTTTGCAAGGTGATCACAATATGCATTTGTGACTTGCTAGATTTTCCTTGGATTTTTTTGAAAATATTTCCTGTAGAAATATTTCAAATCCTTGAAATGGGCAGAAATGGTTTTGGGAGGTTATGTCCAATATTTTGAACAAGACCATGTGTTGAAACTCTTATATATGGAAAATATATGTCCACTGAGTTCCCCTGATTTTTCTCAAAAATTTTGAAAACAATAAAATAATTTTCCCTATTAAAGACCATTTCTGGCCTTAAGAAAAACCTTTTAAATAAAATAGGAAAATAACTTCTAAAATTATATTTTTGTGGTTTATGGGAATCCTATATGTAATAGGTTTCAAATATACTCTTTGAAATATTTTTCATAACCCAAATAAAGTACTTGTAGTGCAAACCTCAATTCAGGGGTTTTTGGAAAACGAATTTTTGAAAATACTATTTGGCAAAATTATTTTTTTAAGAAAATACTATATTGCACTATACACATGGCATGATCATTGGGCAGAAGTTTGGGGCAAGGAGATTAAGTACCGAAGGTGGAGTAGTTGACTTTAAAGAGCACTTGAAAAACCACATAGAGAAAACCAACTCAAAAATAAAAGCCAAATAATGCAAAAGTTTTTGCCAAACCACACTTTATCATGATTTATTAGCTTAAGTGTTGTGGCATGAAAATCAAGGTCTGACAGACCTACGCCCCTTACAAGAATCTCGTCCCCGAGATTCCCAAACTAGGCGTGGAAAGGAATACAAAAACTGGACCTGGGGTAGTCTTCACGTCCTCATACTGCTTGTCCTTCCGAGTGGTGCTTCATTGATCCTTGATGTACTCAATGGCGTGGCTTCTTGTATGACATCCTGCTTGGTCCAGGTTGCAATTGGGGTCTCTCGCATAGGTCATATTGGGCTGTAGGCCGATGGCTCGGTGATCGATGTCCTTGTAGAGACCAGACAAGTTAGGAAGTTGGAAACATTTTCGGAGTGGTGTTGTGTGGAAAAATTTTGTGCACAGTGGGTGGCTAAGGTGGTAACCCTAGTTGGTAGCTATCTATCCTTCATCTTGCAGTGATCTTGGAGAGGGCCGATAAATCTTGGTGTGAGCTTCCCTTTGACATGGAAATGCTTGATTCCTTTGAGAGAAGTGCCTTGCAGATACACCTAGTCTTTGATGAGAAATTTCACTCCTTGATGATGGTGATTGGTATAGTTCTCACTCCTTGGCATGGCAGTCCTTCAAATGTTCCTTAACCAGCTGAACGGCTCTTCTTCCGTCTTCGGGTAGACAAGTAGGTTACCAAATAATGATGACAACTATCTTGTCTAAGTACTCCATGGAGACTTGTTCACGGGGTACATAAAGTAGGATGGGGAGTGGTGGTGATCACGGTTGAGTGTTCGTCAAGGTCTACTTGACCTAGAGCCAAAGCTCATGGTCATAATCCAACCATGTTGTGGATTGGTAGGGCTTAAGGGTTTCAAGGATTCTAGTGTGTGGGTGAACGTTTATTATCTTATCCTTAAGCACGGTTTCTGAGATGCCAATAGTCTATCTAGTCCTTCAAACAAATAACCTTATACCACCGAAAGCATCATCTCGTATAGGCGAAATCCAATCATCACTCCTGTGATCCATATTCTCGTGACTCCCAAGAGGAGGTCTAACAAAATCATATATGTCTACAATCCCCAAACTCATATGTATGGCTACCCCTAAAAATCCATGGGTAGAGCATACAAGCTTCCAAGCAGGAATAAAACACGACAATCCCAATGCTCATCCTATTCTTAAAAGGTCCATGTTAGTGCACCTCTATCCTAAGGAAACACGTCATATGCCACTCCAAAATCTTGTTTCCTTCCTATGAATCAACTCCAACAACCCATTAACTTCCATTAATCACTACATAATCCTTTAATTCTACAAATCCAGTGTCTACGGTGTTCCACATGATCTCCTAAAGTCCCTATAATCCCCTAATACTTGAAAGGGCTGTCTCTACTATAGTAAGTCCACCAACTTCCATGGTCAAGTAAACTCCAAGGTCAAGCTTATATCAACTCCGACAATTAATCCAATCTCCTAGGTTATCGCCCACCGAGAAACATGGTACCATGATCGAGATCATCAGTCTAAATCCAATTTACTCCAAACCATGTAGACTTATTCAGTATCTATACTCAACTAGAATCACCTACTTAAATCTAAATCTCTTGTTCAAGGAGAATTCCTACATGTTACCCCAAGTCATTTACGTACTATCAACTGTCTCCTATCAATATCACATGGCTAAGTTAATTCGATATACTTCCAAGAATTCCAGCTTGCGATCATAATTGTCCTACTAAAATCCAGTTTACTCAAGGGTAATGGAAGTTATGCTACTCCATCAACATGATCCCACCAAGTTCATCTACCAACATGAAAGCCTGATGATTTACCAAAGTCTCAGATAATTCCTCAGGGTCACTGATACAAACTCATGAAGTCATTTGTCCTCTATTCATATATCCTCAAATTGCTCTTCCTTATGGCATCGTGAGTTCTTGTGCTATATTAGGATGATAATGTGCTTGTTCACTATGTCCACTAGTTCCATAATGATCCTAGTGTTGTGCAAGGTTTACAGAGCCTTAACTGGTTCTCTTGCAATTATGTGGGTTAAGCACATGGTTAAGGACTCGAGCTGAGGTATCTTGTGAAGTCTCGAAGGGTCTAGGAATGGGTTTCTAGTCTGGAGGGTTAAATATAACTCTACGGGGTTTCACTTGGTCGTGGAGACGGTAGCAAAAGTCTTCATTGCCAGTTGGTTGCCGAGGTAGAATCCTTGGTGCATCTTGTCCTGCTGATCTTCAGTTGATGAGAGAGATGAGAGGGGGGATGTAGCATAGGGGAGGGGAATGCCTAAATGGGGTTCTATAGTGCAAGTGCAAACAAACAAGTGCTGAAAGGGCCAAACACAAACAATAAAATAAGGCAGGTGATATAGCCGCGTACTAGTTGCCTAGGGCAAAAGGGCAACTAATATCAAAACACAAATAAATAAAAGCAAGCAACACACAATCATGGTTCTATTTGAACCATCATACGGACTTGACTGCGCATAGGGGGTACACGACTCATCCTACCCTAGGGGTTCTCGGTTTTAGTAGTCGTGCTTTGCTCCGTGCCTCATGCAGTCTTCTGGGTTTTCCTCAGGTGTCGCTACGTCTCTTGTAGTCGTTTGATGAAATGATCCGGGTTGGTCCTGAAGAATCTTCATGAACTTCTCGCCTGTTCAAGTGATGGGGTGAAGGTGGCTCCTCGTAACTGGCATTGACTTGGTCTTCTATTGTCTTCTTAATCATGACGATCCCTTTTTGTCTTCTAAGGCGTTGATGGTACCAGGTAGGTATACCTTTATGCAAGGACATTAACAAGGCATAGTAGAGGTCCAACATGTCGGTTACGTTGATGACAATATCGACACCAAGAGTGGGGGATGAAGAGAATTGTTTTCCTGCTCACTATAGTGAGGCGGACCAAATGGCTAGGTTCTCATCCACTGGTGGTTGCCGATGCAACAATGATAAGGACATGGTTGCTCTATTAGCGATGTATATCATGATCTTGCATTTCCCATGCCCTAATCATCATAGGCTAAGGTCACATCATCTTGGGGCAAATTCAAAGGTGTCACCATCTTCCGTGTCTTGGTTTCCTCAATCATTGAGAAGGTATTTTCCATCTTGTAGTGGTGTTGCCAAGCTCGTGTTCAGAAGGTGTGGGTGAATGTCTGACAAGGCATCTTCCTGCTAGATTATCCACGAGGGTTACATGGAATCCACTGGTTAGGGGCATAAGGGTTCTAGCGACCAAAAGTTCTGAAGGGGAAGAGATCAATAAGGAAAGTATACCTTAGTTTTCGAAAAACTGAGAAGGGAAGAGAAGTATAGATTGTTTCGAAAACTGATAATAGTTTTGAAAATAGTCTTAACCCTAACTAACGACCATGCGATCTAAGACTTCCTACAGTTAGGATGGCTCTGATTCCAGCTCTGTGGGGACCCCGACTCATAAGTCGTGATCATCGAATGCACGTGTACAGTGATCCCAGAGATTAATGCTTACTGAACACACAGAAGCTGAATAATAAGAGTCTTACATCCATACATATCGTCTTACACAAATTATGACCATTATGGTCAAGTCTTACATAGATAAAGCCACAAGGGATGAATACCAAATAAACTTTAGCTGCGGAAATATTCGTCGATAAGTATAACCCATGCCATCTGCCTTAACCCTACAGGCATTCTGACTGCGAAACGTCCTAGCTCACATGTTCGTCTCCAAAGAACTCTTCTTCGGACTCCTGTTCTTCCATGCATGGCCAATTAAATAACCGGTGGCAAGCCAATGACTACTTTGAATGTACTCGCAAGCAACCCATGTTTTGGCTCAAGATACAACAATGCATGACATAGGTAAATTTTTGCAGAAAGCTAATTTTGTTGAGTTATGACATGTTTAACAACTGGTAAAACATGCATCATATGAATTCAAGTAACCTTAGGAACTAGTTACAGATATCAACATAAAGGGAGTGGGCTCCAACCCAACTCATCCATGTCAGGTCCTTTGACTTGACCCAAGTAGTTCTTCCCACACACACTCGTTTGTAATCAAGTGGACGTAGCCCAAGAGTGGTTACCCAACTGTCCTTGACCGTGGACACGACTATTCGAATAGTTTTACACTCTGGAGAGGTTGCACACTTTACCCACAAGATCCGGGGAACTTCCGTGTCACCCATGACCCACGGTACCTCGAGTACCCGGGGTAAGCACCTGATCATTACCTTTCCCTAGACAACACTAACATAGAGTCCACTCGATTGGTAGCGACCCCCGTGCCCAACATTTCTCATCTTAAGAATTTGGAGCCATGCTCCCATATTCATCTGATACCACAAGCACGGGGTACCAACGGTGTGTCCGATGCCCTGTAAAAACAGTCATGGCCGCCCTACCTAGCATGACCCCGTCCTGAGAGAGCACAACAAGAATTCTCCCGTCACTAGTAATGCGGGCTCCAAGCTAGTATCGACCTAGGTAATCAATAATGCCCTTCCCCATAAAAGGGTAGATTGGTTGTGCATGTAAGGTGGGCATAACGGTCGCAACTTAAACCAATTCGTTTTGAAAACAACACACACACTTGCCTCGGTACACCACTTCGTCATCAAGTGGTTACCCAACTCATTATCTCCCTTGGGCATAAGTGGCACCGGACAGGGTTTTCGAAAAGTCTTTGGAAAGTACTCTGCCTCCTTCACCATGCATATACCCATCCCATATGCGTAGCAGCTACCATAGCATCCTATCTACTCCCACCGGCATAACCCTCATAAGGAGGTAGGGTCATGCACCATGCAAGTATCAACGAGGAAGTAACGGTGGCAAACCACCCCTTGTGCTCACCTCATCATCATGTCGCCGATGCAAGCCATAAAGTGTTATATGACATGCATAAAAGGGGTTTCATAGACATGGTCAAGGGTTGCTTTCCTGGTTCATCAGAGTTTTCAAGTCTTCTGGTCCTTCTCCAAGTATTCCGTCTACTTCATCAACTAACGTCGGAAACAAATACAATAAGCAACACAACAAGGCAAACATAGAAGTGCTCTAAAAATGTGAGTTGGACTTTTCTAGGATACCCTTGGTCATGTGAAAAATGACCAAAGTGGTTTCATTGGGATTGGATCAGTAGATGTTCTTGAACATTACAGTATAATGGAATCAAGGGATTAATGGATTTGCAAGAAGTGCATAGAAACATTATATTGAAAAATGAGCAAAGGCACCCATTTAACAAAGCATGATTTTAGAAGCCTCTCGGAGTTGGTTTCACTGGATTTGGAGTTCAAATGATTTTCCTATGAATTGGCAAAGTTCAAAATATGAAAAAATGGCTCATTATTTTGTGGGTTATAGAAAGTATTAAGAAAAATGTTCATAAACTAAGTTATGAACTTAGAAGAATCTAGGAATTTGAATCATGGCATTTGGATCAATTTTGAGCTCTCTGTGATTTTCTAAAGTTCATCACAAAAATAGGAAAAATAGGATTTGATAAATATTTGTGAAGGAAATGCTTCTGTAAAAATGTGACAATAGCACCATGTGGTAGGGAATGATTTTAGACCTACTAGAAATTTGAATCATCAAATTTGGAGTTAACTTGAATTATTTATGGACTTTTGAAGTTGACTGGAAAAAGAAAAAGGAAAAAAGGCTTTAACCATATCCCGCGCACATGGCGACAGATAGACTGTGGGCCGGCCCAGCGGCTCGGCTACGCGGGTAGAGGTGGTGACGCCGAAGGCGTACTGCGGGAAGGCACGAACCTGCGAGGCAAGCGGATCGGACCGAAGCCATTTCCACTTAACCCGATTGGTGGGCTGGCTCGGTCGCCTCTGCCGCTGACGGGCGGGCCCCCTGCCAGCTGGCGGGGCGGTCGTCCTCTACCTCCCGCTCCAGGAAGGTCACGGCCGCCAGAGGGGGGCCGAGGTTACCGCAGCTTTAACGGTGGCGGGGGAGGTCGTCGGCCATCCATGGCTCTCGGCGTTCGAGCATCCCTGCGACGGTTGGAGGAGGTGGGGAGGTTCGCCGAACCACGGGGAGCCTTTGTGTGGAGGAAAGGGAGGGAGGTGAGCTCGGTGTTGCTCAAATTTGAGCTAGCCGAAGTGGCGGCCGTGCAGTGGTAGGAGGAGAAGGAAGGTGCAGGAGGAGGATCAGGCTGCTCGAGGAGGTTGCTGGGTGGAAGAGGGAGTGAACCGAGGCTAGAGAGGGCTCGGGGGTGGCCTTTTATGGCGGGGTGATGGTGCACCGTGAGCTCATGCGCCGGCGAGGCTGTTGCCATCGCTGCAAGCCGCGGGGGCATGCGTGGGCGTGTCTAGGGTCCTCGTGGGATTGGTCTTGGGCGAGGGGAGAGAAGAGTGATAGCGGGGAAGGGCCAGAGCATCGCGCGTGTGAGGCTTCCCATTGGAGCGCTCGGGCAGCTGGTGCGCGTGTGAGAGGAGGCAGGAGGAGGGAGAAGGAGGAGGGGTACCAGGCCGAGGCATGTTGAGGACACCGAGGAGCATCGTCTGGCTCGTCGGGGAGGCCCGAGTTGCTTGGAAGGGGGCGGCTACAGTGCGGGAGCGCACTGTAGTGTGCTCCAGAGCGCCCATATGGCTGTCCAGGCCATTTTCTATGCTTTTGAGCCCGCCGTTGCATGTCCAGTAGTATTTGGGGGGTGCCAAGGAAGGGATCTTGGCCTTGGATGATTTGGGTGGCCAGTGGGTGAAGAGAGAGGAAGGAGAAGAGTGGAAATGGGGTTGTCTAGAATAGAAAATTGGTGGTTTCATCAACTTGATCAATGAGCATTGACTTGTGCTAAAAGCAAGAGGTAGAGGGAGGTTAGGAGGAGGTGTGGTAAAGAGGAGAACTCATTTGGATTAGTGGAAGAGGCCCAAACAGGGTTTTCAGTTAAAATGCAGAAGGTGTTTGATATGGTTTTCGGGTACTTGCACTAATTTCCTTCCTGTGCCACTTGGTAGGGGTGTTTGTCATGACAAAATTACAGGGTAGAAGGAAGATGAGCTCATTTGGAAGAGTTTGCTCATGTAAATTTGGCAAACCCTAGAAATTAGCAGAAATGAACTTGTGTAGATCTAGTTGAGCAAATCACTTACCCTTGATGCACCACTTGGTGTAGTGGCCTCATTTGGTCATGTGAACATGCTCACAAAAGTTGGGGTCAAGGAGAGAAAGTTGGTAGTACAAAGTTGTTCAAATTTGATTCTGGCCAGAGAGGGTTTTGGGGCATTTTGGTGAGCCAAAATGACCTTGATTGATATGAGGCTTTGCAAGGTGATCACAATATGCATTTGTGACTTACTGGATTTTCCTTCGATTTTTATAAAAATATTTCCTGTAGAAATATTTCAAATCCTTGAAATGGGCAGAAATGGTTTTGGGAGGTTTTGTCCAATATTTTGAACATGACCATGTGTTGAAACTCTTATATATGGAAAATATATGTCCACTGAGTTCCCCTGATTTTTGTCAAATATTTTTGAAACAATAAAATAATTTTCCCTATTAACAACCATTTCTGGCCTTAAGAAAAACCTTTTTAATAAAATAGGAAATAACTTTTAAAATTATATTTTTGTGGTTTATGAGAATCCTATATCTAATAGGTTTCAAATATACTCTTTGAAATATTTTTCATAACCCAAATAAAGTACTTGTAGTGCAAACCTCATTTCAGGGGTTTTTGGAAAACTAATTTTTGAAAATACTATTTGGCCAAATTATTTTTGTAAGAAAATACTATATTGCACTATACACATGGCATGATTATTGGGTAGAAGTTTGGGGCAAGGAGATGAAGTACAGAAGGTGGAGTAGTTGACTTTAAAGATCACTTGAAAACCCACACAGAGAAAACCAACTCAAAAATAAAAGCCAAATAATGCAAAAGTTTTGGCCAAACCACACTTTATCATGATTTATTAGCTTAAGTGTTGTGGCATGAAAATCAGGGTGTGATAGATATGCAATGCATATGCGTGCTTCGGAATGGAAAGAATGATCAAGGCATCAACTTGGCAAACCAAGTATGCCGCTGGAAAGATGAGATGATTGCCATTGAAATTGATATAATGATCACCGGAAACGGATGCACGGTTTGCAAAAGGCAAGCAAAAGAAGAATGGTGCTATTCTACGACAAACAGCACGATGCCATATAGAATGCAACAAGAAACTAAGCTACTGCACTCCAACATAGCAACAAAGCATATGGTAGTGATGTACAAGAGATGCTTGACAAAGCATGAACAGTGAGCTATGGCTAAAACACACAAGAGCAGGTAAAACAAGCACGGCAAAAGTGCAAAAGATATCAGCATCACAGACTTAGTGAAAATACTAACATGTCAAAAACAACATCAGGAAGCAATGTTTAGAGCAAGCAAACAACATGCTACAGGAACATATCGTAGCAAACAAAGGCATGGCATGATTCTATGAAATGCATAGATCAAAAGTCCCTTACTGATCATGAGCCAAAAAGGCACATAAGATATGATGGCACCCATGTAAACATAGCAAGTTTAATTAATAGTTTCCGACTTAGCAGAAAACAGAGCATAGCATAAACAGATTCACGATAGCAAATTTGCGAGCTCAAACCACTCACCACTAGCCTCGCATGACAAAATAAGTATACCAACAGCAAGATGACATGCACAGGAAGCTAACCATGGCAAGAGCAGGTTCATAGGATGCATGGATCACTAGCAACAACCATGGCAAAATTGATTGACATGTTAACATTCTGCCAGGAACATTTTATAGCAAAAGTAGTGCAAGAACAAGACATGCTAGAGAACTCAATAATTGCAAACAGGGGCATGGATGGATATAGCATAACCACATGTTGAAAATATCCTTACTAAAGTAACTCAAAATAAGCACGGATCTCACTGTAGCATCAAGTTTACATGGCATCAAAATAATAGCAGGAAAAAACTTAGCAAAATCCTAAGTCCCTGAAAACAGCAACATTGCGGAGGCTACTTTTAGTGCTTGTGCTAGTCACCACATAGATCACAAAAATACAAGACAAGCGCCTCTGTAAAGATGGCATGTTGTACTTCAAAACACATGTAGACCTCAAACTCATATGATGCACACATCAAATGTGACAAAAATGACAAATCACCATGATAAGATAAGTAACAGTAGTTACCATTTTATAGCACACTTGCATCAATGAAAATGGCATCATAATGTACAGTATCATGCATGGAAATGCTTCTAACGTTAAGAATTCATCGAGGCGAACATTTCGACATATAATATGCATGAAACAGAGCTATGGTCACCGAGATGTGATGCAATGAACATGGCATAAAAATGTTAGGGGAAAAGGACAGACGTAATTATACCCGGAGTTGCACGAGGTTCGAGGTTCACCAGAACCCACGCCGGAGTTGGTCGGAGAGGAGGAAGGAGACCGGAGAGGCGTCGGGGAGGTTGGGTCCGACCAAATCCGAACGGATCCGGCGCCGGCGGAGGCGGAGCAGGGCCGGGCGGAGAGGACGGTGGCGGTCGGCGGCGGAGGAGCTCGCGTCCAGACGGCAGCTCGTGGGATGGCGGGCCGGCGGGCCGGCGAGGCGGGCGGCGGCGCGGTCGGGCGAGGCGAGCGGCGGCGAAGCTCGGCGCGGGGGCGGCGGGCGCGCAGGCGCGGGGGGCGGCGGTTGGACCCGCGGCGGCCAGCTGCGGCGCGCGGTGGTGGAGGCAACGTGGCGGGCGTGGAGTGGTCGGGCGGCGGAGGCGGACGCGGACGTGTCCGGCGGCGCAAGAGGAGGGGGCTAGGGTTTTGGTACCCGGATTTTCAGAGGGATGCACATATTTATAGATAGAAGGATGTAGGAGTGTCCAAATGACATGTAGTTTTCACTCACACGATCGTGATACAACGACGGAGGACATGGAGGTGGTTTAGATTGGTTATTGGGCTGTTTTGGAGGGGCGTTGGGATGCAACACACAAGAGACCTTTGTCGTTACCCGGATAACCGTTGGAGCATCAAACGGACTCGAAATGGAACAAAATTTGACAGGCGGTCTACCGGTGGTGTACCAAGGCCACTTGGCAAATCTCGGTCCATTCCGAGAACGTTTAACGCCCGCTCACGAAAAGAGACAAGAGGGGTGCGCCGGTGCATGTGGGAGTGTCGGATTGCAAAACGGACAATGTTGAAAATGCTCGGATGCATGCGACGAACACGTACGAAAATGCGATGCAAATGATGACATGAAATGAAATGCATGACATGAACAAAACGCGAAACGAAGACAAAACCCAACCACGAAGGGAATCTCATAACTTAAAGCTGAAAATGGCAAGAGTCGGAGTTACAAATATGGCAAGTTACATCCGGGGTGTTACAAAGGAGGTGTATAGTACTCAAAATAATATGCAGAAAAGTCCTTTGATTTGTGAACATATATAGCGGTTAGAAGAGACACGCTCATATTCATGAGTCTGAGTATTGTTTCCCTGCAAAACATAGGTGTTAGGGTGACCATATGAGGTCCTCTGCCTATATAAAGCCTTTGGGCCATATGAAGCATTGGATCTAGAGTTTATCTTCTTCCCAGGTGGTGTCATGAAGGCATTCATAGGAAGCATCTCAAGACGACTTTTAGGAACCCAGATATTCATCATAGGTGACCCATTCCTGCAGTTAGTTCTAGTAAACCTGGCAAACACTCCACCGTTCTGATTCTTGAATAGTTTATTGTTGGAGTCAAATAACTTTGTGAGCTCAAACCACTCACCACAAAGCCTTGCATGACAAAATAAGCATACCAACAGCAATATGACATGTACATGAAGCTAACCATGGCAAGAGAAAGTTCATAGGATGCATGGATCACTAGCAACAACCATGGAAAAATTGATTAACATGTTAACATTTTGCCAGGAACATTTTATAACAAAAGTAGAGCAAGAACAAGGCATGCTAGACAACTCCATAATTGCAAACATGGGCATTGGTGGATATAGCATAACCACATGTTCAAAACATCCTTACTGAAGTAATTCAAAATAAGCACGGATCTCACTGTAGCATCAAGTTTACATGGCATCAAAATAACAGCAGGAAAAAACTTACCAAATTCCTAAGTCCCTGAAAACATCAACATTGCGGAGGCTACTTTGCATGCTTGTGCTAGTCACCACATATATCACAAAAATACAAGACAAGCACCTCTGTAAATATGGCATGTTGTAGTTCAAAACACATGTAGACCTCAGACTCATACGATGCACACATCAAATGTGACAAAAATGACAAATCAACATGATATGATAAGTAACAGTAGTTAACCTTTTGTAGCACTCTTGCATCAATGAAAAAGTCATAATAATATACAGTATCATGCACGGAAATGCTTCTAATGTGAAGAGCTCATCGAGGCAAACAATTCGACATATCATATGCATGAAATGGAGCTACGGTCACCGAGATGTGATGCAATGAACATGGCATAAAAATGTTAGGCGAAATGGACTTAGACGAAATTATACCCTACGGATTTCCAGATCTAGGGTTGCATGAGGTTCGAGGTTCATCGGAATCCACGACGGAGTTGGTCAGAGAGGAGGAAGGAGACCGGAGAGGTGACGGGGTGGTCGGGTCCGACCGGATCCGACGCCGACGGAGGCGAAGCAGGGCCGGACGGAGAGGACAGCGGCGGTTGGCGCTCGGCGGCGGAGGAGCTCGCGTCCAGACGGAGGCTCGGGGGATGGAGGGGACGGAGGGCCGGCGAGGCGGGAGTTGGCGCGGCCGGGCGAGGCGGGCGGCGGCTGAGCCGTGCGAGGC
>NC_041386.1:381531324-381601379 GCF_002162155.2 Triticum dicoccoides
TGCGAGGCTGGCGGCGGTGGAGCTCGGCGAGGGGACGGCGGGCGCGCAGGCGCGGGGGCGGCGGCGGTTGGGCCCGCGGGGGCCGGCTGCGGGCCTCGGTGGTCCGGCGATGGCGGAGGCGACGTGGCGGGCAGGGAGTGGTTGGGCAGCGGAAGCGGATGCGTCCGGTGTAAGCGAACGTGTCTGGCGACGCGAGAAGAGGGGGCTAGGGTTTTGGGACTCGGATTTTCGGAGGGGTGCACATATTTATAGATAGAAGGAGGTAGGAGTGTCCAAATGAGGTGTAGTTTTCGCCCAAACGATCATGATCCAACGACGGAGGACATGGAAGTGGTTTAGATGGGTTATTGGTCTGTTTTGGAGGGGTGTTGGGCTGCAACACACAGGAGGCCTTTGTGTTTACCTGGATAACCGTTGGAGCATCAAACGGGCTCCAAATGGAATGAAATTTGACACGCGGTCTACCTGTGGTGTACCAAGGCCACTTGGCAAATCTAGGTCCATTCTGAGAACATTTAACACCCGCTCACGAAAAGAGACAAGAGGGGTGCAACGGTGCATGTGGGAGTGTCGGATTGCAAAACGGACAACGGAGAAAATGCTCGAATGCATGAGACAAACACGTACGCAAGTGCGATGCACATGATGACATGAAATGAAATGCATTACATGAACAAAATGCAAAACAAATACAAAACCCAACCATGAAGGGAATCTCATAACTTAAAGCCGAAAATGGCAAGAGGCGGAGTTAGAAATATGGCAAGTTACATCCGGGTGTTACACAGGAGGTGTATAGTACTCAAAAGAATATGCAGAAAAGTTCTTTGATTTGTGAACATAGCGGTTCGAAGAAACACGCTCATATTCATGAGTCTGAGTATAGTTTCCCTGCAAAACATAGGTGTTAGGGTGACCATATGAGGTCCTCTGCCTATATAAAGCCTTTGGGCCATATGAAGCCTTGGATCTGGAGTTTATCTTCTTCCCAGGTGGTGGCATGAAGGCATTCATAGGAAGCTTCTCAAGACGACTTTTAGGAACCCAGATCTTCATCATAGGTGACCCATTCCTGTAGTTAGTTCCACTAAACCTGGCAAACACTTCACTGTTATGGTTCTTGAATAGTTCATAGTTGGAGTCAAATAACTCATCAATGATAACAGGGTTAGCACAAGTGAAACCAGATAAGGTGGATGGATCTACTGAAGGGCCCTTTGCAGCAACCCATGTGGTTCTGGGGTATTTCTTAGGCTTCGAGTAAGAGCCATCAACATTCATTTTCCTCTCAAAAGCAACACCCTCTTTCCTAGGGTTTCAGTTCAGAATCTGTTTCTTGAGGACATCACATAGAGTCTGATGCAATTTGAGCCTTTTGTACATGCCTATTTCAAGCAATGTCTTCAAGCTAGCATTCTCATCAGCAATAGTAGTGGTATCCTCAGAAGTGGGGTTACCTACCACATCAGAAGTTGAAGATATTGCAACTTCAGAAGCATTTGAAAATTTAGCAGTAGGGATAGCATTATCACACTCAAGGCATTTTAAGCAAGGTGGCACAAACTCTTCCTGAGCGGAACTGATATGTTGAGCGAGTAGTGAATCTTTTTGTTTTTTAAGATCATCATGAGACGCTATCAGTTTCTCTAGATCTTGCTTCCTTTGAAGATAATCATAGGAAAGCTTCTCGTGATTAGTTGAGAGGGTTTCATGATGACTTTCAGGTTCCTCATACTTAACTTGAAGATTTTTTATGTCTTCGATTAAGGACTGAGTTCTATTCATTTCTTCATCTAACGGGTCATCTCTTTTGTCTAGCAATTTTTGAATCTTTTCCATAGCAGTTTGTTACTCAGTTGCAATTTTGGCAAAAGTTTTATAGCTGGGTTTGGATTCACATTCAAAGTCATCTTCACTAGAGGTCTGAAAATAAGCATCACGTGAGTTTACCTTAGCACCTCTTTCATGATGCAGTAGGTAGATTTGACCATTGTCTTCATTGTTGAAGATAGACTTGGCGACGAATGCTGAAGTTAGAGCTAAACTCGCAATGCCAGAGCCAAAATCCTCCTCCGACTCCTCAGAAGCAGAATCCTCCTCTCAATCAATTTATTTGCCAATGAAAGCATGAGCCTTGCTAGATGAGCTCTTCTTGTAAGATGGAGACATTGGAGATTTCTTCTTCTTACCGTCAGAGTCATATTCCTTGCTCTTCTTCTTTTTATTTGCTTCCTTGTCCCACTAAGGACATTTAGATATGTAGTGGACTAGCTTCAGGCATTTTTGGCATGTTTTCTTCTTGTAGTCACAAGTGGAAGCCTCGACATTCTTAGAGCTTGATATTGAAGATTTTCCAAAGTGATTCTTCAAGTAGAACTTTTGAAACATTCTCACAAGCATTTCTAGCTCTCTGCCTAAGTCTTCAGGATCATCAAAACTGCATTCAGAGTCTTCAGATGAGGACACAACCTTTTCCTTCAAACCACGAGACCGGCCATAGTTGGGACCATAGATATCTCTCTTCTCAGATAGTTGGAACTCACGTGTGTTTAGCCTCTCAAGTGTCTCAAAAGGATCAAGATCTTTGAAGTCAGGACGTTCTTGGATCATCAATGATAGGGTTTCAAATGAGTTGTCAAGTGATCTCAATAGCTTGTTCACAACTTTATGCTTGGTGATCTCAATGGCGCCAAGTGCGCGAAGCTCATTTGAGATATCAATAAGATGGACGAAAGTGAGCTGGACATTCTCATTGTCATTCCTCTTGAATGGTTGAAGACATTGCGAAGTACATCAATTCTTGAGTCTCTCTGAGTAGAGACGCCTTCATTGACCTTGGGCATCCAGTCACAAACAAGCTTCTCAAATTCCAGTCACTCACATGGCCATACTGCCCTTTGGTCGGATGACCACAAATAATGTTCTTAGCAGTTGAGTCCAGTTGTGTGAACCTCTTGACATCAGCAGCGGTGACACCTTCACTGACTTTGGGAACGTCGGTCTTGACGACATACCAGAGGTCATTATCAATGGCTTCAAGATGCATTCACATCTTATTCTTCCAGTAGGGGTAATCAGTGTCATCGAAGGCAGGGCACGCAGTGGAGACCTTGATTATCCCTGCAGTCGACATAGCTAAAACTCTAGATGGGTAAACTGACTCACACAAAACAAGGGAGCACCTTTCTATGCTACCAATTGAAAGTGCTAATTATCGACTGGAGGGGGGTGAATATGTGATTTTTATGGAAGTCTTCAAGACAGGCAATGTCTTCCAAGACAGACAATCAAATAACACAAATACATTATGTGGTGGAAGATAAACTACACTAGCCATGACATAGTCAAGGAAGTAGTATAGAGTAAACACAAAGATAGATAACAGCTAGGTAGAGTGGATTAGAATAGGAAGATAGTATGAAGCCAAATGTCAGGGCCCCGATCCTAAGTCACACCTATCTAGCTTATAACACATCATATCACTTTGCGGCCTCATGCACGGTATTCGCACCGGTGCCACCTTACCTGGCCCGGGACCGTTTGCGCCTTTTGGCTCACGTATATGATGGTGTCGCTAGCATCCATATAATAGAGAACCCGGGCCAACATGACTAGTCGTAAACCCGAAGTGGCACTAACTTACCGGGATAGGCATACCTAACCCAGCAATGCACGTGTTAGTCATCAGTGAGTGAATCCGGGATTTAGCAAGCTAACATGACTTTGATAGACACCGCATGACATTTTCTCGAGGGGACAAAGACAGGAGCAAAGAAGGACACATGACGATCATCCCATGTGTTCTGGAGTAGTAGCAAGCTACCATGGCTTAGTGGAAGCACTAGGAGACATTTCCACATAAGAGAGGCTACCAAGGATAAACAACTAGGTGTTGAATCCCACACATACCAAGCATTTCAAAAGCATACACACAATATGCTCGATGTGTGCAAATACAACACGGCATCACAACAAAACTCTACGACTCAAGTATTTATTTAAAAGGCTCCGAAGAGCCATACATAACATATCCATACATGTAGGAGTCACATGACCCGAAACTCAACTCATACATGCATACAAGCACATGCGGAAGCTAACTTGTCTGAGTACAGACAACTACAAAGAAATAAGGCTTGGTGAAGCCTGACTATGTACAATGCCCTTCATAGGCTCAAGGCTGCCACCTGAGTAGCAACCTACTCGTCAACGTCGAGATCTACATAGAATCCAACGGAGGGGGCGGTGTTCTCCTCTACAACAGTTTATTAAGCAAACATGAGTACAAAGGTACTCAACAAGTCTTGCATCAGATCCTATCATATATGCAACATTGTCAACAAGGGTAGTGGAGTTTATTACAGCAAGCCATCTCTGACACTTGGCTATTCAATCCTATGCATGACAATAGTTTGAATAAAAGGAGATAGTGCACACGAGTCCACTAATCACCACAATAGTACTCCACCGTGGATCCTCTCCCGTCTTCCTACGAGAGGGCCATCCACGGCACTCACACTTGTCTTGACTCTTTTATGATTAAACATTAACTTGTCTCTGAACTGCATAAGCAACCCAGTAGTCCATTACCACGGACGTGGCTATTCGAATAGTTTAATAACCCTGCAGGGGTGTACTTCTTCACACACACTTCCACCACTTATCGGCATTACACGACATGTACTCGGCAACCTTCAAGCGGAAGCCCAGCGAGGGTGTCGGTCACCACCTGACTAACCACCCATGTCTCTAGTCCAGGTTTATCACATATTTGGGTTCCATCCGCAAGGAGATCCAGACAGGGTTTCCACTACGGCCCCAAATGATGTGTGTAGGGTTCCTGAGTCATCAAACGGGCGACTCGGTACACTGGGCCACGTACATGTCGCATCAAAGCCCACCCCTAGGGTGAGTGCTATGCACGGCCTCCGGTATACTACAAACACCAAAAACTACTAGCAACTCTTGGACAGAGGACACGGTGACTAGTAAAACAAGAGAGTCAGTTAAGGGTCCCAATGTGTGGTAGTAGCTAATCTTGGATCACATACACGGAACTCAGTTCTTAGGGATGGTTCCAATGAAACAATCCACCATGTAGTCATACATGGCATCTCATCGATACCTTTACCAAAACATGTTCAACACTTCACTCTCATTATCGGACACAACCATTTCACTCCAATCCATCACCGAGATGAACCAGACCTGACACAACTCTAAGCATAGCAGTCATAGCATGGTAGGAACACAACATACCTTAATCAACTCCTACACATGCTAGTGGGTTTAATCTAGTTACTGTGGCAAAGATAGGTCATGAAGAGGAAAGGGTTCAACTACCGCAACAAACAGCAGTTTGAAAAGTTGTTGTCTTAATGCAGTAAATGAGAGCAGGAGCAAGAAGATGGGATTGTATCGAGATGATCAATGGGGGTTGCTTGCCTGGCAGGGTGGTGGAAGGGTACTGCCCTCCAGTTGGATATTCACGGATATCCTCCGATGCAGGACCTACCATGGAGATCACACCGGTAACACAATCAATACATGGCAATATGCAACAATATGATGCATCACTGGTACAGCGACGTGCTATACAAACGGTTTTTAACCCCTTTCCGCAATGACATTTGGAACCGTCGCTAAGTGAGTGTGGGCGATAGGGGGGTCCTTCCCACACGACCCAGAAATCGTCGGGGATAGGCCCTCCTGGGACACAGGCTGGGGCTGTGTGCGATCGGGCGAGGCAACGAAACCCAATCATTTCCGTAGGTATGTACATCCCACACGGTAATCCGAGAAAACCATTTCCGTAGGTATGTACATCCCACACGGTGAATCCCAGAAATTCATTTCCGTAGGTATGTACATCCCACACGGTAAATGAAAATCATTTCCATAGGTATGTACATCCCACACGGTGAATCCTAGAAACACATTTTCGTAGGTATGTATATCACACACAGTTCTTTTTGTGGAAACATTTGTGCAAGGTGGCCTAACGCAAACAGTTTGTTGCCGGAAGCCGTGTGATTGCTAGTTGATCAAACACGCCTACTTTCTAGAAACCGTGTGGGTTGTTTGACTTCATCGCCCACGGTGCTGTCTGAGTAACCGTCTGCAATAGAAAACCCCAATAAGCATGGTAATTAGCCTATTATTGATAATCCATGTACTAATCAAACTAATATTTCTTATAAAACACGCCAGATATTTCATATCCATATAAAAGCAACCAGGATTTCATAAATGAATTACATCAGATAGCTTCGGCACTCAGTTACGCCTATACACAACAACACCAAGTTTCACATGCAGCATCAAAAATCTTTGGAAAGTAGCATCATACACGGTACATAGATAGATGAATCTCATCTGGGAAACTGCAGAAGCGGAAGGCAAATATTGAGCCTTGAGTGATGTTGAATGTCCTTGCAACTTTAGGCTAGTGGATATGGATAATTGCCCGCCCAACCTTCATCCTCTTCAGCAAGACTTCAATATTGTACCATGGGTGTTGAATGAATACCTTCCTCGCCTCTTGACCATGCAGGTGGTTTGAGAGGTAATCATCGGTGAACTGCTTTGAAAAGTACTGAAAACAAAGCTATGCATAAACCACTGTTCTAAATTTTGAAATGGTGCAAGGGGTAAAAACAAGGTAAAAGAGTTGGTACCATCCTATAGTTGACCGATGTCTTCTTCATTGTGCAAACAAAGATCTTGTTGTTATTCATCGCAAGTTTC
This sequence comes from Triticum dicoccoides, assembly GCF_002162155.2. NCBI lineage: Eukaryota > Viridiplantae > Streptophyta > Magnoliopsida > Poales > Poaceae > Triticum > Triticum dicoccoides. The sequence continues at coordinate 381,538,072 of NC_041386.1, forward strand.
TTTATCCTAACAATCTTTCTGATTTTCTTTACTTGACTGATATTCATGGACATCTCATTTCCCCATATGCAAAATGGGTCGAATAGTGGGTCTAAGCCTCTGATAGCAGGACCTACATGTGCAAGACCAAATTGTAAGAAACCTAAATATTTGAATGATTCCTGCAACTGCACAATAATGTGCTATTAGCCAAAGGACCCTTCTTGAATAAACCTCGATGGTAAACTGAGTGTTTCCCATTGTTTCCCTTCAACACACATAAGGAAGATCTTGATCAGGTTAACTGAGAGTTGCCATACAATCAGTAGAATATGTATTGAGTACAGCCAAATTCGATTGGTGTCACATGCATAACAATAGAAAATTGTACCCACGGTAAATGAAAATCAACTAGCAGAATTGAACCAAATAGTTAAATGGACAACAGACAAAATGAACCAAAATAGTTAACTGAGCAAGACATTGCAGAATAGAAACATGTACTAGAAGATAAGACAGTTAACAAAACAAAGAATGCTTGAGAACAGTACTACGAAATGTAGCAATTGTTGGACCAAAGTGTTAACGGAACATTATATTTCAAAGGACCAAATAGTTAACTGAACATCAGTTTGCATATTAACATTACAGAGGACAAATCACTAGAAGGCACTGGCGGTGGCCTTGAGAAAATAGCACGAACTGTATTTTAAAGTAGACAACCGTGTTGCCGTGTCGACTGTGGCCTTGAAGACGAGGTGGTCCTCCCAGACCTGGCGGTTGACACGCATGGCAGCCATAGTGACCTCGTGCGTGCTTGCGACCGCATGCTACTGAGCTCCACACGTGCAGAATGGCTATGGGCGGTGCTTAATTGGAGGAGGGGGCAGTGATTTTGGTGGAAGGTGTCGCACCGTCGGTTGGGGCATGTGGAGGAGGATGGTGTGGGTGGGGTGTGGATTACCTGACGATATCGATGAGGCCATGCAACAAGAAGAAGGGTCAGCGGCGAGGAGGCCACGCAGCAAGAAGAGGGTCGCTGGCAAGGAGGCGGCGCTGCAAGAGGAAGGGTCGCTGGTGAGGAGGCAGCGCTGCAAGAAGAAGGGTAGCCGGCGAGGAGGCGACGCTGCAAGAAGAAGGGTTGTCGGCGAGGAGGCTGAGCTGCCAGTAAGCAGCAGTGAAGGTTTGAACTTGGAAAGCAAGGAGGAATAGTGGAAATGTGGCTTTTGGTTGGAGGGAGGGGGCGGTTGAGGGAGTCTTGGATGAGGGGGTCCTCGGGCATCCGGGCTATGCAACATGGGCCGGACTAATGGGCCGCAAAGATACAAGATGGAAGACTTTCCCCCATGTCCGGATGGGATTCTTCTTTGCGTAGATGGCAAGCATGGCATTCAGATATGAAGATTCCTTTATTTGTAAACTGACTTTGTACAACCCTAGGCCCCTCCAGTGTGAATATAAACTGGAGGGTTTAGTCCATAGAGGCAATCATAATCATACAGGCTAGACATCTAGGGTTTAGATAATACAATCTCGTGGTAGATCAATTCTTGTAACCCCTATACTCATCAAAGTCAATCAAGTAGGACATAGGGTTTTACCTCCATCAAGACAGCCCGAACCTGGGTAAACACCGTGACCCCTGCCTCCTGTTACCTTTGTTCCTTAGATGCACAATTCGGGATCCCCTACCCGAGTTCCGCCGGTTTTGACACCGACATTGGTGCTTTCATTGAGAGTTCCACTGTCCCGTCGTCAAAAGGCTCGATGGCTCCATCGACCATCTACAACAATGCTGGCGTGAAGGGGATTTTTCTCCCCGGCCTGATCTTTGTATTTGGCGGCTTTGCACTGCGTGCCAACTCGGTTGGCCACCTAGAGCAGATCCACAGTTACGCCGCTGGTCACCAGATCAATGTTGGAAATCTAAACTATGTAGTTGATATCCGAGGAGACTTGATCTTCCAAGGGTTCGCGGCCCCAACCACTGCTCCGGCCTTAGATCCGGAGCGCGTCACCAGATCCGAAGACGAGGGTCTAGAGCCCGCCGGACTCTCTTCGGCTATAGAGCTCAACACTAGAGAACCGTAGAGAATAGTGTCTCTGATAGTCATCTCAAAGCGTACTCTTGTCCAGACACTAACTCCGAACCCTCGAAGTCTGCATCATGCGAGCTCGGCCCGGGAACTTCTGTCCCCGTCCAAACCTTGCTCTTAAACAAGGCTTCAGACTTAATGCAATCCCTCGCCATCACAGAGGAACCACTTCCGAATTGCGCCCAGCCCGGAGTAGGGGCTGGAAATAGGGAATTTTACCTCCCACCCACCACCCACTTCATAGCCACTGTCGAGGATCTAACCGACATGCTAGATTACGCCTCCGAAGACATCGACGGTATGGACGACGATGCCGGAGAGGAATGGCCCCAAAACCCACCGATCACCAGACGCTGGGCGGCCACTTCCTCATACGACGTGTACATGGTGGACACACCTAAAGAAGGCGGCGATGAGAAGGGTCGAATCAAGGACAAACCTCCTGAGATACCACCAAAGAGTTGATGGCAGCGGCACCGCTCTAAATCGCATAGCGGAAAAGACAGCAATACCGGCACCGAAGACAATGATACTCCAGAGAACGTCGAAGACCAAGAAGACCCCTTCGAACCAACATCCGAATAGGATGATCGGGAGGACGGGCAAGTTGACCTTGACGATCAAGCAGGGAATGAGGACTTGGAGGATAGTAACTATCTACCACCCTCTGAGGACAATGTGAGCCTTGGCGATGAAGATTTTATCATGCCAGAGGAACCCCTCCAACAATTGCACTTAAAGCGCTTGCTAATAGCCAGTGCAAGAAGCCTAAAAATAGCAGCAGCAGGTTCAAGGTGACCAAAATCTGCTCAACAACAGATGGACTAATGTCCTGGCAGCCGAAGAATATGGCCTCGAACGCGCAACAAAGAGTTACCCGAAGCGTAAGCTGTTACCCAGTTCGATGATGAGGCGCTAGAGCCCATACCACGCTGACCGACCACCACGTGGCCGGGACAGAACAACAACTCAAGCCGAACACCAGCCCACACCACCTCGCCGTAAAAGCAGAGAAGCAACAACTTGGGGACACACTTATGACCTACGTCAGGACCTGGATAATAGAGCCTCCTAGACCAGGTCAATCTATGAATCAAGGGGGCGTGCCCAAGTGCGAGAAGACGACCATCAGGTCTGGCGCGACAAACACAACCCCACCAGGGCCGAAAACCGCATACGGACTTCATCCGAACTGCACCATGATGTTGCCTGATACAGAGGTGCCGCACACCCCCTATGCTTCACCGATGAGGTAATGGAGCACCAGTTCACAGAAGGGTTTAAACCCGTGAACATCGAACCATACAATGGCACAACAGATCCTGTAGTATGGATTGAAGATTTTCTTCTCCACATTCACATGGCACACGGTGATGATCTACATGCCATCAAGTACCTCCCCCTAAAACTCAAGGGGCCAGCATGACACTGGCTGAACAGCCTACCAGAAAACTCTATTGGTAGCTGGGAAGACTTGGAGGACGCATTCAGAGACAACTTCCAAGGTACCTATGTTCGGCCCTCAGAAGCCGATGATCTTAGTCACATAATCCAGCAACCCAGAGAATCAGCTCGGCAGCTCTCGACCAGGTTCTTAATCAAAAAGAACCAGATTGTGGATTGTACGGATGACGAAGCCCTCGCGGCCTTCAAACATAGCGTCCGAGATGAGTGGCTCGCCCGACACCTCGGCCAAGAAAAGCCTAATTCCATGACATCCCTTACTGCACTTATGACCCGCTTCTGCGTGGGAGAGGATAGCTGGCTTGCTCGTAGAAGCAATAACACCAGTGACCCTGGCACCTCCAAATCCAGGGACGGCAATGGCAAGCCACGACGCAACAAGAACAAGCGTCGAAACAATAACGAAGGATCCCAAGACACGGCGGTCAACTCTAGATTCAATGGCTCCAAACCCGGTCAACGGAAGAAGCCATTCAAGGCAAACAGAGATGGCCCATCCAGTTTAGACAGAATACTTGATCGACCCTGCCAGATTCATGGCACCCCTGATAAACCCACCAATCATACCAACAGAAATTGTTGGGTCTTTAAACAGGCCGGCAAACTCAACGTCGAACACAAGGGGAAAGGGACGCATAGTGACGACGATGACCAAGAGCATCATCAACCGGACACAAGGGAACAGAAGAAATATCCCCCCGAGGTAAAAACAGTGAATATGATATATGTCACACATATCCCTAAGAGGGAGCTCAAGCGTGCATTATGGGACGTCTACGCCATAGAGCTGGTCGCCCCAAAATTCAACCCATGGTCGGCTTGCCCGATCACCTTCGATCGAATGGACCACCCAACCAGTATCCATCATGGAGGTTCGGTAGCTCTGGTCCTCGATCCAATCGTCAATGAATTCCATCTCACGCGAGTCCTCATGGAGGGCGGCAGAAGTCTCAATCTACTTTATCAAGACACTTTCCACAAAATGGGCATCGATTCGTCAAGAATCAAGCCCACTAAAGCTAGCTTTAAAGGAGTAATACCTGGTGTAGAGGCCCGCTGCACGGGCTCAATCATGCTGGAAGTCATCTTTGGTTCGCTGGACAACTTCCGAGCGAAGACCTAACCTTCGATATCATCCCGTTCCGCAGTGGCTATCACGCACTGCTCGGACGAACCGCTTTCGCCCGCTTTAATGCGGTCCCGCACTACGCCTATCTAAAGCTTAAGATGCCCAGCCCACGTGGTGTTATTACAATCAACAGAAACATGGAACACTCCCTCCATACTGAGGAGCATACCACGGCCATCGCGGCCGAAGTACAAAGCGGCCCTGTTAAGCCGCACACCTCATCGGCCATTATGCCGCCGGATTTTATTACACAAGGCCGGTTAGTTCTGCATGCCGGCAGCCCGGCAATCCCAGGGTTGGATTAGCAGTTTTGCCTCCGTCGATCGCCACATACATCTGCGAAATTCGTACTGCGCGCACAATTACGCATTCAAAGTACTTTGGGCATTAGTGGAGGCAAAATACGGACAGGCCTATAGTATAGTTTGACCCTATATGGCCTTCCCCTCTTTTTTACTTATTTCTTATCTTTTACCACAGGTGAATTAAAACCTACTCATCCTAAGGCTCACAAGGACTTTCTCCGAGCCCGGTTCCGTACAAATAGTCGAAGACCATTCCTCTCAAGGAATCTTTCTTACTCAGGCGAAAGCGGCGCAGACGTGCGGTAGGAAGGTGCAAAGTATTTTGTAGACCACAACTTCACTGAAGAACCTCTATAGAGCTTTTCCCCTTAGCCTTAGACCCTGTCATGTAAAATGACCTTGGTAATTATGGTAAGCTCTGTAAGATTACGTTTTGACGTATCAACCTGATTCCAGTGAACCAAATTCTTCTTCGGTATCGTCTTTACTTATAGACTTAATTCTGTCTCTTTAGTTGTCTCATGCACACACCTCAGCACAAATTGCCAGGGGTTCTATATGGAAACACATGTGTTGTCAAACAAGAAGTACGAACAGCTTTATAGCACAATTCGGCGTCTCGAGCTCGGCACTATATGAATCAGCTCCGAATCATGTCTTCGGTCAATAGTTAGGTTGCCCGGCTCCTGCGTTTGCTACCTTACGTTCCATCTGATCGGCTAGGCTAGTAAAGGGAGAACTACTGTGATCGTGTTTCTGGTTCGATCGGTTAAGGACCTCAGTAGAGAAAGCCGAAAACTAGCTGTCATGATGCGGCGAGAGCTGGTGAGCCACTCGGCAAGTTATTAAAATCTTTAGCGATTTTTTCCGTATTACACAAAGGACTATTTTCTGGTCACATATGCAATGCATCTGCATTGGGATAGCCGCATACATACCAGGGGCTACTTCGTAGACCCATCGTCAAACTCCTATGGCTAAGTGAGAGCAATAAAACCGCATAGTCTGATTGCCTGGTTCACCATGCTGACACCTCCTTCATGGACCAAGACGTTGGGTTAAGACGACTGGGAACTCTCAGATATAAAACAATGGCCACACAGGAGGATAAAACTCTTTATAAGGGCATGAATATATTACAAAGGCCTTAGTTCATAATACAAACTGCCGAATAGTTCAGATCTCGATCGCTTGAACACTACATCCTTCGAGCATTGACCTTCTACAAGGAGGGAACCTTTTAGTACATCCTCAAAATAGCTCTATGGTGTGCGATGTTACTTGCTTTCGGGCGGGCCCACAACTGCCACCTTTTCGGCCTTCATCTTTGCCCAGTGCATCTTGACATGGGCAAAGGCCATTCACACTCCTTCTATGCAGGACCACCTTTTCACGGTGTCGATTCGGGGCAGCGCATCGACGAGACGCTGCACAAGGCCGAAGTAGCTGTCCGGAACGGATTCGATCGGCCACAACCGGACTATGACATCCTTCATGGCCGCGCTGGACATCTTATGCAACTCCACCCATTGTGCCATCTGGTCATTTAGCAGTACAGGACGCTCCTGCCCCGCAAATTGTGACCAGAAGAGCTTCCCCATTGCGTACCCCTCCTAGGCCCGAAAGAATCGGGCGGCATCCGCAGCACTCTTCGGCAGATCCGCATATGCGGCTGGAGAACTCAATAGTCGATTAAGCAAGGCATACCCCCGGTCCCCAAATTTAGGGGCTACTGAGGGAGTCCTGGATGAGGGGGTCCTCGGGTGTCCAGGCTATGCAACATGGGCCGGACTAATGCGCCGCGAAGATACAATATAGAAGACTTTCCCCCGTGTCCTGATGGGATTCTCCTTTGTGTAGATGGCAAGCTTCGCATTCAGATATGAAGATTCCTTTCTCTGTAAACCGACATTGTATAACCCTAGGCCCCTCTGGTGTCCATATAAACCGGAGGGTTTAGTCCGTAGAGGCAATCATAATTATATAGGCTAGACATCTAGGGTTTAGCTAATATGAAAGTGCAACTATCCCTAGGTGGTTTTGGTAATTCATAACAACATATAGCTCATTGAGCTAATGCTATTCCAAGATGACTATTTCAGGAAAGCTCAATGATTGGCATGGCATGGATGTGAAAGTGGAACCCTCAAAATGCTAAGGACAAAGGATTGGCTCAAGCTCAAAAGCTCAAGACTCTTCATTTTATATTTTAGTGATCCAAGATCACATTGAGTCTTTAGGAAAAGCCAATACTATCAAGGAGGGATGAGGTGTTGCTTAATGAGCCTCTTGCTTCATGTGCTTAGTGATATGCTCCAAAACCCTCAACTACTTTCCCATATCCACATATGACCTAAACCCTAAGACAAACTCGGTCATACCGATTCTTTCTATCCGGCGCCACCGAGTTTCACTTGTCATAAGCCACTGCCAAACCCTAGCAAATCAGTTCTACTGATAAGGATCTCGGTCTCACCGAGATGGGATTGCAAACTCTCTATTTCCCTTTCGTAACTTTTCGGTCTCACCGAAAGAGCGAATCGGTCCCACCGAGATTGCAATGTAAATTCAGTGTTTCCTTTTTGTAACTTTTCAGTCTCACCGAAAGAGCAAATCGGTCCCACCGAGTTTGCCTGACCAACTCTCTGGTTAGCTAATTACCAAAATCGGTCTCACCGAGTTTGTGTAATCGGTCTCACCGAGATTACGTTATGCCCAAACCCTAACCATATCGGTCCTACCGAGTTGCATGTCAGTCCCACCGAAAATCTCTAACGGTCACTAGGTTTACCTTTTCGGTCCGACCGAGTTTGTTGATTCGGTCCCACCGAGATTGGAAAACTGTGTGTAACGGTTGGATTTTGTGTGGAGGCTATATATACCCATCCACCTCCTCTTCATTCGTGGAGAGAGCCATCAGAACACATACACAATTCCAACTCATATGTTCTGAGAGAGAACCACCTACTCATGTGTTGAGACCAAGATATTCCATTCCTACCATATGAATCTTGATCTCTAGCCTTCCCCAAGTTGCTTTCCACTCAAATCTTCTTTCCACAAAATCCAAATCCTATGAGAGAGAGTTGAGTGTTGGGGAGACAATCATTTGAAGCACAAGAGCAAGGAGTTCATTACCTACACACCATTTGTTACTTCTTGGAGAGTGGTGTCTCCTAGATTGGCTAGGTGTCACTTGGGAGCCTCCGACAAGATTGTGGAGTTGAACCAAGGAGTTTGTAAGGGCAAGGAGATCGCCTACTTCGTGAAGATCTACCGCTAGTGAGGCAAGTCCTTCATGGGCGATGGACATGGTGGGATAGACAAGGTTGCTACTTCGTGGACCTTTGTGGGTGGTTGCTTCTTCGTGGACCCTTCATGGGTGGAGCCATCCGTGGACTCGCGCAACTGTTACCATTTGTGGGTGGAGCCCTCCGTGGACTCGTGCAACCGTTACCCTTCGTGGGTTGAAGTCTCCATCAACGTGGATGTAGGATAGCACCACCTATCCGAACCACGGGAAAAACATCCGTGTCTCCAATTGTGTTTGAATTCTCCAAACCCTTCCCTTTACATTCTTGCAAGTTGCATGCTTTACTTTCCGCTGCCAATATACTCTTTGCATGCTTGCTTGAATTGTGTGATGATTGCTTGACTTGTCCTACAATAGCTAAAATCTGCCAAGAACTAAAATTGGGAAAAGGTTAAGTTTTTATTTGGTCAAGTAGTCTAATCACCCCCCTCTAGACATACTTTCGATCCTGCATAATACGATCTTGTGGTAGATCAACTCTTGTAACCCCTATACTCATCAAAGTCAATCAAGCAGGAAGTAGGGTTTTACCTCCATCAAGAGGGCCCAAAACCTGGGTAAACACCGTGTCCCCTGCCTCCTGTGACCTTCGATCCATAGACGCACAGTTTAGGACCCCCCACCCGAGATCCACCGGTTTTGACACCAACAGCGAGGAGATAGATATTTCCGCAGTGGCAAAAATATTCACTCGGTGCCGTGAGAAACTGGCGCGCAAGTGTGGTTCAAGCGGGGGCGATGGACTGTAGATGACGAAGCTTCCTGTGTAAGCCAGACAAGACGGTGCGCCATGATATTTTATATTGCATCCCACACTATTCTTTCTAGTAAACTGTTTTTGGTATACCTGATTTTTTTCATTATGTTCTGAAAGACAAAATTGTGTTACGGAGGGAAAGGATGGTGTTTGAATTGCTAGAATTTTTACATATAGTGAACATGCAACTAGTACATGAGTGTCGTGTTTATCTTTGGAATTATTCCGGGTTCGTTTGGCATTTTTATGCATTAATTGAGTTTCTGGGCATTTAATGTGCATAACTCAAATTTGAACTACAAGCACATGATCCAATGCACAAAAGTTTGTTGAAAAATCACAAGTGTGTCTTTGGGTGAATTTATAGGTCCCATGCAGGAAATGGGAATGAAATTCCAACATTTGGGCGTCGTGGCTCAGCCGGAAAGATTAAGAAACTTGGTTTTTTAATTCTTGTAAATCCAAAACACGCCTGAAAATCATGAAACTTGGCATGGTGGCATGACATGGCACCAACATGCTGCGGTAAATTTTTTGGCCGAATTGGAACAAGCTTTGATGTAAGTTTCATGCAAACTGGAGCTTCCCTCAAGAAGGCTCGTGGTTTCGAGAGGGAACATGTCACCTCCGTGTGCAAAACGAGATCCGTACACTGCCTTCTCCCGCCTTAATTTTCTACACAGGCATATTAGACCAAATAGAAGTATCGTGCTAAATTTTTGGAATTATTTCGGTTTCGTTTAGCCTTTTTTATACATTAATTGAGTTTCTGCGCATTTAATGTGCATAATTCAAATTGGAACTACAAGCACATGTTTGAGTGCATCAAAGTTGGTTGAAAAATCACATATGAAAGAAATGGGAATGAAATTCAAACATATGGGCGTCGTGGCTCGGCCAGAAAGAGTGATAAACTTGGTTTTTTAATTCCTGTAAATCCAAAACACGCCTGAAAATCATGAAACTTGGCATGGTGTCATGACATGGCACCAACCATATGTGGTAATTTTTTGGGCGAATTGGGATAAGCTTTCATGTAAGCTTCTTGCAAACTGGAGCTTCCCTTAAGAAAGCTCATGGTTCCGAGAGGGAACGTGTCACCTCCGTGTGCGAAACGAGATATATACACTGCCTTCTCCCGCCTTAATTCTTTTACACAGGCAGATTAGACCAAATAGAAGTATCATGCTAAATTTTGGAATTATTCTGGGTTTGTTTGGCCTTTTTTATACATTAATTGAGTTTCTGTGCATTTAATGTGCATAATTCAAATTTGAAGAACAAACACATGCTCCAGTGCACCAAAGTTGGTTGAAAAATCACATGTTTGTCCTTGGGTGTATTTATAGGTCCGATGCAAGAAATGGGAATGAAATTCAAACATCTGGGCATCGTGGCTCGGCCAGAAAGATTGAGAAACTTGGTTTTTAAATTCGTGTAAATCAAAACATGCCTGAAAATCATGAAACGTGGCATGGTGTCATGATATGGCACCAACATGATGCGGTAAATTTTTTGGCCGAATTGGGACAAGCTTTGGTGTAAGCTCTTGCAAACTGTTGCATCCCTCAAGAAGGCACGTGGTTCCGAGAGGGAATGTGTCACCTCCGTGTGCGAAACGAGATACGCACACTGCCTTCTCCCGCCTTAATTCTTTTACACAGGCAGATTAGACCAAATATAAGTATCTTGTTAAAATTTGGAATTATTCCAGGTTCATTTTGCCTTTTTATACATTAATTAAGTTTCTGCACATTTAATATGCATAATTTTAATTTGAACTACAAGCACATGCTGCAGTGCACCAAAGTTGTTTCAAAAATCACATGTGTGTCCTTGGTTGTATTTATAGGTCTCATTCAAGAAATTGGAATCAAATTCAAATATCCGGGCATCGTGGCTCGGCCGGAAAGATTGAGAAACTTGGGTTTTTAATTCCTGTAAATCCAAAACACGCCTGAAAATCATGAAACCTGGCATGGTGTCATGACATGGCACCAACATGTTGCGGCAATTTTTTAGGCTGAATTGGGACAAGCTTTGGTGTATGCTTGTTGCAAACTGTAGCTTCCCTCAGGAAGGCTCGTTGTTCCGAGAGGTTACGTGTCACCTCCGTGTGTGAAACGACATATGTACACTAGCTCTCCCGTCTTAATTTTTATACACAGGCAGATTAGACCAAGTAGAAGTATCGTGCTAAATTTTGGAATTATTCCAGGTTAATTAGGCCTTTCTTTATACATTAATTGATTTTCTGCACATTTAATGTGCATAATTCAAATTTGAACTACAAGCACATGCTCCAGTGCACCAAAGTTGGTTGAAAAAATCACATGTGTGTCCTTGGGCGAATTTATAGGTCCTATGCAAGAAATAGGATTGAAATTCAAACATCTGGGCGTCATGGCTCGGCCGAAAAGATTGAGAAACTTGGTTTTTTAATTCCTGTAAATCCAAAGAATGCCTGAAAATCATGAAACTTGGCATGGTGTCATGACATGGCACCAACATGCTGCGGTAATTTTTTTGGCCGAATTAGGGCAAGCTTTGGTGTAAGCTTCTTGCAAACCGGAGCTTCCCTCAAGAAGGCTCGTGGTTACGAGAGGGAACGTGTCACCTCCGTGTGCGAAACGAGATGCGTACACTGCCTTCTCATGCCTTAATTTTTTTACACAAGCAAATTAGACCAAATAGAAGTATTGTGCTAAATTTTGGAATTATTTTGGGTTCATTTGGCCTTTTTATACATTAATTGAGTTTTATGCGCATTTAATGTGCATAATTCAAATTTGAAGTACAAGCACAGGCTCTAGTGCACCAAAGTTGATTGAAAAATCACATGTGTGTCCTTGGGTGAATTTCTAGGTCCCATGCAAGAAATGGGAATGAAATTCAAACATCTGGGTGTCGTGGCTCGGCCGGAAAGATTGAGAAACTTGGTTTTTTAATTCCTGTAAATCCAAAACACGCATGAAAATCATGAAACTTGGCATGGTGTCATGACATGGCACCAACTGGTTGTGGTAATTTTTCTGTCCGATTTGCGAAGGCGCACACATTAACAATCAACAAAGTCATTTTGGAACAAGTGTCGTCATGTTACAAATCTGAAACACAAGTATTATTGAAACCATGGGCGTTCTACTTACCATTTACATGCCGCCACACATCCCCTTTTTTTATTGACTAGGAGGTGTCGTGCGGGGTAGCTATTTGAGTGTGGGAGGCATGCGATCAGACCCCTGCGCATGCTCATCGGGAGGAGAGCCCTTTGACCGCTACCCACTGCGCACATCCCTCCCAACGTCTCCATTAATGGTTCCCGAGCCCCTATTCTACGGCGTGGCTATGTGTCTCACTGGACTGAGATTTAAGAGAGAAAAATGAAAATCTAAAAAGAAAGTTTTGCACGGATCTTGATGTAAGATCTGACGGACCTATATAGCATCGACCGCGACTTATATAAAGCGTGATGAATATAAGGACGATGACAGTGAATAATAATTTTCTTACATATTTAGGAAAATAATTAAAAAAAGCCACATGCGGCAACGCCCGAAATACAGAAGGGCAAAAGAAGAAGGAAGACAACCTCGCCCAGCTAGAGATCTGATCCATCTGGCTATGGACGATTACATGCATGCGCCTGTAAGAGACCTCGCCTGCCCGCGAGACATTTTCCCGAGCATCCGCAGCACGGGACGACATCTCTGCTGCATTCGCGGCACGGCGGGACATCTCTGGTACTTCAGCGGTGCAGCCGGACCAGTCTGCCGCATCGACGGCGCGGCGGGACCTGCGTGCTGCTTCGGCGGCGTGGCGGGACCTCTATGCTGCTATTGTCGCGCGGCGGGACATGCCGGTTGCGTTTCATGGCGAGGCGGGACATCTCTCGTGCTTCCGCTTCCAGAACTCACGCTGGCCAAGGCAGACGCAAAGGGAACGATTATAAATGACTTTGTTTTTGTGGATGAGGAGTTGAGGAGGAATGTGCACTCATCTTGGAGTAGTAGTATTTATAACCGAGTAGTAATATGCTCCTAAGTGGGAAACCGTTTAGGTTTTGGTAGGTGTGAACAGGTTTGCAATTTGGAATGTGACGGGACGCATGCTCAAAATTTACTGACGGTTATAAGTGCGGCACTATTTCCGGAAGGCGTATTGTGGGCACGTACGCCTTCTCGGCCGCGTACGTGGCTTTTGCACCATAGGTTGCACCGCAATAGGCAATGCCAGCACACGTCTTGTTCCAGCAACCATCGTGCATGCTTCTTTTAATTAGAATGTGTGTGCTCGTCTACCGCACACACATTGATCTATCTAACTATTTCATGTTGTGGCTAATCGCAAACAGTTCATTCATGTGAAGTGTATGCCATCAATCACAGACACTTTGATCTGGCTGACCCATTTCTGTTCTTTTGCCTAATCACAAACAGTTAATCCTTCTGAAGTGTATGCCCTCCATCACACACACCTTGATCTGGCTGACCATTTCTTTTGTGTTGCCTAATCACAAACAGTTCATCCGAGTGAACCGTATGATGTATATTGCACACGCCTTCATTAGGATGCCCGTTTCTTTTGTTCTGCCTCATTGCAAACAGTTCATTGGACTGAACCATATGCCCTGCATCGCACACGCAACTAAAATCTTAACCGTGTTTGATGGCCCCACCATCGCAAAAGTTTTAACCTTTTTTGATGGTTCTTTTACACCACAGTTTGCGATTATTGCATCGCACACAGTTTCTTCGAAGGGTCTTTGATCGTAGTGTCGCATTAGCAGCATCCTGCAATAGTGCATGCACATGACATGGAAAAAAGAGTGTCTTGGGCTAATGTAGCTAAGACCAGAAGGGTTTGAGTCAATTTGAACCAAAGGTTCAAATTCAGACTTAAACTATGAATTTATAAAGTGCATTAACATGTTTTGATTTATGCAGCAAGGTTAGGTTAATTTGCCATGCATAAAACCAGTACCAATGGATAGATTGGATTTTTCTGATCATTTTTCATATATAAAATGTTTCCATCTGAGTTATAGATTAATTTCTATGATTTTTTTAGTTTAAACCCTTTTCTGGATTTTCTGATTAATTAGAAATAAACTAATTCCAGAAAAGGGAATTACTGCGTCAGCATGACGTCAGCTAGTCAACGGGATGGCCCGGGTCAAACTGACCAGTGGGTCCTGCGTAATAGTGACTAACTAACTAACCTAATTTAATTAGTACTACCCTAGGTTAATTAGCAGGGCGGGCCCCACCTGTCATTGACCCAGGGGAGGTTAAACCCCTGGTCAACCGAGGCTAACCCGCCAGCGCACACGGACGCGGCGGAGGGCATCGGGTTTGCATCTCCGGTGACCAAACGGCAGGCGGAGAGCATGTGATGCCCCGAGTCCGATGCGCCAGGTGTCTTCCAGTTATTTGTCATCATTGCCATGTCATTCGCTTGCGTGTTGCACTTTGCCATGTCATCATGTGCATTTCATCTGCATGTTTTTCAAAACTTGCATCCAATTATTTTCCCGTTGTCCATTTCGGAATCCAACACTCTCACAAGCACCCGCCGCACCTTTCGGATCTCGTTTCGGGAGCGGCAGAAAAACGTTCTCGGAATGGGCCGAGATTTGTCGAGTGGCCTTGGTACATCACCGGTAGACCACCTGTCAAATTTCGTTTCATTTGGAGGTCGTTTGATACCATAATGGTTAACCACATTAACCACCAGACCCTTTCTCTTTGCAGCCCAGCACCCTTCACAATAGGCCACTAGCCCATCTAAACCCCCTCCATGCTCTTCGCCATTGCATCATGATCGTGTGGGTGAAAACCGTACCTCAATAGCCCTCTCCTACCTCCCTCTACCTATATAAACACCGCCCTCGTCCAAATCTGGGTCCAAACCCTAGCTCCACCTACATCCCACCACTCCTTGCCTCGAAATCTGCGCCCGCCGCTGCCACGTCATCATCAACAGCGCCGCGGGCCAGCGGGGCCCAGATCTGGCCCGCCGGGCCCGGATCCCACGCCCGCCTCCTCCCGCGCGCCCACGCCAGCCGCCCGTCTTCCCCGCCGCCTGCTCGCAGGCGACCATCATTGACCCGCGCCTCGCCGCCTCCGCCGGGCCCCGCCGCCTAGCGCCGCCACCGCACTGGAGCCGCGCCGCCTCCGCCGCCCCACGCTCGCCATCGATGTCCTGACCTCATCGGCGACACCGCTCTGGTCCTCCTCGCCAGATCCGTGTCGGACCCGACCCGGATTCACCTCGCTCAATCCACGTTGACTTCTTCGCGAGGTCTACTTTCTTCTAAGTGCTAGATCCGCATCATAAGTGCTCATGTTTGTACTGCCATAACTTCGTGCTCGTTGCTCCATTTCACGTGCATAATATGTCGAAATGTTCATCTCAGAGTGCTCTACATGATGGTTTCTGTTGCATGCTTGTTTGAGTTCATCTACATGCCCTAATCATCATTGCAAAAGTGCTAAATGATATAACCTGTTGTAGACTGCTGCAACTTGCCTTTTTGTCTTTTCATAGCATTTTGTGTGATTATCTTTTGAGCATCATATCCACATGTTTTAGGACAATATTCAGGCCATATTTAAAGTGGTGCAATCCATGCATTTTTACATGCCTTGTGGTGACTAGCACAAGCACGCAAATTAGGGTACTTGCTGTTGCTGATTTCAGTAATTTGATTATTTCTGCCAAGTCTGAACCTGGTATATTATGTTGCCATGTTAGCTTGATGCTACTAGTGAATCCATGCATAATCTGGAGATGCTAAATAAGGATGTTTCATAGATCATGTTATGCTCTATCCATCCATTCCCTTGTTTGCAGTTATGGCCTGTTGTAGCTTGTCATTACCATGCTCTCAAATTGCTAAATAATATTTCTGTCAATCTGTTATTAGTATGTTCAGTTTTTCCATGTGAATAGCTAGTGTTCTATGCATCCTATGACCATGTTCTTTCCATGAGTAGCTGTACAAATATGCCTTCTTGCTGTTGGTTGTATTGACATGCCATTATATGCTTTATGTTGAGTTCACCAAGTTTGCAAACATGTCTACTTGTCGATGTTTCTACCATGTCCAGTAAATTCCACCAAGTATGTGAATTTGTTATCATTTGCAATCTTGCCATGATGTTTTGAGCATGTTCTAATGTTTTCTAGCAGTAGCTCAGTGTTCATGTTTTCTAGTACTTGACATGTACATGCTTTCCATGCCGTTTGATGCCATGAAATGTTACTATAGCATTTACTTTTGTTGTCTCAAAGTATGCATCATGAATCTGTTTTCAGCCTTACTCTGTTTTTCACTAAGCCTGAGAATCTGTTATGACTTGCTTACTTGTCTTGATGAATGCCATTGATCTAGAGGTTATATGGAGATGCTTAGTAATCATGTTTTTCCATGTATAACCTGCACTCCAATTTCGTGCTTTTGGTTGCTATGTTCTTGCACTATAGCATCATTGTTTCATGCCTCCAACATGTCAACATGTCATTCCTGCTCACATGTATGCCATGTTTTTCACCAAGGCATAATCTGTGTTATAAAGTTGCTTTTCGCATTGATCCTAATGGATTAATCCTGATGCCTATGAACCTGGACCTTGATTTTATTTGAAGAATGCAATCTATACTTTAAGTGGATGTCATGGTTGTGCCCATATAGTTCCTGTAGCATGTTTTTTTGGTAATTGCAAAGTGCCTAGTTGCTGTTTTTGGCAGATTGTTGTTATATCTTTTATTGAGTGTATGTGTTGAACCGTTGCTCCGTTTTGAGCATGCTCTATATGAAACTTGCTTGGTTTTGCATGTAGCTTCATCATGCCATGATGCATCCATGGTTTGCAGTGTTTGTGATTGTGTTTTTCTTTCTTTTGCATCAATGCCATGTTTAACTTGTTTTGCTCATATCTTCTAGGCCGTAGCTCCGAATTAATTGAACCTTATATGTAACTTGACCAGAAAGACGTGTAGATCATCTTGGTGCACCTTAACTTGATGTTTAATAACTTCAACATAATGTGTTATTCAGATCAGTACCAATTTCGAAATTTGCATATGGGGAGTTTCTAGAATTGTTGTATGTTGATTCCAGCCTCATTCTTTGATGTGTGGTTCTTGTATGCATCATATCTTGCCATGAGTAGCATCATGCAGCCTTGTCATATGTCATACTTGGATGAGCATCATGCCATGTTATGTGTTGTCTATTTACCATGTTGTTTGCTTCTTTCTGGTTGTGCTTGTTCTCGATAGTTCGTGTTTCATTGCGATCGTGAGGGTTCGTTCGACTACGTGGGTTCGTCTTCTTCATGGACTCGATCTTCTTCCTAGCGGGATTTAAGGCAAGATGATCATCACCTTGGATCTCACTACTTTCTTTGCTATGCTAGTTGTGTCGGTGCTCTCACTCTCTCACGCTACCTACCACTTGTTTATCAAGCCTCTCAATTGCCATGATAGCCTCTAACCTTTTTCCACCATCCTAGCAAACCATTGTTTGGCTATGTAACCACTTTGCTCAACCCCTCTTATAGTGTTGCTAGTTGCAGGTTGTTCCATGTTCGGACATGGATATCTTGGGATGTCACAATATCTCTTATTTAATTAATGCATCTATATAATTGGTAAAGGGTGGAAGGCTCGGCCTTTTTCCTGGTGTTTTGTTCCAGTCTTGCCGCCCTAGTTTCCGTCATACCGGTGTTATGTTCCTTCATTTTGTGTCCGTAACACGATGAGGGTTTATGGGGCCCCTCTTGACAGTTCGCTTTGAATAAAACTCTTCCAGCAAGGCCCAACATTGGTTTTCCATTTGCCTAAAAACAACTAAAACTTGCATAGGGACCGGCTAGCACCTGAGGATTCTTAATGAACCCCCCCGCCCCCCCGGGGGGGCCAATGCTCCTCATGAGTGTTGGTCCAAAATAGAGTTGTGTGCGGCTTCCCCGGGACAACTCGGGTCTCTGTTACTGCATGTTGTGCTCATCCGGTCGTGGCCTGAGACGTGATATGCGCGGCTACTATCAGGGTGTCGGCACGACGGGAGCTCTTGCTGATTTTGTTTTACCATTGTCGAAATGTATTGTGCACCGGGATCCCGAGTTTGATCGGATGTCCCATGATGGAAGATTGTCTCCGCGGATACTGAGCTTGTCATGGGCTAAGTTGGGACACCCCTACAGGGTTTAAACTTTCGACAGTCGTTTCCGCGGTTATGTGGCAGATGCGAGTTTTTAATATCCGGTTGTAGAGAACCTGACACCAGATTCGAATTAAAATACACCAACCGCGTGTGTAACCGTGACTGTCTCTTTTAGAGTGAGTTCGAGAAGAGAACACGGTGGGGTTATGTTTGAACGTAAGTAGTTCAGGATCACTTATTGATCATTACTAGTTTGCAACCAGTTGCGTAGTTTCTCATCTTACTCTTGTACTCATAAGTTAGCCACCATATAGTGCTTAGTCCCTTGCTGCAACCTCACCACTTATCAATTCCATACCCATTAAGCTTTGCTAGTATTGAAATCCATGGTAATGGGAGTGCTGAGCCCTCGTGGCTCACAGATTGCTACAACAACAGTTGCAGGTACATGTAAGGGATGATCATGACGTGAGAGCGACGGTTAGTTGTTTTGGAGTTCTTCTTCTAATTCTTCTTCGATTGAGGGATAGGTTCCTCGTCGACAGCCTGGGCTAGCAGGGTGGATATCGTTTGAGTTTCTATTTGTGTTTCATCTGTAGTCCAATGTTAATATCATGTATGATGTTTGATGTATTCATGTGGCATTTTTATGCCTTGTATGTATCCCCAACTATTATGTAATGGTACGATGTAATGATATCCACCTTGCAAAAGTGTTTAAATATGCGGCTCTATCCTTGGTGGGTCCTTCGAGATCCTCTCAGATAGGATCGCATATTCGGCGTGATAGAGCACCCACGTGATGCGGATGATCATCCGCATCGAGTGGTGGCGGTGGCTTGACCTAGAGCGGCCAGAGTAGTCGCCGGCGTCGACCACGACAGCTGCCGGAGCTCGGGTGATCTTGGGGTCGATGCTACGGCGGGCGGGACAGCTCATGCAGGGCACTTACATGCTCTACGCGGTGCGGGGAGGGAGCTGGGTACGACGGCCAGTCCATTGGATGGTCAGGGACTCGTCAGCAGCGAGCACAGGCGGGGGCACGTGCGGGCGAGCGCAGAGCGGCGGCTATGGCATTCGACAGAGCAAACAGAGAGGACGAGAAGGAGCAGGAGCTCACGGTGATTGCGACAAGGCGAATAGCGAGCTCAGGGAGGGGCTGATGCAGTCGGGGCGGCGAGGGGGATCTCCGACGACAGCGGTTGGGGATGAGCTTGGGGAAGGCGCGTCGAGGCGTGCAAGCTCTCGATGCTCGTCTACCTCGACAAAGCGGGCGGCGGCGATGCTCGTAGACACTGCGGGGAGACGAGGGGGAGGCGCTGGCTACACGGGCGACGACAGCAAGCTCGCGGATGGATCGGCCATGGTGGCGAGACGCGAGGGAGAGAGAAGGGGGGAAGTGAGGACGTCAGCTCGATCCAGACGACATCGGGAAGATGAACCATGGTGTTGCG
Source organism: Triticum dicoccoides (assembly GCF_002162155.2). Taxonomy (NCBI): domain Eukaryota; kingdom Viridiplantae; phylum Streptophyta; class Magnoliopsida; order Poales; family Poaceae; genus Triticum; species Triticum dicoccoides. Next base: position 381,557,741 of record NC_041386.1, read on the forward strand.
CTGTCCCGGGGACGCAGGCATGCGAGCTGGTGGTGTGGCGCACTGAGCGTGCGAGCGCGTCGGCCACGCGCCCAGCCGACTGGCGCCAGGAGGAGGACTGTCGGTGTCAAAACCGGCGGATCTTGGGTAGGGGGTCCCGAACTGTACATCTAAGGTCGATGGTAACAGGAGACAGGGGACACCATGTTTACCCAGGTTCGGGCCCTCTCTACGGAGGTAATACCCTACGTCCTGCTTGATTGATCTTGATGAATATGAGTATTACAAGAGTGGATCTACCACGAGATTGTAATGGCTAAACCCTAGAGCTCTAGCTTGTATGGCTATGGTAATGAATATCCTCTTCTCCGGACTAAGTCCTCCGGTTTATATAGACACCGAGAGGATCTAGGGTTACATAGGGTCGGTTACAAAGAAAGGAATCTACATATTTGATCGCCAAGCCTGCCTTCCACGCCAAGGTGAGTCCTATCTGGACACAGGTGCAGTCTACGGTCTTCGTATCTTGACAGCCCATCAGTCCGGCCAATGGCTAACAGGCTGGACGCCTAAGGACCCCTTGGTCCAGGACTCCCTCAGTAGCCCCTGGACCTAGCTTCAATGACAAGTTATCCGGCGCGTAGATCTGTCTTCGGCATTGCAAGGCAAGTTCCTTCTTCCAAACTCCAAGATAGTCTTCGGACATATTGAATGTGTCCATATCTATAACACACGCACCACACACAACCACAGAGGGAATATAATGTTCCACGAGTCCCATCTGCTGACAACTTTTTGCAAGACGACATCACATCTATTTGGTCACTATATTGAACCGTTTTGTCCGTCTCTCCGTGTTTCGAGATGCGGTTTCCATTGGCACGTCTTGTCAAAGCAGAGATCATGTCCCCTTATTGCGGGATTTTCACCAATTCGGGCGTGGGCAGCCCTATTGTGCCTAATTACAGAGCCCTTGGTAATAGGCTAGGTTTAAGGCGAGTGGGGAGGCGTTCGATATTCACTGCCTTTATAAGGGGATAAGGATTCCCCCTTCTTCTCCCACGCCTTCTCTCTTCCTCCGCCCTTCCACTCTTGAGCTCCAGCACCCAAGTTCTCATCTTCTTCCCACTCTAGTTAGCACTCAACCATGTCCGGATCTGGAGGCCAAGGCAAGTGGATGGTCTCCTCCGTCAAGGAGAAGGACATTACTGAGATTCAGGCGGCCGGGTACTTGGCGAAGGAAATTGCCCACCATCTTCCGGCGCAGGGACAAGTCATCCCTACATCAAAGCCCAGCGAGAGGGTGGTATTCATCCCTCATTTCCTCCATGGGATAGGGTTTCCACTCCACCCTTTCATCCGTGGGCAGATGTACTATTACGGGATATACTTCCATGATCTATCCCTGAACTCCTTCCTCAACATCTCGGCGTTCATCGTCGTGTGTGAGGCCTTCCTCCGCATCCAACCCCACTTCAGGTTGTGGCTCAAAGTCTTCAACGTGAATCCGAAGGTGGTGGATGGCCATCACGTGGATTGCGGAGGAGCCATGGTGAGTAAGTTGTCCAATGTCTCCTGGACGAAAGGCACTTTCGTGGAGCTGTGAAGGAATGGCAGAAACAATGGTTCTACATTACAGAACCCTGCGGCACCAACTGGGCTGCTGCTGCCGAATTCAACTCCAGTGCTCCAATGCGGCTCACCTCCTGGGTCGAGAAGACCCTGAAATGGTGTTCGCCAGATGAGCTGATAGCACTGCAGACCCGCGTTCAAAGTATGGTGGACAAGGATATCAAGCTTGTCGATATAATCCAGGTGATGCTAGTCCGCCGGATTCTCTCCTGCCAAAGCTGAAGCCGCCCTATGGGAGTTTAATCCGAAGAAGCACCATACCTTGAAGAGGCTCTTCGAAACTTCTCATGAAGACGCCTGGAAGTTGCTCTTCAAGGGCAACGAGATACCGCCGGCCACAGATTCAGACCGCGGGCACGACATCAGTCACCTCGCCAATGAGGTATGTTATTTTTAACGCATCCCCTACTTGCTTGTTTCAAGGATGATATGTAAGCTATTATTATCATTGCTTCTTCAAGACTGGATGGAGAGGGCAAAGCAGATCCGGTGTCCGGCTCCGCTGCCTGAAGAACCAGTCATTCTGCGTTTAGCGAAGATGCTGGTGTCGGCGCCCTATACGGCGCCGGCGAAGAAGGCCATGGGGAAGGCCAAGGGGGTCCGGAGTGGTCCCCGCCGCAAGGGTGCTTTGGACGCGATGTCCTAAGACAAGACCCGTTCCACCGTCACCGAAGACGATGATGATGAGGAGGAGGAGAGTGACTCTCCCTCTGATGGAGGGAGGAAGAAGAGGGCGGCCTCCACAATTCTGGAGGCGAAGGCGCTCAAGAAGGGGAAACGCCTTCTCGCGGGCATCTCCGCATGGGACGTCGACGGCAGTTCGGAGCGACGCCCCTACACTAAGCCTCGAGTAGCATCGTAAGTGCTAAGACTCGTACATGCCCATAAATCTAACCTCTCCTTTTTGTCGTATTGACATGATTAATTATGCTATTGCAGTCCGGCCCATGACAGCTCCCAGCGATCCTCATCAAGAGGCTCGTTGGACTCAAAGGAGATGGCCAGCGAGACACCGTCGGCCGCTTACTCTCCTGAGGCCCAGGGAGACATCGAGGTGATGTCCCGAAGGACCTTCCCACGCCAGGGAAAGGTTCAGGAGGCCATCAAGGCGGCGCCGGAGGGCGATACCTCGGCCGCCGGACACATGGGGGAACAACCCCCATGGAGATTGACGATGGGGGCCGTACTCGATTCGGCCCCCCTCTGGACATGGATCCAGAGACCCATATGGCCCCGTAGTCCGACAAGAAGCCTCCATCAAGAGAAGGAGGCGCACACGGCCCACCGACGAACTCTGTCCAACCAGAGGCGCCGGATAATCTGTTGGAAGCGCTACGAGGCGCTTCCATTGTGGAAGAACACCGTATCCTTATGGGTATGGTGATTGAGAAGGTTGAGTCCGTCAAGAGCGGACTGACCGAAGCCTGCAGCGGTTTGCTGACAGGTTTTGAGGTAAGGGGCGTTTAACCGAGAAAATCTGCACATAAACAGTAGCCCCTGAGACACTATCCGTTGTTTGGAAATACAAGCTCGACATAGGATCAATTAAATTTCGCAGGAAACTAACCAAGTGTGTCTGCTGTGAATAAGCAGGTGTCACTGCTGGCCGTGACTTCTCATACTGCCGAAGTCTCCGGACTAAAGCAGAAACTGGAGTGGGCCGAAGAGGAGCTTGGCCAGGCGAGGAAGCAGCTGGAAGACCAACAAGGTATGCAATGGCTCATTATATATTCGGGAAGAGTAAATGATGTATATTGACTGTAGTGTCATTATATGTGTAGGGGCGACGACCAAGGTCGAGGCCCTGAAAACGGCCCTGGCCGAGGCCGAGGAGAGAGTCGTCAAAGAGCAGGCCACTCGCAAGAAGCTGAAGGCCCGCCTGAAAGAGGTCCAGCAAGAGCTCCAGGATGCAGTGAAGAAGTACAAGACCCTGGAGGGCGATGTTTCGGCTCGAGAGACCGAACTCTCCAAGGCCCGTCAAACTGCGGAAGCGGCCTGGGTTCAAGCCCAAGGTGCCCTCTAGGAAATCCAAGAGGCCATGAAGATCGTGGCGGGTAGGGCGTTTAGCATGCAAAGAAAATATATAAAGAAGAAGTATTTCTTACTAACCCGGATTCAGAGTTCTCTAGGGGCCTTCGCAGATCTGCCACGTAGTGTGCCTGACGCCGCCGAGTTCTTTTGAGCCGAAGAAGGGAGCTCCACGGAGAAATTGTTCTGCTCGCAGTATCTTGCGCCAGAGCATCCTGTGCCCTTCACCGATCAGCTAAAACAGCTGGTGGAGCTGCATAGGGTGGCCGAACTGGCCATGAAGGATTTGGTAATCCGGCTATGGCCAGTCAAAGCTATGCCTGGAAGCTGCTTCGGACTCGTGAAGTGGCTGGTGAACGCTTGTCCTTGGCTGGACGTCGTCAAGCGATTGGCCTGCATTGAAGGTGCGCGCATGGCCTTTGCCCGCGGCAAGATGTGGTGGGTGAAGATGGACGCCGTCGAGCTGACCAAGGGGCTGCCGTAGGGCAAGGAGCACTGCACACCCGAGTGATACTTTGGCGATGTCTTAGAGGGGTCCCGCATTGTTGCGGATCATTGTGCAAAAGACACGATGTTTGAATGAATGTATTCAAGTTCCTTCTATGTTGTATGATTAAACAAAGTGGGTTTGTAATATAATGCTTGTTATGTTTTTAAATTTTACCTCCTGCATGGCCGTGTTCTATGAAATCTGAGGGTTGGCCAGTCGTCGGCTTCGGCCCCCACGTAGGTAATACAGGGGTGTTTGGGATGGTATCTAAACAGTCTTGATCCAATTATATGGTCCTTGAAGGAGTTTTCTAGCGTAACGAACCAGGCAACCAGACTATGCGGCGTTAACGCCCTCACTTAGCCATAGGAGTTCAACAATAAAAACATGGATGCAGCCCCTAGTATCCGAACTAGAGTGCTATAAGCGTCTGATCAGGAAGTTATGATCCTTCGCGTAATGTGGAAGAAATCTCCAATGATTTGCAACCTCCGAACAGCTTACCGGCTCTTCCCGCATCATGACTGTCTGTTTTAGGCTTTCTCTACTGAGGTGCTCCTTTGGATAAACCAAGGCACAATCATAGTAGTTCTCCATTTCTGCCTTAGCCGATATAGCGGAATGTAAGGTAGCAAGCACAGGAGCCAGGCAACCCAACTATTGACCAAAGACATGATCCGGAGCCAATGCATTTACTGCTAAATTCGGGGTGCCGAACTATACTTATGAAAAGTGTTCGGACTTTTCTTGCCGTAGTGTGGGGTGCTATGAAGCCCCTAGCAAATTGAAACGCACCCGGGTGTGCAGGTGTTACCTGATAGAATTACCCGAATGGAAAAGACAAAAATAAAGAAAAAGAAGAACCAGTGGTAAGCTAGAGCCATGAAAATTTGGGCCACAAACTGTTTCTATTATAATGTCATTGGTGCGTTAAAGCGCATTTATACAGATAGTGCAATAAGCAGAAAGGCTATTTACTATGCCTTCACCACGAGAGAACCGTGTATGGGTCCTGAAGATAGGTAAAGGGATCATTAAAGAGACCACCTAAGAGTTTTCCAGTACGTCCATGCTTCTTGTTGTCTTGGTGTTTTTATCCTTTGAAAAGAGTCGATGGTCTAGCCGCCAGAAAAGGCCTATAAAAAGGAAAAATAAAAGAAAAAAGGAGAATAGTGAAAGTATGAGTGTCCGGGGTGGTCTAGCCGAATTGTGGATCATAAACTAGCTATGCCTCTGTCGATGCCCATGGAATTTTGAGTGCGTAGTTATGTACGCGTGGTGCGAATGCCACTACTTGACCAGGACTGAGATGGAGGCCAAATTGCTAGTCTAGCTCCTGACGAGCCGAGCAGTCCTGCTGTAGGGTAGTTCGGACCCTCTTGACGGTGTCCGAGGGCTCGGCGGCCGAGTTAAGGTTCTGCTTGAGAAGGCCGCTCTGTACTTCTGCCGCTAAGGCAGCTGTGTGCTCTTCGATATGGAGGGAGTGTTCCGTATTTCCATTGACTGTTATGACACCACATGGACCCGGCATCTTGAGCTTGAGATAAGCATAGTGTGGCACTGCGTTTAATCGGGCGAATGCGGTCCGTCCGAGCAGTGCATGATAGCCGCTGCAAAAGGGGACTATGTCGAAGATTAACTCCTTGCTTCAGAAATTGTCCGGGGATCCGAAGACAACCTCGAGCGTGATTGAGCCCGTACAATGGGCCTCTACACCTGGTATGACTCCTTTGAAGGTAGTCTTTGTGGGTTTGATTCGTGATGGACGAATGCCCATTTTGCGCACTGTATCCTGATAGAGCAAGCTGAGGCTGCGGCCACTGTCCATCATGACTCGCGTCAGGTGGAACCCATCAATTATTGGGTCCAGGACCAGTGTGGCTGAACCGCCATGATGGATACTAGTCGGATGATCCCAGTGATCAAAAGTGATCGGCATGATGACCATGGATTAAATTTTGCAGCGACTGGCTCTATCATGTAGACGTCCCTGAGTGCGTGCTTGCGCTCCCTCTTGGGGATGTGTGTAGCATATATCATGTTCACCGTTTTGACCTGAGGGGGAAACTTCTTCTGTCCCTTGTGTTTGGCTGCAGGGGATCCTCATCATCGTCCTCGCTCTGCATCCCTTTTCCTTGTTCTCGGCATTTAACTTCCATGCTTGCTTAAAAACCCAGCAATCTCTGTTGGTATGGTTCGCTGGTTTTGTCTGGGGTGCAATGGATTTGGCACGAACGGTCGATTATACAGTCTAGGCTGGATGGTCCCTGATTGTTTCTCTTGTACGGTTTCTTCCGCTGGCTGGACTTGGAGCCGCTGAATCTGGCGTTGACTGTAGTGTCGTTGGTACTATTACCATTGCTTCGGCGTTTGTGTCTATTACGTTGGAGCTTGCCGTTGCTGTTTTCGGCCTCAGAGGGGCCTGCGCCGCTGACCGTATTTTTCCTATGAGCCATCCAGCTATCCTCACCCGCACAAAAGCAGGTCATAAGTGCCGTGAGGGCTGCCATGGATTTCGGCTTTTCTTGGCCGAGGTGGGGGGCGAGCCATTCGTCGTGGATACTATGTTTAAAGGCCGCTAGAGCTTCGGCATAAGGACAGTCGACGATCTGGTTCTTTTTGGTTAGGAACCTAGTCCAAAATATTCGGGTTGACTCTCCAGGTTATTGGACTATGTGTCTTAAGTCATCAGCGTCTGGTGGCGGGACATATGTACCTTGGAAGTTGTCAAGGAAGGCTTCTTCCAAGTCCTCCCAGCTGCCGATAGAGTTTTCAGGCAGGCTATTTAACCAGTGCCGAGCTGGTCCTTTGAGCTTTAGTGGGAGGTATTTGATAGCGTGTAGTTCATCTCCGCGGGCCATGTGGATATGTTGAATAAAATCCTCGATCCATACCACGGGGTCGGTTGTTCCGTCGTATGATTCAATGTTAACAGGTTTGAACCCTTCGGGGAATTCCTGATCCATTACTTCATCGGTGAAGCAAAGAGGGTGTGTGGTGGCTCTATATCGGGCCGCGTCGCACGTAGCTCCGATGGAGTTCGTCTGCGGTTGTCGGCTCGGGTGTGACTAGGTTTGTCACGTCCGAATAGGTAGCCATCATCACGTGTTGAGGAACGTCCTCGCGATCCATAAATCGATCTGGTATATCCTGCTCTACTATCCAGGGTCTGTCGGAGGTCGTGTGTATGACCCGAACTGTTTTGTCTCTGTTTTTTTGTGGCGGCGGGGTGGGCTGCTGTTCGGCTTGAGTTGCCGCTCTATCCCGATCACGTGGTGGTTGGTCCGCCGCACTGTCCCGGCCGCGTAGTTTTCGGTCGGCCGCATTACGTGAGGGAAGTATGGGCGCCGGCGCCTCTTCGTTGAATTGAGGTAGAAATCTTCGTTTTGGGTAACTCTTGGCTGGGCATCTGAGGCCATATTCTTTGGCTGCCAGAACGTCAGTCCACCTGTCGACGAGCAGATCTTGGTCAGCTTGAAGCTGTTGCTTCTTCTTTTTCAGGCACCTTACGGTGGCTATTAGCTGGCGCTTGAAGCGCTCCTGCTCGAGAGGTTCCTCAGGCACGATGAAATCTTCGTTGCTGAGGCTTTCCTCATCCTCAGAGAGTGGATGATAACTACCGTCCTCCGAGTCGTTGGGCCTGGCCTGTTCGTCGGGGCTGTCTTGCCCGTTTTCTTGCTCCTCCTATTCGTATGTTACCTCAGCAAGGTCTTCATTTTTTTCGGCATTGTCCGGAGTATTGTCTTCTCCGGTGCCGGTATAGCTGTCCTTTGAACGACGTGACTTAGAGCGACGCCGAGGACGCGGGCATTATTGCTGTTCTCAGGAGGTTTATTCACAACTGGATTTTCTTTATCATGTACACATCATACGAGGAAGTGGTTGTCGAACGTACGGTGAATGGTGGGTCCTGGGCCTCTTTTTCTCCAGCATCGTCGTCCATACCGTCGATGTCATCAGAGCCGTAATCGAGCATGTTAGATAAGTCTCCGATAGTCGCTATAAAGTGGGTGGCGGGTGGGGAGCGAAATTCCCTGTCATCAGCTTCTGGTTCGAACCGGATATAGTTCGGCTTTGAGTGCCCCGCCAAGGACAGGTTCTTTAATGAGCTTAGCACATCGCCCAAGGGTGAGTGCTGGAAGATGTCTACGGCGTTGACTCGAAGATCGATGAAAGATCAAGTTAGGCATCCGTGGACTCACATGGTTCGGAACTTACACCCACGGATGAGTCCGGGGTTCCGGTGACACAAATATTGTGTGAGTTTAAGTCCATGTGCGGCTCCAACGCCGGGGAATCTATGGCCTCTGTGGTGGGGTTGAACCTCCAGTCCTTAGATGGTGTTGTATGCTCCGGATCTTAGGCCAGAGCAGTTACGGGAGCTATCTCCTGAATGTGGTCAGATGACAGATTTAGGTCATGTTCATCGAGGTGACCAGGAGTGATCGCCGTGGTCTAGAATCCAGCGAAGATCAAATCTCCACGGATGTCCGCGACGTAGTTCAAGTTCCCACATCTGACATGATGGTCGGGGGTGTAGCTATCTATCTTCTCCATATGGCCAAACAAGTTGGCCCACGGTGCGAAGGCGCCGGCGACGAAAATATGTCCGGGGGGAAGGTTTCTCCTTGGACAACGTCATTGTTGACGATTGAAGGGGCCATTGAACCTTTTGAGGACGACACAGTGGAACTCTCAATAAAAGCACCAATGTCGGTGTCAAAACCGGCAGATCTCGGGTAGGGGGTCCCGAACTATGCGTCTAAGGTCGATGGTAACAGGAGACAGGGGACACGATGTTTACCAAGGTTCGGGCCCTCTTATGGAGGTAATACCCTACGTCCTACTTGATTGATCTTGCTGAATATAAGTATTACATGAGTGGATCTACCATGCGATCATAATGGCTAAACGCTAGAGGTCTAGCTTGTATGGCTATGGTAATGAATATCCTCCTCTCCGAACTAAGTCCTCCGGTTTATATAGACACCGAGAGGATGTAGGGTTACACATGGTCGGTTACAAAGAAAGGAATCTAAATATTTGATCGTCAAGCTTGCCTTTCACACCAAGGTGAGTCCTATCCGGACACAGGTGCAGTCTTCGGTCTTCGTATCTTCACAGCCCATCTGTCCGGCCCATGGCCAACAGGCCGGACGCCCGAGGACCCCTTAGTCCAGGACTCCCTCAAGGATGGCGCTGGTCGGCTGGCCCAGCTGGGCCGCAGGTAAGTTCTCTCTCTCTCTCTCTCTCTCTCTCTCTCTCTCTCTTCTATTTCTGTTTTTCTTTTTCTTTTTCTGTTATTTGTTTCTGGTTAGTAAAAAATACTAAGCCACTTTATAAAATCATGAAAATAATTGTCGGCACTTCTGAAATTGTTTCCAACAGCCCTCACGTGTTTTCAAGATTATTTGGGCATTTAAAAATATTTATAGCATTTAAATTCCCAAATGCAAATACTTTATGATTTAATTCGAAAATCCAGAATGTCCTAGAGAAATGTGCACCATTTTGGTAAAGGTTCTAGACCAATTCAAAAACGATGAACTTTTATGACGGGCATTTTGGGTTCATTGAAATTGTTTTAGTTGAACCTGGTAAATTCGAGGGGGTGCTAGGGTTTGTTGATCCCCATTTCAAGTTTAAGAAAAATTTAAACATGATGCATCACTCTATCTTGTCCTAATGCAAGTGCTAACCAAGGCTGTGATACCAAATATGCAAACGTAAAGAATGTCTTTACACAGTGAAGTCAAACATAGCAAGCAAGCAATGACTTCACAAAGCTAAACAATAAGTAAAAGGTGAAGTGATAGAATCAGTTACTTGAAGAAGACAAGGATTTGGTAGACCAGTTTTAGTTTTTGTGACAATTGTAAGTCTGGTTAGGGATGCTGAGATTGAACTCAAAAGACCACGTCTTCACCTATTCCCCTTGAGCTAAGGTCACTTAGTCGTCGCCCAATCACTCTGGTAAGTTTTCAAGGTAGACTTCCAAACCTTCACAGACTTCGTTACCGGCCATCCACGATGACTCTTGGATCCTGAGAACGCGACGCGTAACCGACTAGAAGATCATAGTCTTCAAGTGTAATAAGTCTTCAGATCACGTGCATAGGAAGACTTAAGTGATGCGAGACACTCTTTAGGCTATGGGTGTTTTGGGCTTTGTCCTCACAAGGATTCTCTCTTAACGGCTTCACAAGTGGGTTGCTCTCAAACGACAAAAGCCATGCACTAACTCTGAGCAGCCACCAATTTATGCTGTAGGGGATGTGCTATTTATAGCCAGGAGGCAACCCGACATGTATGTCTGAAATGACCTTGGGTCACTAAGGAACCGACACGTGTCCAATGGTCGGATTTCAGACACACATGACATCTTTGCTTGGTCTAAATTAAAGTTGACTCATCCAACTCTGGATAAGGTTTTCTCACATTGTATTCACTCGAAGTCATGGGATTTGGGTTGAGCATCACGTCAGTTTTTTGACTATGTTCACTTGGACACCACTTGATAGGTCGGTGGTTCCTACAAAACAAACTATGCCTTCGCACTCCATTGTCTTCAAGTGAATGTCTTCACACGTCATTATCTTCAACATGAATGTCTTCACGGGCCACCATTGCCTTCAATGCCTTCATACATTTTTAGGGGTCCTATCCGACGGATAAACTGAATCAATAGGGACTTCTACCTGTGTTCTTCTGTGAATCTCACAAACACATTATTCCCTCAACCACGTTTGTTGCCAATACTCCAAAACCAACTAGGGGTGGCACTAGATGCACTTACAGCATCCAAATGGACGTCGTGTTAAGGAGGAGCCACATCCACTCCGCGTCACCAGCCAGGCATGCAGTGGCGCCCGACCCTCCTCGCCGTCAAGAAGGAGGAGCCATCCTCATCGTCGCTGAAGCGGCCACCTCACTTGCACTACTAGCTCAAAGGGTCTGGCCACCGATGGCGTGTCGTCATCGAAGTGCAAGGCCGAGGTAGAGGACTCTCACCGGAGCGGCGCCTGGCGCAATGCAAGGCACCCAGGTGGAGCCAGCCTGGGTGCTTGTGGACCTCACGCCCATGAAGGTGTTGGGAAACGTAGCATTCAATTTCAAAAAATTTCCTACGCGCACACAATATCTCTCTAGTAGATGCATAGAAACAAGAGGGGGAGAGTGTGTCCATGTACCCTCGTAGACCGAAAGCGGAAGCATTTGACAATGTGGTTGATGTAGTCGAACTTCTCCTAGATCCGACCAATCAAGCACCGAACGTATGACACATCCAAGTTCTACACATGTTCAGCTCGATGACGTCCCTCGTCCTCTTGATCTAGTAGAGGTGTCGAGCAAGAAGATGAGTTCCGTCACCATGACGGCGTGGTGATGGTGATGGTGAAGTGATCCGCGCAGGGCTTCGCCTAAGCACTATGAAGATATGACCGGAGGCGTAAACTGTGGAGGGGGCGCCGCACATGGCTAAAAATTGTTGATGTGTGTTCTATGCGCCCCCTCCCCACATATATATAGGTGGGAGGGGGAGGGGAACATCCTTGGGGGCCTATCCCAATTCGGCCCCCTACCATATTTGCTGGAAGGGAAAAGGAAGAGAGGGGAGAGGAAAGGAAGGGGGAGGCCGACTCCCCCCTTTCCTTCTCCCACTTGGCCGGCGGCCTAGGAGGGGTGCACCAGCCCCTTTTGGGCTGGTGTGCTCCTTCCGCTTTGGCCCATGTGGCCCATTAACCTCTCGGGGTGTCCGGTAACCCCTCCGATGCGCCGATAAATATCCGATACACTCCGGAACACTTCAGGTGTCCGAATACTATCGTCCTATATATCAATCTTTACCTACCGACCATTTAGAGACACCTCATCATGTCTGTGATCTCATCCGGGACTCCGTATAACATTCGGTCACTAAATCACATAACTCATATAATACTAAATCGTCATTGAACGTTAAGCGTGTGGACCCTATGGGTTCGGGAACTATGTACACATGACCGAGACACCTCTCTGATCAATAACCAATAGCGGAACCTGGATGCTGATATTGGCTCCTACATATTCTACGAAGATCTTTATCGGTCGAACCGTAATGACAACATACGTTATTCCCTTTGTCATTGGTATGTTACTTGCCCGAGATTCGATCATCGGTATCTTCATACCTAGTTCAATCTCATTACCATCAAGTCTCTTTACTCATTCCGTAATAAATCATCCCGCAACTAACTCATTAGTCACTTTGCTTGCATCGCTTATTATGATGTGCATTACCGAGAGGGCCCAGAGTTACCTCTCCGATACTCGGAGTGAAAAATCCTAATCTCGGTCTATGCCAACCCAACAAACACCTTCGGAGATACCTCTGGAGCATCTTTATAATCACCCAGTTACGTTGTGACGTTTCATATCACATAAAGTATTCCTCCGGTGTCCGGGAGTTGCATAATCTCATAGTCAAAGGAATATGTATATGACATGAAGAAAGTAATAGCAATAAAACTGAACGATCAATATGCTAAGCTAATTGAAGGGTCTAGTCCATCACATCATTCTCCTAATGATGTGATCCTATTCATCAAATGACAACACATGTCTATGATTACGAAACTTAACCATATTTTATTAACGAGCTAGTCTAGTAGAGGCTTACTAGGGACACAATGTTTTGTGTAAGTGCATCCATTGCCCCTTAGTGATTTTGGTGCATTGAAGACTTATAGGTTAAGGTACTATGGCGTTTCTGAGTGTACACATGTCTATAAGTCAATGAGGAGTTTGATATTTATAGAGAAAGTCGACCCCTAAAAATGAATGTCTTCAACTGAAGACTTTGGCTTTCTGAAGACTTTGAAAGTGAAGAAATTGGTGTGACCCTAAAGACTTGATATTCATGCGAGGATTACGAAACGTGAATACTTTTGTTTTCCTAGTTTCATTTTTCTCTTTCTTGAGTCATATGAAGCTTCATAATCCTTGCATGGATATCAAGTCTCAGGATCACACCAATTTCTTCACTTTCAAAGTATTTAGAAAGCCAAAGTCTTCAGCTGAAGACATTAGTTTTTAGGGGTCGACTTTCTCTGTAAATATCAAACTCCTCACAGACTTATAGACCTGTGTACACTCACAAATGCATTAGTCCCTTAACCTATAAGTCTTCTATACACCAAAATCACTAAGGGGCACTATATGCACTTACAATCTCCCCCTTTTTGGTGATTGATGACAATATAGGTTAAGTTTTCAATGGGGATAAACATATGAAGTTTAAATACTGATATTGAAGAATTTGATTGCAAGATATAGAAGAACTGCCCCTGAAGATGTGCATATGTGAGGAATTTGCTTTTGAGAAGCAATGCACATTGAAGAGTAGAATCATGGAGATCTCCCCCTATATCTTGTAATTCAAACATGCATTTAACATATGATATGAAGAATTTGAAATGCATGATGAAATATGGTGACTGATGTAATTCAACATGCATTCATTAACATATATGAGGAAATAGCATGCACAAGAACATAGCAAAAGTATCAGACCACCATCGGACTTAAGTTTACAACTCGATCCAAAAAATACTTCAGAAGAATGAGAGTTGTAACTTAGCAAAAAAATTGCCCATAAATAGACCCGCTTGAAGACTAACTCTAATTTCTCCCCCTTTGTCATGGAATGACCAAAAGGGATGAAAAATGAGGACTAACGCCCCTGGCGAAAATCATCACAAAGTTGATGGAGGAGTAGGGCCTGCCGCAGTGTCGTTCAAGTCTTCATTTTCATCAGTCTCGCGCGATGAAGAATAAGAGTTGGCCACCAAGTGAGGGACTTTGACCTTCTTGAATTTCTTCGAAGGTGGCTGAGACTAGTCAAAGTCTTGCTTGAAGCCCACCTGCTTAATATCTTCTTCATCATAGAGATGAGACAGAACAGCCCAGGTGTGATAAAAAACTTCATGTAGATAGTAATGGTTCTTCTTCACAGATTTTTATGTGATCGTCATGTTCTGAAGAATTGAACCAAACTGTCGCTTGACCCATTTGTGGTTGCGATCGACCTTCTGATGAAGACTGAGGAGAAGTTCACAATCAGTCATCACCCTTGGAGCAGTGGCTTGAGGAAAATCCTTTGAAGCATTTGCGACAGTGTCATGTGTGGCAGAGTCATCATTGGTGGAGTAGGATGCAGCTTTGCGAAACTGGCCATCCAATGGACAAGTGCCTTCATCCATAATAGCACCCTTGGCCTTCTCATCAGATGAGGAAATAGATCGTTTGAAGACTTCAATTGGGGGAAAGTAGCTGACATGATTTTGCAATCAGCCTTATAGTTGATTGAATACCTTGATCTGATTAATCTCATGATCCAAGGAGCATAAAGCTTCAATTAAAATGGTGATAGAGCTACATTGGCCATAGTCCTCATGAAGGAATCATGGTAGTTGATAGGAACACCATGTATGATGTTGAAAAGCAGATTCTTCATGATGCCAATGACCACTTCTTCATTAGAGTCATGGCCCTTGATTCGACTGAGGGTCTTAGTCAATATCCTGTAAATTGTCCTTGGCACACAGAGCAATTCCTTCACGAGGAATTTGGTTCTTGGGGCTTGGCCAGGCTTTAGAGGCTTCATCAACACTTGCATGAAATGATCAGATAGTTCAGCATCATGGTAGATGAGCCTTGCACCTTCAAGGGGAGGACTGACTGAGACAGCATGAAGCAATTCAGAGGTTGGTGCTTGGTAGTGAGTGTTTTCAGCCATCCAGTACAGTACCCATGAATTCACATCTTCAGCGTGGCCAGTGATGTGCAACATAGCATAGAACTGAAGAATTGGCTCTTCATTGCAGTCATAGATGTCAGTGCAGAAGTTGAGCAGCCCAACATCATGAAGAACACTGAGGACTGGGGTGAAGCAGGGCAGCGACTCCATATCCACATGAGGAATGTGCTCATGCTCAAAGATCTTGTCCTTATCAAATAGTAGTGAAGATAGAAATTCATCTGACTTGCTGTCCAGAAGCGCTTGCGTCGAAGATGAGCAGAGTCATAGGGGTTGTATTCTGTGAAGAAAATGTGCTCATTGAATAACTCATCAGCTTTGAACTTCTGTTTCTTGGAGAAGGGATTCTTTGGCTTGGGCTGAGGAGTGTCATTAATGTCTTCACAGCCTCTGGAATCATAGTCTCCGGAGCCACAGGCTGAGGAATTTCAGTTGCAATGTCATTAGTAGCAGCATGGGTCTCCATTTCTTCAGCAGCATCTACATCAACGCTAGTGGCTGGAACTTCTTCAGGGATGGTAAGAAGAGAAGCTTGAGGTTCTTTCGAGCCCGTGGGAATTTCTTTGGTCTGAACCGAGGACTGAGGAATTTGTTGCAGAGGAGTGAACGGTGATGAATTGGGGTGATGACTTTCCCAGTTGTCATCATTTAGAATAGGAGTTGAGCACCCAATATCCACGTCTTCATCTTCTTCATCAAGTGCCTCAATGCCTGCCTCTTCAGTCGTGAACTGAGGCATGGGCGATGATACCAATGGAATTGAAGTGATATTGTCCACTTCAGTTTCTTTATCTGAATCATTTGGAATTTCATAATCTTCACAAAAAGGAACAATCTCCTTTGATGGCATGCTTGACAGAGGAACAACATCTGTAGGATTTTCATAAGAGCTGGTCAAAGTCTTCACCTTCTTGGGAGCAGAAGACTCTGAGGAAGCATATGCTTTCCTTTTCTTCATAGCTGATCATTCTGCAGCCTTGGTTTTATTCCCTTCTGATGCAGAAGGAAGGAAAGGACTTGGTGTTGGTGTGGGAGGAGCAGAGGAAATTGGTGCAGTTTCCTCAGGCACAACTGATGTAGTTGCCCTGGCTTGTTCAGTTTCTTCAGGCGCAGCAGCAGATGCTTCAACTAGCCTGGCTTGATCTTCAGGCGCAACACTAGCGGTTGCCCTAGAAGTTTCTTCAGCAACTGGAATATCTTCATCAGCCCTGGTGCTTTCATTTTCTTCAGCAGCCTGATTTTCATCAGCGGTGCTGGCATGCTCTTAAGTGGGCTGAGAAGATGCTTCAGCTTGAGGAATTTCTTGTTGCGCTGGGGCTGCAACATTGTAGGTGAATCCTTTCGACATCTTGACGAATCTAACCTTGCTCCTAGCCAATCTGCACGGTATGCGTCAAATTCATCACTGAGTCCTTTGATCCCTGCTTGCATGGCCATAAGTTTATCAGTTGTCATTTTGACAACGTGCTTCTTCAGAAAACTATCCTTCTTGTACTGAGCTTTCTTCAGTTGCCTGGACTTTTCAAGCTTCCATTTTTCATCACCTATGAAGGTTGTCAACATGTGATTCTAGCCAGGTGTGAGGCTAAAATCAGGCATTGGAGTGTTGGGGTACTTGTGTGCCAGAGATCAATGTACTCAAGGATCAACATGGGATCCAGCAGGAGAGGCACATTGGTGCCTTTGGTTCTAGCGGCCCGTTGCTATCTGTCTCTGATGATTTCTTCTAATTCTTCATCATCAACCTTTTCTTCACTAGACGGAACATGGAAGACGACCTGCTTCTTGTGAGGACTTGGTCTTGTGCCTCATCCAGCAGTGGCCTTAGTGTTCACAAAGTGGGGCCTATTGAGGACTGAAGAGGAGCTGAGGAACTTGTAGAGGCTCCTGAGGCAATTGAGATGCCAGTGGTCCTTTGGCACGAGGTGAGGTTCATAGGTGTTGAGGACTTTGGAGGAGCAGCTAAAGATTTTGCAGCAGAGGGGACTGGAGCTACTTGAGGAATTTTCTGTGAGGGCTTTGAAAAGCTGGGCTATGAGGTCATTGAAGCAGAATCACTGGGCTTGTGTGCAGGCTTCTTGGGTATAGCCTTCTTGGGCTTGCTAGCAGAGGCCTCAGCAGCAGTAGCAGTAGAAGTGTCTTTGTTGAATTTCCCCACTGCCTCTTTGGCCACTTTTGCCAGTTTAGCTTGTCGCTTGGCCCATTCAGTGGGAAAATCCTCACCTCTTCTAATGATAGAGGGATCAGCAACTTGGCCTGGTTCCAATGGAGGTCTTGGGCATGGAGGGTCTACACCAAATTTCTTCATGTACTTGGGAGTGACATTGCGATATTCCCTCCATTCTCTGGCCCATCTCCTCTCAATCTTCTTAATGCGCACTTTGCACTCATTCTTCGTGTCTTCAGCAGGTGCACAGTACCCTGCATAGATGTCATCAGAGATTTCAAAAGCAGTGTTCACCTCCAATTTCTCCCCTCCCTTCTAAGGTTTCTTGCCATCAGCCATTTTATTTAGCTGAGGAATTTGGAAAACGGAGTTCTCTGAAGAGGTATGCAGTCTATCTTTGAGGAACGCTGCAAATGAGTTAAGTTGATGAGAACCTAGTGATTCAGCAGCGGACATGAGTACTTGTGAACAGAGTATAGGTGCGAAGAATTTGGAGAGGCCACATGTGTTCTCAGAAGTTTCTCAAAAGGAACAAGTTTGAGGAATTTGACCAGAGGTGTCTTGAGGAATTTCACTAAGCATTCTTTGACTTAGGTTCCAGAGTTGTATAGATTAAAAAATCCACACAATTGAGGAATCTTGAAGAAAAACATTGCTTAGAGAAACAGATCAAGAACATATGCTTGTGTGAGGTGTTTAAAGTGTGGAAGTTGAAGAGTAAACACCTTTTGAAGATTTTGAGGAAATCATCAGAATCAACAAGGGAAGTAAAAGTAACTTTCAATTACCCTTGATGAAGAACACGACAAACTGGGAGTTGTAGATTGGATGTTCATTAGCCCAGATCTTCTGTTGAGTAACGTGATTGTATTAGGAAACATAGGTTAGACTAGGAAATATTTTGGCTTGCCTTGTACTCCAAGTAGATCATGTACTCCTATATATATATGCCCACGAGGCTCAAGCAATAAAACGAACCATTATTCCATGGCCGTCACTGCTTCCTCACCCGCGCGCCGCCCCCAGGGCGGTTTGCCTCCATGACTGCCGTCGGGAGCCGCGTCGCCCATACCTAGGGTTCGTCCTCCGATCGTGTTGATCGGCTGCCCTAGAGAGTTTTCTTCCTAGTCAATTGATCCGGATTTTTCTCTCTCGCCGATCATTTGATTGATGTTCTTTTTTGGTTCTCCGATCTATAGATCGGATTTTTCTCTCTCGCCGATCATTTGATCGATGTTCTTTTTTGGTTCTCCGATCTATAGATCGGTTTGCGTCGCCCGCCGCCGTCTGTGTAACGCCCCGGACAAACACGCCGGTGGTCGTTACTCCTGGCGGGATCTAGACTGGCCCCATAGATCAATACTAGTCTTTTCTGTGCACTTTGTCCTCACTCGTGCGCCCCTGGGAGCAACTTCCCGGTCGGTCACCCATCCTGACACTACTCCAAGCTAGGCACGCTTAACTTTGGAGTTCTGTCCGAATGGGATCCCGGAAAAGAAGGAATTCCTTATTAATATGAGTAGTCTATCACCCCTAATAAGCCAGGCCATCACATACACCCCCACTCAGATGAACCGACGTCCTCGTCGGGCCACAGGAACGTTCCCTCTTGGCACATACGTCTGTGCATCCAGTCCGGTACATGTACCATGTCGTGTGCCACGACGGGTCACAAACGTCATGAACAACATGACCGCGCACCTGTCCGCAACCATCCGTGTAACCGCGAGGGTCAGCTCTGATACCAACTTGTAACGCCCCGGACACACCCGCCGGTGGTCGTTACTCCTGGCGGGATCTAGACTGGCCTCACAGATCAATACTAGTCTTTTCTGTGCACTTTGTCCTCACTCGTGCGCACCCGGGAGCAACTTCCCGGTCGGTCACCCATCCTGACACTACTCCAAGCTGAGCACGCTTAACTTTGGAGTTCTGTCCGAATGGGCTCCCGGAAAAGAAGGAATTCCTTATTGATATGAGTAGTCTATCACCCCTAATAAGCCAGGCCATCACAGTCTGTCATCTACAACGTGCCTCTACTCGAACCTGACAGCAGCTACACCAGCCTCTACTTCATCGTTGGCGTCGACTCCATCGGCATCTTCATCGTTCATGAAGAGGATGGCTTGCTACTCCGCCCTGTGTGGCCCACCGCTGCTCGCGTCGTCCATGGCGGGTGGATCTGCACAGCGTGGTTCTAGGCTACTGCTAGCGCCGAGCGCGGGCGTTGTTGGTTGCTGGCCCATGCGCTGGTGTGACCAGCCAGTCATGTTGTCCAAGCCATGCTATGGCTGGACCACACACATTGATCATCTGTCCATGCATGTCTTGGGTGATGCACGTGTTGCATCCCGGAAGGGTGTGCTTGCCTGCACGAGTCCATGCACTCGTGTGTTTCTGCCCGGGCACACAATGGCTTATTTCCATGTCAGCGTCTTCTCGATCTTCTTCCCTGCGCCTTCGGTCTGATCATCCGTCTGCGCGCAGTTTCGCAGGATCCCATGAAGATTGTTCTGAGTACAGCGCATCCCTCACCGATCGAGCATCAGGCTGCCGCCGCGTCGTCCCGTCGGACTGCAGCATCGCCGCCCCGTGGTTGTTCTCCCGGCTCCACTGGCCCGCGTCACCACTGTGTCGCCCCTTCGGGCCGTAGTGCCACGGCCCGCGGTCCACCGCCGCCCAGGGGTCGTCCGCTTCAGGCCGTCCCCGTGGCTGCACCGACCCTCGCGCCGCCGCTGCGTTGCCCCCTCGGGCCATAGCGAGCGTGGCACGCGGTCCACGCCGCCGTCTCGAGGCCGTCCCCGTTGTTGCACCGACCCGCGTTCCGCCGTTGTGTCGCACCTTCGGGCTGTAGCTCAGCGCCCGTGGTCCCTATGACTACCCCGAGGTCTTCCATCGTCGCCCTGACCTGTCCGCCGCCGCTGCGTCGCCCCTTCGGGACGGAGTGCCACGGACCGCGGTCCACCGCCGTTGTTGCGCGTCGACTTCTCGTGGTAAGCGCCACGCCGCCTCCCTTGGCGCGAGAACACCACCATCTGCGCCGGTCTTCATCATGTTGTCAGGGTTCATCTCCTATTTCGAGCACCGCCGCCTCGCTCCCAACCTAGCCACTGCCGCCGCCGTCAGGATGCCGCCGCCGCTCTACTTTGGCCGCTGCCGTCGCTACCCCCATAGCCGCCGCCTCCGCCCATCCACCTCCTTCGTCTTTGCCCAGCACCAGCCCGTCGCCAGCGTCGTCGTCATCTACCCCGACCACTTTGTCTACTCTGACAACCACGGACGACATCGGCCCCGCGCCGATTGGCGTGCAACCGTCGTTGGGTCCTTCTCTGCTGGCCTCTCTGACTTCTCCGACATGGCGTATAGCTCGTGCAGGTGCCTGTCTACGCCTGCCCGGTGCTGGCAACACCATTGCGTGCCTTCGTCCATGATGTGTCCTCGGGCCTGGCAAGCCTGGAGCGGCGCTTCATCAACTTTGTCTTCGTTCGTCTATGCATGCCCGGTGCTGGCAACACCGATGCGTGCCTTCGTCCAGGACGTGTTCCCGGGATTGGCAAACCTGGCGTGATGCGTCGTTAACATCTTTTTCCCGGTGCACCACTACTTCCACACCACTGCGCCCATCACTAATTGGCGCCTCCTTGCGCCTGTGGCTCCACGGCGACTTCCTCGACATCGGCTACCCTAACTCAACATCGACCACGGCATTCTTCGAATGGCTACCTCGACCACGGCTCCACCACCCTACGCTCTCTGCTACATCGACAAACGGCACAAAGGGCTACCGCTTTGCTTGAGCAACCTCGTCGGTTTTCACTCCAGCCACGAATCAGCGATGCGTCGACCGTTATGAATGTGGGGGGGTGTCCGTCGGCTTGCCTTCGGATTCTTCTCCTGTCTCACCATCTGCGTCGCTACTGTTGTGACTGCGGGGGGATGTTGAGTCACGTGATTGTATTAGGAAACATAGGTTAGACTAGGAAATATTCTGGCTTGCCTGGTACTCCAACTAGATCATGTACTCCTATATATATGCTCACGAGACTCAAGCAATAAAATGAACAATTATTCCATCAATACTCTCCCTCCCTTCAAACATCTTCCATGCCCTAACTTTGCAGAGGAAGACAACTACGGTGGCGGCGGAGTGAAGATTTTTGCGGTCGGTGCGAGTACGACGACGACGAGGTCGAGGCAGTGAAGCTCTTCCTCACCGGCGATGATGCAAGTAGCGGCGGCGCTAGGTTTGGAAGCTTGAGCGAGTGGAGTGAGGTCGAGCGGGGTAAATGAAGTCTGAGGAGGGTGAGGGTTATTTATAGTCGAAGTGAAAAATGGCTTGCCCGAAGAAATTGGACGAGCGTGCCCCTGAACCTTCTCATCCTAGCGACATGTGTCACCCACATACAGAGCAGTGGCAATCATGTGAGATTATGGGTGAATAGATAAATCCTATCGTGGGATGCAGAACGATTTGAGCGGCAAAAGCCAAAAATTGAGATATGAAAATTTTGATGTTTCGTTCGCAAATTCTTCAGCTGACAAGGACACGATGAAGATTTTGAACGGGTTTCAAATAGAATGCATATGAAGAATTTGTGAACAGACTGGGTTGAGTATAGCATAGAGGGGGGAGGGTCCGATCACATTCACTTAGCAGGAAAAACTGCTTGAAGAAATAGCAATAAGTGAATGCTGTAGAGGACATAAACTCATATATTTACATAGCCAATTAAGAAAAATGACGGAACCAGTGAAGACTTGCAAAGTTGAAGAATTTGAACAACTGAGGATTTTCAAAAATGAAGAAAACTCAAATTGAAGATTTTCAACTTTTGTTGGTGGCGTGACCCGCCGTATAAGAATGATGATTTCAGACGCCGCGTACAATTGTCATAGGGCTCTGAAAATCAAATCCTTCATTAATTTCTTCAGACTTAGAGGGTTAGTCTTCATTGATTGAAGAAAAAGGTTACTTTGTGTGTTGCACATCTAAGTCATCAATTTTGCATAAGTGTTAGGATGTGTGTCCTTTTCAAAGGACATTCGAAGATTCTAAGATATTTAGCTCACACCGCAACTTGCTAAATCTCTTCTCATCCAAGGGCTTTGTGAAGATATCGCCTAGCTATTCTACAGTCTTCACATGCTCGATGGAGATGTCGCCCTTCAACACATGATCACGAAGAAAATGATGACGGATCTGAATGTGCTTTGTCTTCGAGTGCTGAACTGGGTTATGAGCAATCTTGATGGCACTCCCATTGTCACAATAGAGTGGCACATTCTTCACATTGATGCCATAGTCCTTGTGAGTTTGCTTCATCCATAGCAATTGAGCACAACATGATCCAGCAGCAATGTCCTCAGCTTCAGCAGTAGAGAGTGATACGCAGTTCTGTTTCTTCAAATACCAATAGACCAAGGAACGTCTGAGGAAATGGCATGTTCTTGATGTTGACTTGCGGTCCACACGATCACCAGCATAGTCAGACTCTAAATATCCAATGAGATCAAAAGCCGAGCCCTTGGGATACCATAATCCAAGTGTTGGAGTGTGAGCTAGATATCGAAGAATATGCTTCACAACCTTATGGTGTGATTCCTTCGGTGTAGCTTGAAAACGGGCACACATGCAAACACTAAGCATAATATCTTGCCTAGATGCACATAAATACAAATAAAGAACCAATCATGGAGCGGTATACCTTTTGATCAAAGTCAATACCGTTTTCATCAGTGCATAGATGGCCATTTGTGGGCATAGGGATTTTGACGCCTTTGCAATCTTGCATGCCAAATCTCCTCAATACATCCTTGAGGTATTTTTCTAAGATATGAATATCCCATTGCGCTGTTCACAAATCTGAAGACCTAAGAAGAATTTCAATTCTCCCATCATACACATTTGATATTCTTCACTCATCATGTAGGCAAATGTCAGGACCCCGACTCGATGTCACATCGATCTAGCCGGTAACACCTCATATCACTTTGCGGCCTCACGCACGGTATCCCCACGGGTGTCGCCTTACCTTTCCCCGGGACCGTTTGCGCATTTTGGCTCACATATATGATAGTGTCGCTAGCATCCATATGATAAAGAGCCTGGGCTGACATGACTAGTCGTAAACCCAAAGTGGCACAGACTTACAGGGACAGGCATCCATGACCCAGCTTCGAACGTGTCGGTCATCAGCAAGTGGGTCCGGGCTGTAGCACTGGGCTAACAGGACTCCGGTAAACCGGGCTGTAGCGGGCTAACAGGACTCCAGTACTCAAAGCGTGACATTTCCCCGAAGGGACAGACACAGGAACGAAGAAGGACACATGCCGGCCAGCCTAAGTGTTCCAGAGCAGTAGCAAGCTACCATGGCTCAGCGGTAACACTAGGAGACATTTCCCGGTAAGAGAGGCTACTAAAGATAAACAACTAGATAGTCAGATCCCACACATACCAAGCATTTCAATCATACACACAATATGCTCGATATGTGCAAATACAACGAAGCATCACAACATGACTCTATGACACAAGTACTTTATTTAAGGCTCAGGGAGCCATACATAGCATACACAAAGATACGGGTCACACGACCCAGCATTCAAGTCATACAGTCATACAAACTAGCAGCGGAGGTAACTTGTCTGAGTACAGACAACTAGTAAAATAAAGGAGGCTTGGAAAGCCTAGCTATACTACGTGGTCCTTCACAAGCTCAGGGTCACCACCTGGGTCTTTAGCCTACTCGTTGATGTCAACGTCTACATAGAACCCATCAGAAGGGGTTGCAGCGTCTTCTGTAAAAAATGTAGATTATAGCAACATGAGTACAAAGGTACTCAGCAAGACTTACATCAGATCCTACATACATGCTTAGTATCAAGAAGGGTTGGTGGAGTTATTGCAGCAAGCCAGCTTTGACTCTTGGCTAGACTATCCTACGATACTCCAACTTGAAATGGTTTTGCGCACACGAGTCCACTACTCACCACTTCAATACACCACCGAGGATCCACCTCCGTCTTCCTACGGAAGAGCCATCCTCGGCACTCACTCTTATCTTGAGGCTTTTAGTAGTTTCCATTTACTTGTCTATGAACTGTATAGGCAACCAAGTAGTCCTTTACCGCGGACGCGGCTATTCGAATAGATCATGTTAACCCTGCAGGGGTGTACTTCTTCATACATGTTTCCACCACTTAGCGTCTGCACACGACATGTGCTCGGCAGACTTCAAGCGAAAGCCGACGTGGGTGTAGACCACGACCTACCTAAACACTTAAGCCTCTAGTCCAGGTTTATCGCCTCTTCAGGTTCCATCCACAGGGAGTCCGGCCGAGGTTTCCCATACGGCCCCGAACGATGTGAACAGGGTTCCCGAGATACCTAACGGGTATTCGGTACACCGTGCCACGTACCTACCGCATCACAGCCCACCCCTACGGTCAGCGCTGTTCACGGCCTCCAGTAGGCTACAAACACCAGAAACTACTTGCAACTCCTGGACAGAGAGCTAGGGTGAATAAGAAGTCGAGCGGGGTCATATTTCAGGGCCCAATGCATGGTAGTAGTTGTATCTTAAATCACACATACAGATCTCAGTGCTTAAGGTCGGCTTCAATGAAACAACCCACCATGTACTCCTACATGGCATCTCATCGATACCTTTACCAAATCATGTTCACCACACCACTCTCATTACCGACATAGTCATTTCACTCTAGCCATCACCCAGATGAACCAGACCTGACACGACTCTAAGCATAGTAGGCATAGCAAGGTAGGAACAACACATACATATGGCTCAATCAACTCCTACACATGCTAGTGGGTTTCATCTAGTTACTGTGGCAATGACAGGTCATGCAGAGGAAATGGGTTCAACTACCGTAGCACACAGCAGTTTGAAACGCGTTGTCTTAATGCAGTAAAAGAGAGCAGGAGCGGAACATGGGATTGTATCGATATGATCAAATGGTTGGTTGCTTGCCTGATGGTTCGATGCACTGATACGGTTCTTCGTTAGGGTAATCACGGTACTCCTCGGAGGCAGAACCTGTCGCAAAGGACACCGATACACAACCATCACCAAACAATGTGCAACAATATGATGCATGCATGAAACATGGAAATATGAGTGTGTTGGGCTAATGCAACTAAAACCAGAAGGGTTTGAACAAATTTCAATCAAGGATTCAAATTTCAAATTCAAATATGGCCTTTTAAAGTGCTTTTCCTTGTTCTGCTTGAAACATCAATTTAACTTGTTTGATCATGCATGAAAATAGTACAGATGGATAGATTGGATTTTTCTGATCATTTTTCATATATAATTTGTCCAATTTGGAGTTACAGAATAAAAGTTATGAATTTTTGAAGTTTAAATAATATTCTGGAATTTCCTGATTTAAATTAAATCCAGAAATATAATTATTGCGCCAGCATGACGTCAGCATGATGTCAGTGGTCAACTGCGGCTGGCTGGAGTCAAACCTGACGTGTGGGGCCCACACGTCAGTGACAGGGGGTTTAAACAGGGTTAAATTAATCCTAATTACTAATTAGTGGCGCTGGGGCCCACTAGTCAGTGTCAGGGGGTTAACTAACAGTGGTTAGCGCTAATCCTAATTAGCTACAGGGCTGGGCCCACCTGTCAGGGACTCAGGGGGGGTTCCTGCCGTGGTCAAAGTGGGTCAAACCCACCGGCGACGTGACGCCGGCGAGGCCCGAGACGGCGGCGCGATGCGGGATCGCGCTACAGGGCACGGGCGAGGCTGTGCTTGGGCTCGTTGGAGAGCTCTTGCTCCCGCGCGTCGAATGGTGGTGGTGGCCGAGCCTGGGGTGGCCGGAGTCGACGGCGGCGAGCTCGGCTGCGGCCGCCGGAGTTCGGGTGCGGTCGGAGTCGGCGTTGCAGGGGGTTTGGGGAGGCGTTGGTGCGTGCTGCGTGCTCCTAGTGAGGCGTGGAGCACGATAGTGTGCTCGGTTGGGCGCTACGGTGACCATGGCCACGACGGCGACATCGCCGGCGGCGTGGAGCTCTCGGCCAAGGTGGGGCTAAGGCCTAGAGGTCGAAAGAGACCAGGGGAGAAGGGGGAAACGACTCGGGGGCTCACCGCGGTTGCAATGGGCGTCGAAGCGGGCTCGGAGACGCGCTGGAGACGGCGAATTCGACGGCGATGATGGTCGGAGCCCGAAGAGGGGAACGGCGACGTGGCGGCGATGCAGGGCTTCCGGAGGCCCGTGGAGCGGTGGGAAGGAAGAGGGGGTTGTGGCGGAGCTTCTGAGCTAGTCGGGGGAGCGAGGGGTGGCCGGAGACGGCTGCTAAGGCGAACGGCGGCGACGGTGGTGTTCGGCCGTGAGAGAGAGAGCGAGGGAGAGGAGGGAAGAGCCGAGGGCGAGTGAGAGAGAGCAGGGGGGAGGCGTGGCGTCGTCCAGGGCATCGAAGCGAGGAGGGGAGGGCAGGCAGGCAGGGAGAGAGGTGGCGTGGCGCGGTGGCGGGCGCGCGCGCCGGCCACACTCCCCTCCCTCTGTCGGGACGAAGACGACAGAGGAGGGAGACGGGCTGGGCCGCCTGCTGGCTGGGCCGGCCAGCTGGATGGGCTGCACAGGGAGGAGCCCAGGTAAGCTTCTCCCTTTTATTTTTTCCTGTTTTTCTAATTTCTGACATTTGTTTTGATTTAAATAATATATTAAATCATTTATTTAACTTATGCCAAATTTTTCAGGGGCTAGATATATTATTCCAGAGCTCCTTTATAATTGGCATAATATTTGGACATATATTAATATATATAGAAATATATTTCCAAAGCAAATATTTATGCATTAATTCCAAATGCCCAAAATAAATGTCCATGAGCCACTAAAAATATTGGTTTGATTTTTATCTCTGTCCAATATTTTCAGAGAGCAACATGAGCATTTTCTTGGACCCTTTTGGAGAAATTTTTATTTGGGTCATTTTCAAAATGATTCTGAGGGTTTCACAGATCCCCATTTCAAGTTTCTGATGAAAGAGTAAACATGATGCAACACTCTAATGCATGACTAGCTAGGGTGTGACAACTCACCCCCACTCAAAAGAATCTCGTCCCGAGATTTGGTTTCCTCCGGGAAGAAGGCGGGATACTCAAGTCGAAGACGATCCTCCCTTTCCCAGGTTGCTTCATCCTCAGAATGGTGCGACCATTGAACTTTGAGAAACTTGATATTATGACGTCGGGTGGTACGTTCGGCCTGATCGAGGATACGAATGGGGTACTCTCGATAGGTAAGATTATCTTGGAGATCAAGTGTTTCGTGGTCCACTTCACGGATAGGATCCGAGAAGCAACGCCTGAGTTGAGAAACGTGGAAGACATCGTGGACTCTGGAGAGATGCGGAGGTAGTTCCAACTGGTAGGCAACTTCTCCTCGTTTGGCGAGAATGCGAAAAGGTCCAATGTAACGAGGAGCCAATTTGCCTTTGATACCGAAACGATGGGTTCCCTTCAGAGGGGTGACCCGAAGATAAGCCTTCTCGTCAACCTCGAAAGTCATAGCCTTATGTTTTCGGTCATATTGACTCTTTTGACGAGATTGGGCTGTTTTCAACTTTTCACGAACGATGCGAACTTGTTCTTCTGCTTCCTGAATCATGTCCGGGCCAAAGAATTGTCTTTCCCCAGTCTCTGACCAGTTAAGGGGTGTTCGACACCGTCGTCCATAGAGAACTTCAAAAGGGGCTTTACCCAAGCTAGATTGATAGCTGTTGTTGTAAGCGAATTCGGCAAATGGAAGGCACTTCTCCCAGTCCATTCCGAATGAGATAACAGAGGCTCGAAGCATGTCTTCTAGAATTTGGTTGACGCGTTCCACTTGACCACTTGACTGAGGGTGGAAGGCGGTGCTAAAGGAGAGACGAGTTCCCATAGCATTTTGGAAACTTTCCCAAAATCGAGAGGTGAAAAGACTTCCTCGATCCGAGTTAATTTCCAAAGGAACACCATGAAGGGACACTATTCGGGAGATGTATAAGTCTGCCAGCTAACTAGCGGTTATACTCTCTCGAACAGGTAGAAAATGGGCTACTTTGGAAAGACGATCGACCACGATGAAAATAGCATTATTCCCTCTCTTGGTCCTGGGAAAACCGGTAATGAAATAAATACCAATTTTATCCCATTTCCATTCAGGAATAGCTAAGGGTTGAAGGGTGCCAGCAGGCCGTTGGTGCTCTGCTTTTACACGACGACAGACGTCGCAATTTGCAATATACTGAGCAATTTCTCTCTTCATCCTAGTCCACCAGAACCTCTGGCGTAGGTCCTGATACATCTTAGTACTACCGGGATGAATGGTGAGAGGGGATTCATGAGCCTCCTTAAGGATCAACTACCGTAGATGCTGGTTCTTGGGAACCACTAGACGGTTCTCAAAGTACACAACACCATGATCATTTGTGGAGAAACAACTAGCACCTCCGCTAGCAATGTTCTCCTTGATCTTAGCTATTCTCTTATCTCGCTTCTGGGCAGCAATGATTTGATCCGTAAGAGTAGGTTTCGCCACCAAGGTGGAAAGAAATCCTTGAGGAACAATGTGAAGGTTAAGCTTCCGAAATTCCTCATGGAGAAGCGGTTGACTTTGTTGTAACATCAGATTGTTACAATAAGATTTACGACTTAGCGCATCAGCCATGACGTTGGCTTTCCCTGGGGTGTAGGTTATTCCTAAGTTGAAGTCTGTGATCAATTCAACCCAACGTCTTTGCCTGAGGTTCAGATCCGGTTGGGTGAAGATGTACTTCAAACTTTGGTGATCAGTGAATATTTCGCAACGATTACCGAGGAGGTAATGTCGCCAGGTTTTAAGTGCATAGACTACAGCTGCAAGCTCTAGATCATGAGTAGGATAATTCTCCTCATGTGGGTGCAATTGCCGTGAAGCGTAGGCAATTACATGTCGATCTTGCATGAGAATGCAACCTAGTCCTTGTCGCGAGGCGTCGCAGTAGATAACAAAATCCTTGGAGAAGTCTGGCGGTACCAGTACGGGAGCAGAAGTCAGGCGTCTTTTCAGTTCCCGAAAGCTGTGCTCACATTGTGGGGTCCACTCGAACTTCTTATCTTTCTTGAGGAGTTCGGTTAGAGGTTTGGCAACCTTGGAGAAGTTCTCGACAAAGCGACGACAATAGCTCGCTAAGCCTAGAAAACTCCGAACTTGCTTGACCGATTCAGGTGGAGTCCAGTTAAGGACGGCTTGAACTCGCTCAGGGTTAACAGCAATACCTTTACCAGATATTACATGACCCAGATAGGTCACTTCTGGCAACCAGAATTCACATTTAGAAAATTTGGCATAAAGGCGATGCTCTCGAAGTTTCTTCAACACTAGCCTTAAATGTTCGGCATGTTCTTCCTCGTTCTTGGAGTAGATGAGTATATCATCGAGATAAACTACGACGAATTTATCCAAATACTCCATGAAGATTGAGTTCATTAACCGAGAAAAGGTGGTTGGAGCGTTGGTTAATCCGAAGGACATGACGGTGTACTCGTATTGGCCATAACGAGTAACAAAGGCCGTTTTAGGAATGTCCCCGTTTCTGATTTTGATTTGATGGTAGCCCAACCTCAAATCCATCTTGGAGAAGACTGGGGATCCAGCGAGCTGATCATAAAGGTCGTTGATCCTGGGGAGCGGATATTTGTTCTTGATTGTGACCAAATTGACAGGTCGGTAATCTACAACCATCCGGTCCGTACCATCCTTCTTCTTGACGAATAGGACGGGGCAAGCCCACGGAGAAGAGCTAGGTCGGATGAAACCCTTTTTCAAGGACTCATCGAGTTGTTTCTTAAGCTCGGCTAGCTCTAGTGGTGCCATCTTATAGGGTCTTCTAGCAATCGGAACGGTTCCCGGAATGAGGTCTATTACGAACTCAACATCCCTGTCAGGTGGAACACCTGGCAATTCTTCTGGGAAGACATCCGGGAAGTCACGGACTACCGGAACGTCCTCAAGGTCTGGCAAAGGGCTGGCGTTAAGAGAATATAATTGTCGCTTAGCTATTCGGGTCAAGACATTGACTATCTTCCCCGAAGGATGGGTGAGTTGAACAGTCCTAGAGAAGCAATCAATTTTGGCTTGATGAGCTGACATCCAGTCCATACCCAGAATGATATTGATATCTGAAAATTTAAGGGCTATCAAAGAGGCAAGGAAAACAAGTCTGTCGACTTGGATTTCATTTCCATGGCTTACTCTAGAAGTTTGCCATTTGGATCCCGGAGTTTGAATTACCATAGAGGTTGGCATATCACCGAATGCGACGTTATGCAAGCGAGCATAGTTTTCAGATATAAAAGAATGAGAGGCTCCTGTATCGAAAAGAACAGATGCCGGGTGGCAATTAACAAGAAGCGTACCGGGAACAACATTGGGATCCTCTTGAGCTTCTTCGGCAGAGATACAGTTGACATGGCCACGTGTAGCGGTGACCGGCTTGGCGTGGAATACTTTTCCTGTCGGCTTGCCACGGCCAACAGCTTTAGCAGACTGGTTGGGGTTGGTCTGGGGACACTCACGCATATAGTGGCCAGATTCCCCACACTTGAAACAAGTCACGGAACTGGTACGTGGAGGAGCATTGTTAGTTGGACCCCCATAGGGCTTGGCCGGTGCAGACTGCTGAACGGGGCGAGGCGCCTGGAAGGATGGCCTCGGTGTGAACCTGGGTGGCAGGGCGGTGTTGGGTACCCACACGCGGCGCTTCTGAGGACCAGCACCGGATGAGGAACCCATATCACGGCCATGCTTGCGTGTTGCGTCATAGTCAGTCTGACCAGTTTCAGCACTGATGGCTTTGTTGACAATTTTCTGGAAGGATGTGCACTCATGCAGACGGAGGTCGCGGTGAAGCTCAGGACTAAGGCCATTACGGAGCCTTGCTTGCTTCTTGGCGTCAGTAGAAACTTCCTCGGTTGCATATCGTGCGAGATTACCAAACTCCCTGCTGTAAACATCCACAGAAAGTCGGCCTTGGGTGAAACTGCAAAATTCTTCACGTTTGCGGTCCATGAGACCCTCCGGAATATGATGCTCACGGAAAGCCTCGCTGAACTCAGCCCAAGTAGTGACATGGCCCGCTGGGCGCATAGCTCCATAATTTTCCCACCATAGACTGGCGGGGCCTTCAAGATGATATGCAGCAAAGGTGACCTTGTCAGCCTCCGCTACCAGCGCGGAACGCAGTTTGTGAGAGATACTGCGAAGCTAGTCATCAGCGTCGAGAGGCTCGACGGAGTGGTGGGACGTGGGTGGATGTAATTTGATAAAATCACTGAGTGACACCACGTTAGTCCTCTGATGGTGTGCCGTGTTCTGTTCAATACGCTCCAACAAACGGTTGGTCTCCCGCTTGTTTCTCTCAGCTTCCATCATAACCTCGGCTAGTGAAGGAGGATGAGGCAGATTTTCATTCCTGCCTTCACTGCCTTCGGCCTGCTCTTGAGAAGCAGGGTTAGCGCGCGTGTTGACCATCCTAGGTAACAAGACAATGATTTAGTCAGAATGATAAAATTCCGACATAGGATACAGAATGTAAGGAATAACTCGAAATGCAAGATGATCATCCGTATGACATGGTAAAAACAGAAACTGCTTCTTTTATTCCATCGTCATACACACCATACAGGGTTTAGTACAAGACCAAACAAAGTACTATTACGGTGAGAAAAGGATTACATCTCATCGGAGGCATTCCAAGCTCCTATACATTATTCTTCTACACCTCCGGAAAGAGTACAACTAGGTCATATCCCACGAGTCACGCGGGACGATAGACGACACAGCTAGTGCGAACTAGTGATACTACCACTAACTCAGACCGATCCGTAGTAGTCCTTGTAAAAGTCACCTCCATAGCCTGGAAGCTCAACATGATCATCCGGAAACAGACGATCTCGCGGAGCTTGTGGACCATAGGGGCTAGGATGAGGCCTTGGACCAACAAACGGTGGCCTGCGGGGACCGCGAGGTGGGGTGATGCCTCCTACATCACGCCAAACCATCACGTCTGGCAGAGCAGATCTCACGGGATAGAGATCGCGCATATCCGAACATCCAGCTTGCACCGCCGGTGCGAACCGAGTCAATGTGGCCCAGTGGTCAGCACGGGTATTGAAGAGCTCTAACCTCAAGGCCCGATTTTCACGGTCCTTATCCTCGAGCATCTCAGCAGTGGTGCGAGTCCGTAAATCCTCCTGAGTGGGGTCAGCATAAATAGCCTGGAGATACCCTTGTGCTCCCGGAAGTGATCCTGGCATATACCGGAAATCAGAGTCCCGAAATATACCAGATCTGACTCGCATAATGGTCATCATAGAGTAGGCGGCGTCCTGCACAGCCATCTCAATAGTAACCCCGAGTCCATAGGAGCAGTGAAGAGGCTCGGTGGATCCAGGATAAGATGGAAATATCCTGACAGTGCAGAGATACTGGCTTTGATTAAAGTCTCGGAATTGCTCTTCGACCGTGTACTCAGGATACCAGCGGTATCCAGCCTCAGTCATTACCCTGACCAACTTGGCAGTATGGCCGGGTACATCTAGGCATCGAGTCAGGCGAACCACTTGATTGAGGTCGCGAGTGGCCATCTGAAAGCACAATCATAATGCAAAGGCATTAGAATTTCTAGCAAAATTTCGGCAGCATAACAGCTGTAAATGCTCAAGAAGGATTTTGAGACATTTGACAAAGGATTTCGTACACACTCAACATCATCATATCAAAGTTCTGAATCCATTCTAACAACATAATGTGGTAGTAGAACTGAACTAGGCTTGTATCCATCAGACTTATAAGGTACTACTGATTAGTAACACGTGATCCTGATAGAGAGAATAGATCCTAATTCCTTAACCCCCGGTGGAAGAATGGACTGACTCAGATCAGAATGTCATAAGATAAAGGAGTAAAAAGAGCCTTACGTTCCAACCCACAAACAATTCCCCTACATATAACTAAAGAATTTCTAGACTTATGAGTCGACCAGTTCTGCTTGGAGAACCTACAGGCAGTCCGGCTCTGATGCCAACGCTGTCAGGACCCCGACTCGATGTCACATCAATCTAGCCGGTAACACCTCATATCACTTTGCGGCCTCACGCACGGTATCCCCACGGGTGTCGCCTTACCTTTGCCCGGGACCGTTTGCGCATTTTGGCTCACGTATATGATAGTGTCGCTAGCATCCATATGATAAAGAGCCCGGGCTGACATGACTAGTCGTAAACCCAAAGTGGCACAGACTTACAGGGACAGGCATCCATGACCCAGCTTCGAACGTGTCGGTCATCAGCAAGTGGGTCCGGGCTGTAGCACTGGGCTAACAGGACTCCGGTAAACCGGGCTGTAGCGGGCTAACAGGACTCCAGTACTCAAAGCGTGACATTTCCCCGAAGGGACAGACACAGGAACGAAGAAGGACACATGCCGGCCAGCCTAAGTGTTCCAGAGCAGTAGCAAGCTACCATGGCTCAGCGGTAACACTAGGAGACATTTCCCGGTAAGAGAGGCTACTAAAGATAAACAACTAGATAGTCAGATCCCACACATACCAAGCATTTCAATCATACACACAATATGCTCGATATGTGCAAATACAACGAAGCATCACAACATGACTCTACGACACAAGTACTTTATTTAAGGCTCAGGGAGCCATACATAGCATACACAAAGATACGGGTCACACGACCCAGCATTCAAGTCATACAGTCATACAAACCAGCAGCGGAAGTACATTGTCTGAGTACAGACAACTAGTAAAATAAAAGAGGCTTGGAAGCCTAGCTATACTACATGGTCCTTCACAAGCTCAGGGTCACCACCTGGGTCTTTAGCCTACTCGTTGATGTCAACGTCTACATAGAACCCATCAGAAGGGGTTGCAGCGTCTTCTGTAAAAATGTAGATTATAGCAACATGAGTACAAAGGTACTCAGCAAGACTTACATCAGATCCTACATACATGCTTAGTATCAAGAAGGGTTGGTGGAGTTGTTGCAGCAAGCCAGCTTTGACTCTTGGCTAGACTATCCTACGATACTCCAACTTAAAATGGTTTTGCGCACACGAGTCCACTACTCACCACTTCAATACATCACCGAGGATCCACCTCCGTCTTCCTACGGAAGAGCCATCCTCGGCACTCACTCTTATCTTGAGGCTTTTAGTAGTTTCCATTTACTTGTCTATGAACTGTATAGGCAACCAAGTAGTCCTTTACCGCGGACGCGGCTATTCGAATAGATCATGTTAACCCTGCAGGGGTGTACTTCTTCATACATGTTTCCACCACTTAGCGTCTGCACACGACATGTGCTCGGCAGACTTCAAGCGAAAGCCGACGTGGGTGTAGACCACGACCTACCTAAACACTTAAGCCTCTAGTCCAGGTTTATCGCCTATTCAGGTTCCATCCGTAGGGAGTCCGGCCGAGGTTTCCCATACGGCCCCGAACGATGTGAACAGGGTTCCCGAGATACCTAACGGGTATTCGGTACACCGTGCCACGTACCTACCGCATCACAGCCCACCCCTACGGTCAGCGCTGTTCACGGCCTCCAGTAGGCTACAAACACCAGAAACTACTTGCAACTCCTGGACAGAGAGCTAGGGTGAATAAGAAGTCGAGCGGGGTCATATTTCAGGGCCCAATGCATGGTAGTAGCTGTATCTTAAATCACACATACAGATCTCAGTGCTTAAGGTCGGCTTCAATGAAACAACCCACCATGTACTCCTACATGGCCTCTCATCGATACCTTTACCAAATCGTGTTCACCACACCACTCTCATTACCGACATAGTCATTTCACTCTAGCCATCACCCAGATGAACCAGACCTGACACGACTCTAAGCATAGCAGGCATAGCAAGGTAGGAACAACACATACATATGGCTCAATCAACTCCTACACATGCTAGTCGGTTTCATCTAGTTACTGTGGCAATGACAGGTCATGCAGAGGAAATGGGTTCAACTACCGTAGCACACAGCAGTTTGAAACGCGTTGTCTTAATGCAGTAAAAGAGAGCAGGAGCGAGAACATGGGATTGTATCGATATGATCAAATGGTTGGTTGCTTGCCTGATGGTTCGATACACTGATACGGTTCTTCGTTAGGGTAATCACGGTACTCCTCGGAGGCAGAACCTGTCGCAAAGGACACCGATACACAACCATCACCAAACAATGTGCAACAATATGATGCATGCATGAAACATGGCAATATGAGTGTGTTGGGCTAATGCAACTAAAACCAGAAGGGTTTGAACAAATTTGAATCAAGGATTCAAATTTCAAATTCAAATATGGCCTTTTAAAGTGCTTTTCCTTGTTCTGCTTGAAACATCAATTTAACTTGTTTGATCATGCATGAAAATAGTACAGATGGATAGATTGGATTTTTCTGATCATTTTTCATATATAATTTGTCCAATTTGGAGTTACAGAATAAAAGTTATGAATTTTTGAAGTTTAAATAATATTCTGGAATTTCCTGATTTAAATTAAATCCAGAAATATAATTATTGCGCCAGCATGCCGTCAGCATGACATCAGTGGTCAACTGCGGCTGGCTGGAGTCAAACCTGACGTGTGGGGCCCACACGTCAGTGACAGGGGGTTTAAACAGGGTTAAATTAATCCTAATTACTAATTAGTGGCGCTGGGGCCCACTAGTCAGTGTCAGGGGGTTAACTAACAGTGGTTAGCGCTAATCCTAATTAGCTACAGGGCTGGGCCCACCTGTCAGGGACTCAGGGGGGTTCCTGCCGTGGTCAAAGTGGGTCAAACCCACCGGCGACGTGACGCCGGCGAGGCCCGAGACGGCGGTGCGATGCGGGATCGCGCTACAGGGCACGGGCGAGGCTGTGCTTGGGCTCGTTGGAGAGCTCTTGCTCCCGCGCGTCGAACGGTGGTGGTGGCCGAGCCTGGGGTGGCCGGAGTCGACGGCGGCGAGCTCGGCTGCGGCCGCCGGAGTTCGGGTGCGGTCGGAGTCGGCGTTGCAGGGGGTTTGGGGAGGCGTTGGTGCGTGCTGCGTGCTCCTAGTGAGGCGTGGAGCATGATAGTGTGCTCGGTTGGGCGCTACGGTGACCGTGGCCACGACGGCGACATCACCGGCGGCGTGGAGCTCTCGGCCAAGGTGGGGCTAAGGCCTAGAGGTCGAAAGAGACCAGGGGAGAAGGGGGAAACGACTCGGGGGCTCACCGCGGTTGCAGTGGGCGTCGAAGCGGGCTCGGAGACGCGCTGGAGACGGCGAATTCGACGGCGATGATGGTCGGAGCCCGAAGAGGGGAACGGCGACGTGGCGGCGATGCAGGGCTTCCGGAGGCCCGTGGAGCGGTGGGAAGGAAGAGGGGGTTGTGGCGGAGCTTCTGAGCTAGTCGGGGGAGCGAGGGGTGGCCGGAGACGGCTGCTAAGGCGAACGGCGGCGACGGTGGTGTTCGGCCGTGAGAGAGAGAGCGAGGGAGAGGAGGGAAGAGCCGAGGTCGAGTGAGAGAGAGCAGGGGGGAGGCGTGGCGTCGTCCAGGGCATCGAAGCGAGGAGGGGAGGGCAGGCAGGCAGGGAGAGAGGTGGCGTGGCGCGGTGGCGGGCGCGCGCGCCGGCCACACTCCCCTCCCTCTGTCGGGACGAAGACGACAGAGGAGGGAGACGGGCTGGGCCGCCTGCTGGCTGGGCCGGCCAGCTGGATGGGCTGCACAGGGAGGAGCCCAGGTAAGCTTCTCCCTTTTATTTTTTCCTGTTTTTCTAATTTCTGACATTTGTTTTGATTTAAATAATATATTAAATCATTTATTTAACTTATGCCAAATTTTTCAGGGGCTAGATATATTATTCCAGAGCTCCTTTATAATTGGCATAATATTTGGACATATATTAATATATATAGAAATATATTTCCAAAGCAAATATTTATGCATTAATTCCAAATGCCCAAAATAAATGTCCATGAGCCACTAAAAATATTGGTTTGATTTTTATCTCTGTCCAATATTTTCAGAGAGCAACATGAGCATTTTCTTGGACCCTTTTGGAGAAATTTTTATTTGGGTCATTTTCAAAATGATTTTGAGGGTTTCACAGATCCCCATTTCAAGTTTCTGATGAAAGAGTAAACATGATGCAACACTCTAATGCATGACTAGCTAGGGTGTGACAGCAAATTCATCACTGTAATATTGATTACTACAGCCAAAGATGATATCATCAACATATATTTGGCACACGAATGATTCATCATCATAAGCTTTGGTGAAAAGAGTTGGGTCAAGTGAACCGGGTTTGAAGCCTTTCTTCATGAATAATTCCTTCAAAGTATCATACCACGCCCGAGGGGCCTGCTTGAGGCCATAGAGGGCCTTATTGAGTCTGAAGACTTTGTCAGGATGCTTTGGATCTTCAAAACCTAGGGGTTGAGCAACATATACTTCTTACTCAAGCTTACCATTGAGGAATGCACTTTTCAAATCCATTTGATATAAGATGATATTATGATGGTTAGCATAAGCAAGCAATATGCGAATAGCCTCAAGTATAGCAACAGGTGCAAAAGTTTCATCGAAATCAATTCCTTCAACCTGTGTGTAGCCTTCAGCTACAAGACGTGCCTTATTCCTCACCACAAGGCCATTTTCATCTTGCTTGTTGCGGTAGATCCATTTTGTGCCAATGATATTGTGCTTGCGAGGGTGTGGTCACTTGGCAAGTTCCCAGACCTTGTTGAGCTTGAATTGATGTAATTCCTCTTGCATTGCTTGAATCCACTCAGGCTCCATAAATGCCTCATCTACTTTGGTGGGCTCTGTGATAGAGACAAAAGAAAATTGCCCACAAAAGTTAGACAAATGTGAGGCTTTTGAGCATGTGAGAGGACCTGGTGCTTTGATGTCATTGATGATCCTCTCAATCAGCACTTCATTAGCAACTCGAGGATAAGCGAGTTGATGACATTGAGGGGGCTCAACATTTTCTTAATACCATTTTCCTCAGGTGCACCAGCATGATGTTCTTCACGATCAGGAATGACTTCTTCGGCAGATTCTTCGGGAGGAATGACATCCTCAGTAGCCTTGAACATAATGGATTCCTCAGGTGGTATTTCATCTAGCGCAGGAGGTAGGTGTTCTCTTTGTGACCTGTTAGTCTCATCGAACCACACGTCTATAGTTTCAACAACCTTGTAGTGATAGGTGTTGAAGACTATGTAGGTGTGCGAGTCCTTTCCGTAACCAAGCATAAAACCTTCACGTGCTTTCGGTGAAATTTAGAATTGTGATGAGGATCTGTAATCCAACATTTAGCACCAAAGACTTTGAAATAACTCACATTGGGTTTCTTGTTAGTGAGGAGTTCATATGAGGTCTTTCTGAAGAATTTGTGAAGATATACCCTATTGATGATGTGGCACGCAGTATCAATTACCTCAGTCCAGAACAAGGAGGCGTCTTGTATTCATCAAGCATAGTGCGAGCCATCTCAACAAGAGTGATGTTCTTGCGCTCCACGATGCCATTCTGCTGAGGACTATAAGGAGCATATAACTCATGAGTGATACCAAGTTCATCAAGATAGTCATCAAGACCAGTATTCTTGAACTCGGTTCCATTGTCACTTCTGATGTGCTTGATCTTCACACCAAAATTGGTTGAAGCCCTCGAGGAAAATCGTTTGAAGACTTCCTACACTTCAGTTTTGTAAGTGATGATATGCACCCATGCGCAACGAGAATAGTCATCAACAATGACAAAGCCATATAAAGATGGAGCATTAGTAAATGTGGCATAATGAGTAGGTCCAAAGAGATCCATGTGAAGCAATTCAAATGGACGAGTGGTAGTCATGATGGTCTTTGAGGGATGCTTGGCTTTGGTCCTCTTTCCAGCTTCACAAGCTCTACACGGATGGTCCTTGAGGAATTTGACACCCTCAATGCCAATGACATGCTTCTTCTTCACGAGTGTGTGCAAGTTCCTCATGCCAGCATGACCCAGTCGTCGATGCCATAGCCAGCCTTCTGAAGCTTTTGCAAGTAGACATGTAGCAGGTTGTGGTCCTGTAGAGAAATCAACAATATACAAGTCTCCTCTCCTAAAGTCTTCGAAGACTTTGGAATTGTCAGCTTCCATGATCACAACACAACGATACTTGCCAAAGACAACAACCATATCAAGTTCAGAAAGCATTGAGACATACATGAGGTTGAACCCTAAGTACTCGACAAGAATGACTTTGTCCATGTGTCAATTGTTTGAGATTGCAACCTTACCTAGACCCAATACCTTGCTTTTTTCCTTTGTCAGCATAAGTGATATGCTTCAGATGCGATGGAGATAAACTAGTGCCCATCAATAAGTTCCTGTCACCAGTCATGTGATTTGTACATCCACTATCGAGGACCCACCAAGACGCTTTGGTTTGATTATCCTGCAGATGAATTAGTGCATCTTACAAACTCATATACTTCAGGAGTCAAGAATATGACATCAAATTCATCAGATCAATTTCATCAAGCAATAGAACATATATAGCAGTATGAGGACATGAGAAATGAAAATTCATTTCTTCATGATTAGCTTGCGTCCTTTCAAGCATATTTAGGTCTCCAGCAAATTCTTCAGACTTTTAAGTTCTCCTGGAGACCTGACCCTGCATAAGAGATTAGTTCTTTTTCTTCACCACCCACATCTGGAGGAGTGGTAAGAGTTCATCATTCTGCGAGCTCCATAAGAGAAAGGTGGCATAGAAGCCATCACTTTGTTTCAGAAAAGAGGGGTTAGAGTAGCCATATTAATAAGAAGAGAAATTCCTCGAGGACTTATGAACATAATGATTTGAAGAATAATGCACATATTCATAACCCTTAGATCTTCCCTGCGAAACATAAGTGTTAGCACGATGATGTTCATATGAAGATCTGGATCCATATGAGGAATTTGATCTGTGTCAGGACCCCGACTCAATGCCACATCGATCTAGCATGTAACACCTCATATCACTTTGCGGCCTCACGCACGGTATTCCCATGGGTGTCGCCTTACCTTTGCCCGGGACCGTTTGCGCCTTTTGGCACACGTATATGACAGTGTCGCTAGCATCCATATGATAAGGAGCCCGGGCTGACATGGCTAGTCGTAAACCCAAAGCGGCACAGACTTACAGGGACAGGCATCCATGACCCAGCATCGAACGTGTCGGTCATCAGCGAGTGAATCCAGGCTGTAGCACTGGGCTAGCAGGACTCCGGTGAACCGGGCTGTAGCGGGCTAACAGGACTCCGGTATTCGCCGCGTGACATTTCCCCGAAGGGACAGACACAGGAACGAAGAAGGACACATGCCGGCCAGCCTAAGTGTTCCGGAGCAGTAGCAAGCTACCATGGCTCGGTGGAAACACTAGGAGACATTTCCCCGTAAGAGAGGCTACTAAATATAAACAACTAGATGGTCAGATCCCACACATACCAAGCATTTCAATACCATACACACAATATGCTCGATATGTGCAAATACAACATGGCATCACAACATGACTCTATGACTCAAGTAATCTATTCAATAGGCTCCGAGGAGCGAGATATTACAAACATGGGTCTCATGACCCAACATTCAGAGCATACAAATCAAGCACAAGCGGAAGCTATCATGTCTGAGTACAGACATCTATAAATGAAAAAGGCTGAGAAGCCTGACTATCTACCAAATCCTGCCGAGGCACAAGATCGTAGCTGAGGTAACAAGCTAAACGTCGAAGACCACGCGGAAATACTAGTGAGACTGAAGTCTCTCTGCAAAAACGTAAAATAGGCAAACGTGAGTACAAATGTACCCAGCAAGACTTACATCAGAACTATCTACATATGCATCATTATCAACAAAGGGATGGTGGGGTTTAACTGCAGCAAGCCAGCTTTGACTCGGTGGCTATTCTGAACTACGACTGCGAGTAACTTTTTTGAGGTGGCGCACACGAGTCCACATATTCACCATATCAATACACCACTATGGATCCGCTCCCGTCTCCCTACGAGAACGCCATCCATAGCACTCACGCTTATCTTGCGTATTTTAGAGTATCCACTTTCACTTGTCTATGAACTGATATAAGCAACCCAGAGGTCCTTTTCCGTGGACACGGCTATTCGAATAGATTAGGTTAACCCTGCAGGGGTGTACTTCTTCACACACGCTCTCACCACTTACCGCCGTTTACACGACATGTACTCGGCAACCTTCAAGCGGAAGCCCAACATGGGTGTCGGCCACGACCTACCTAATCACCTAAGTCTCTAGTCCAGGTTTATCGCCTATTCGGGTTCCATCCATGAGGAGATCCGGCCGGAGTTTCGCTCACAGCCCCAAACGATGTGAACAGGGTTCCCGAGACACCAAACGGGCGCCCGGTACACCGTGCCACGTGCCTACCGCATCACAGCCCACCCCTACGGTCAGCGCTGTCCACGGCCTCCAGCATACTACAAACACCAGAAACTACTTGCAACTCCTGGACAGAGGACAAGGGTGATTAAGAAGCCGAGAGGGTCCATTGGTTTCGGGCCCAATGCGTGGTAGTAGCTGAATCATGGATCACAAACACAGAACTCAGTTCCTGAGGACGGCTGCAATGAGACAACCCACCATGTACTCCTACATGGCCTCTCACCGCTACCTTTACCAAATCGTGTTCACACACTTAGCTCACACACAATAGGACATGTTCACACGCCTCTGATTCATCCCCGATGAATCAAACCTGACTCAACTCTAAGCAGTAGCGGGCATGACAAACAAACATGAATGAGTAGGCACAACAGGGCTCAAACAACTCCTACTCATGCTAGTGGGTTTCATCTAATTACTGTGGAATGACAGGTCATGCAGAGGATAAAGGGGTTCAACTACCGCAGCATGTAACAGTTGAATCGGTGTTGTCCTAATGCAGTAAAAGAGAGCAGGAGCGAGAGAGTGGGATTGTATCGAAATGAACAAGGGGGTTTTGCTTGCCTGGCACTTCTGAAGATAACATTGAGTCTTCATCAGTGTCAACGATCACATCATCGGCATCACGCCTATCGAGAGGGGACAAATACCGGTAACATAGAAAGGAACACAATCAATGCAATGCACAATATGATGCATGATCATGACATGGCAAAATGAATGTGTTTTGGGCTAATGCAACTAGCAACAGATTAAATGAAGTTGGTTTGAATACAAGATTCAAATTCAAACTCCACATGTGATTATTCAAATGCCATTTAATTGATTTGTGCTAAACAGCAGCTATAAGTTGTTCTAACATGCATGAAAGTGGTACAGATGGATTCCTTGAATTTTTCTGATAATTTTTCATATATAATTTATTTAATTTGGAGTTACGGTTGAATTTCTATGATTTTTAGAAGTTTATACAAATTTTTGGAATTTTCTGAATTATATTAAATCCAAAAAATGAGTTATGACATCAGCACTGCGTCATGCTTGCGTCAGCAAGTCAACAGGGCTGCCCCGGGTCAAATCTGACGTGTGGGGGCCACACGTCAGTGACACAGTGCTGGCTGGAGTCACAGACATGTGGGGCCGGTCAAAGGCCACGTCAGCGAGGTCAACGCCGACGCGTGGGCCCACTGCAATTAGATTAAACTTAATCTATTTTAGTTAGCCGGTTAGTTAGACCGTGGGGCCCGGCTGTCAGTGGCTCTGGGGGTTAGTTAGTGGGGTCATTAGCGCTAATGACGACGCCACGTCAGATACGCCGGCGATGAGTCGCCGGTGACCACAGAACACGGCGGGGCACGCCGGACTTGCGCTAGAGGCGTCAGTTTGGCGCGCTGAGGGCACCAGGGGATGGCCCTTGCTCCGGCGCATCCAGAGGACCGAGTGGGAGGTCGTGGGGTCGACGGAGCTCGTCGGAACGGAGCTCGCGGCGGCGCCGGAGTTCGGACCTCGGCGAAAACGGCGTTGTGGAGCACGGGCGAGTGAGGTAAGGGACTGCGCAGCCTCCTGGAGTCACCACGAGCTCGGTGAGATGCACGGGCGCGACCCGTTCGAGCTCAGGCCACGGCGGCGACATGGTCAGCGGCGGCCGGAGTTCGGCCGCGACGGGGCTATGGCCTAGAGCTCGCAAACGCGAGGGGAGAGAGAGGGGTTCTGCACGGAGGCTCACCGCGGAACTGTAGGGGGGGTCAGTGGGCTCGGGGGCGCGCCGGAGTGGCCGAATTCGACGGAGACGGCACCGGGGCCGAAGCTCGGAGATGATGACGATGGCGGCTGCTCGGGGCCCTTCCGGTCACGTGGCTCGGTGAGGGGGTTGGCGACGAGGTGCAGGAGCTCGGGAGCACGCCGGAGAGGGGAGGGGGTGGCCGTGGTCATGGCTACGGCGAGCGGCGCTCCCAGGTGCGTTCGGTGACGAGAGGGAGGGAGAACAGAGGAGGAGGAGGGGGTCCAGAGAGAGAGAGACGGTCGAGGGGGGTCGAGGCCGTCTCCGTGGCGTCGCGA